>NC_056530.1:25931917-25944002 GCF_019175285.1 Sceloporus undulatus
TGGAGATGGGGTTCCTTGTTGCAAGGACCATTCCCCACCAATGTCCTTCATCGTTCTGCAAAAAGCAAGGCTGCCATTGCTGGGACTTAGTCAAAGCAAGTCAGAGCCTTGGTCTGTTCAGCCCAGTAAAGCTGCCCTTATTCTGCCCCTTTGTTTCGCTGCATCCGCCTTTCAGTCTTTTAAGTAAAGAAAGTCAAATGGATGGAGAAGGAAAGAGTTTGGCTTTCCTTCAAAGTATTTTGGGACCTTGCTATCCGCCAGGGTTTGGTTCCAGGTTCCCCAGCGGATAACAAAATCCATGCATGCTCAAGTCCCATTAAATATAATGGCAGAGCAAAATGGCACCCCTTCTATCCTATCCTATCCTATCCTATCCTATCCTACCCTATCCTATCCTATCATGCCTCCTTTTTCTAACCCAAGGTGACCTGCATTTTGCAAAATCTGACCGACTCCACGCAAAGCGCAAGTGGCGCCGTGGTCCCCGTTCATCCCGAAGAACTCCTGCATGTCGAGAAATTGGTGAGTCCAAGTATTTGGGGACTGGGGACTTGGTCTCGGGGAAAACCGATGCCCGTTTCATTAAGGACCAACTTTTTCTCTTCCGCCACAGAATTGTACCAACTCCGGTTGCCAACTGATCAAGTGCGAATTGCCGCGTCTGGACCGTCACTCAGAGGTCTCCATCCACGTCCTGAGAGCCATTCACAACGAGTTTTTCCGGAGGGTGAGTGCACCCTAAAAAGGGCCAGGTTGCACCCCAGAACCTGAGATTCCCCATCCATTACAGGAACAGTCCACAGATACCTTTATTATTCTTTAAGGCTAAGTTCAAGACGGTGACGGTGGTCAGCAGATTCACGTTGGCCGCCCAAGAGGAGGACAGGCTCCTGTCGCTGCCGAAAGACGCCCATCAAAGGGAGGTAAGGGGATACTGGGACGCAGCTGGGAAGCCACCTTTGCCAGTCTTGGGGCCTGGGAACTGGGATGCCAGCAAAGGTGCCTGGCGGAACTGGGATGCCAGCAAAGGTGCCTGGCGTGGTTTCATCCAAAGAAGGTCTACCTAAGGTTTTATCCTCATGCGCCTTATTCAGAGAAGACGCTACGTTTGAAATCTAGATCCCCATGCACAGTGCACCAGTCTTAATGTATCAGGAGTGATACATTGACGCATCAAGACTGATGCAATGTGCATTGGGATCTGGACACTTTGCATATTGCACCAGTCTGCATTGGGCGCCAGTATCCACTTTGCTGGATCTGCTGCATAATATCTGCTGGATACGGACATGATGCAGCTGCCCAGTTCTAATTCCCATCGGTGCAAATCCGCTTATGGAGATGCTACATTCTCCTCCTACTTTGCAAATTCGGAGTGCGGTTCTTGGTGTCGAAGCGGCATTTTGCCCCTTTCTGTCCCTGCAGACACTGCTGGAGATCATCCAGTCGAAGGTGGTCCCTCTTTCCCTCTGGATCCTCATTGGAAGCATCATCGGGGGACTCCTGCTCTTGGCTCTGATCATCATCTGTTTGTGGAAGGTAAGAGCCACCTCTATGACCCAGGGCCATGCACTAAGGGTCCAGAGGCTAAGAGCAAATATGGCAGGGGCAGGTCCCAACACCAAAACACCACCGCCTTGGATTTGTGGGGCAGTTATAGTTATTATTATTAACCTTTATAGGGATTGTATAAACCCTTGGCTGAACCTGCTCTGCTGGCTGTCAATGTGGGTAGGATCCAAAGTGCAGGGTTTGACTTTTAAAGCTCTTACACCACTTGGGTCCAGCCTATTTGAAAAGCTGTGTCTGCCTATTTCTTTGCCAAGAAGGTAAACCAAGAGCAGATCAAGCTTGAACCCGGCCATAGGAGCCTGTGCCCAAGCATTAAGAGCTGCAGATCTACCCGCAAACGGGAAATGCAATGGCATGGACCATCCTAACTGTAGTATCCAATGATATATATCTTTACGCTCAAGGATGCTGTGCTGACATTGGGCTGTTTCCTGATGTTAACCTGCATCGTCTCTCTTCTCCATCCCATCCACAGCTTGGATTTTTTGCACACAAGAAGCCTGGAGAAGAAGAGAAGGAGGAAGAATAGGACGCAGACGTCACCAAGGACTTCTCAGTCGGCAGGGGGAAAATTGGGTTTCTGTAGGAGGAAATCCAGATGCCAGTACCCTCCTTGGACTCTCTCCGAGACATTTTTCCAGTCCTGATATCATCTGTTTCGCTTTTGGAAAGCCAGGAGAAGTGGAACTACTAGGATATAGTTGGTCCTCTGGTTGGAACCACGACGACATCCATCCAAATACGCCTTTGGGTGCTCCCAAGTTGATTTGGGAACATTTGACTTTGCCTACATGGATCATGGGACTAAGAAACAGAGGACCAAATTAACCAAGTGTTTGTCGCGGGGCAACTACCCAAATAGATGCCATCTTTTGAATCTCATTCTCAGGCAATAGACAAGAGGCACAGGATGCCCATCGATCTTCCAGGGGAGGCTCTGAAGTAACAAAGGCAATGACTGCCATAAATATCCAAAATTCAGTAGACGGGACTTACGTCTCCGTAAGTAGATTTGCGTCTGCGGGAAACAGAACTGACGTTGTGGCATGACTATGGAGGTCCGGAGGGCCACATTGCCATGGCATTGTGGCACAGAGGTCTGGGGGCACTAGGCTTCTCAATAGAGGAAAGGGGGCAGTAGCCCCAAAATATTTGGGGACCACTGCCCTGGGAGAAGCGTCCCGAGAGTCAACCTGAAGGCGTATAGCCACAAAAGGTTTTGTCCTCATGTACCTTACTCAGTTTTTTAATGCTGTCAACGCTGCAACCCGTGTGCCGGAAACCCAGAAATGTCCAACACCGTATACATATATATAAACATTTCTGTAACCCATCCGACCAAAAACTCTCTGGAGCGCTCAGCCTCTTATTAAATACTTTTATTCAACTTTATGATAGCAAACAGAAGACGCTACGTTTGAAATCCAGTGTTCCTGGTACACCGCCGAGAGCGATGAAATGGCAATAGGGTTTCTCTCTGGGTGTGTGTTCGCTTGCTTCTGCGCTTGAGGGGAAAATAGGGGCAACCCTCTTCCATCCCTTTTCTAGCATCCAAACCAGAGAACCCCTTCCCACTTAAAAACTCATCTGGTTTTAGATGGAAGAGGCTTTGGGAGGCCGCAATTGACAGATACCCCAAGCTCAGCTATGACTCCCAAGTTAAAACCCAAAGGGAAAAACAAACAGATGGAGAAAACTCCAGGAGAAGAGGTTAGCAGGGAAAGAAACACTTAAAATAAGGTAAAAGTGGTGGGTTGTTGTTGTGTTTTTAATGGTATCAGATAATGACATTCTCGTTTTAAATACTGATGGAGAACAGCCTGCAAAAATAATATTAGTCTTAGAGAGGAGGAGGAATCAAATGTGGTCCATCTGTATCCCAAGGCAGCAGAGTGAGTCTTAAGGAGCCGGGTGGGTTGAGCGTTGGGGAGGATGGGGAGCAAAGGGAACCAAAGTACCACTAGAGGCGCATTGTTTCATCAACAGTCCATGGGAGGCGCATTGTATACCTCTTTGCCTTCTCCAGCTCCAAAGCCACCTCTACTCCATACCTGTGTGGAGTTCGCTAAGAGAAACAGAGCTGCAATGCCATCCACCGAATGCAAAGAAATCTCAGCCGCAATACAACGAAAGTCCTACGTTGCAGGAAAGGTGGACCAAATCAATGTATCTGATTCTGTCCTGGGAGGAGGGCATGGATTTGGAAAGGTGTGTGTCCTTCCCTTGTGGGATTCTTTTCAACATGTCTCCCCATCGCTGGTCGAAACGCCTCTGCGGATGTCTCTTTTCTGATCGGTGAGCGGAGGCAAGTCCTGCTGCGCCTGGCTCCAAAGGCAACGGATCTAGCAAGATGGAGGCCTCTCTCTCGCCATCAGCGAAAAACAAGGGTTTGCAAACGTTGAGGAACCTCTCCCTGCGCTCCATCTCCAACCCCTTGTTAAATTCTGGGTCACTTCCAAGATTAAGGATTATGATGGGATCATTCAGAGGCTGATCCAAATTGGAAGGGTCAGACGTATTGGGGAAAGGCAAGCGTACTTGCTGCGGTTCCATTGCTTGCATCAGTTCTGACTCTCCATCTTTTCTCGCTACTGGGTTTTTGTGGTTTAGCTATACAATTTACAACTGTAGTATGGAGTACTACAGGCACGAACTGCCCCCCTTCCTCCTTGTGGGGAGGGAAGGAGGGAGGGAGGGGTGCTTTAGAAAGTCCATCGGTCGTCCAGGCGGCCGGTGCTGCCAAAGGCGTTACTCGTGGAGGCTTCCAGGTTGGGGCCTTGCCGCGTGGAGTCTTCTCCGTTTAAGCTCTTCCGACACACGGGGCACGTGTCATGCTGGTAAAACAAACACACGAGTGAACAAAATTCCACCCAGGATAGTTCCCTTCCCTTCACGCTTCATAGAATCTTAAATGCTGGGAGATAACCCTAAGGGCCATCTACTCCATAAAATCATAAGAGTTTGGAAGACACCCAACAGCTATCTATCTCAACCCTTAGGCATGAAGGAATACACAACTGAAGCACTCCTGAAAGATGCCTGTCTCCAGCCTCTCTTTAAAGTCTCCCAAAGACAGAGAGTCCACTTTGTTCCACTGCTAAACAACTCTCACAATCAAAAGGTTCTTCCTAATGTTCCCGTGGAGTCTCTTTTCTTGTCATTTGAATCCATTGGTTTGAGTCCTAATTTCTGGAGCAGCAGAAAACAAGTGTCTGCATTGAGCAGGGAGTTGGGACTGAATGGCCTCTGGGGACCCCTTCTGACTCTAGAATTCTGTGCTTCTAAGGCCCCATACAGACCGGCCAACATAATGCTGCTTCAGGTCACTTTGGAGGCATGCCGTTTAAATGATGCATGCTCCCTAAGAGTCCGGAAGCTGTGCCAAAGCTGGGCTTCACTCCTTGGGACTGGATTGTGGCTTTAGTGTGACATCTGGACTCTTAGGACGCATGCATCATTTAAATAGCATTTCTCCAAAGTGACCCAAAGCAGCATTATGTTGGCCTGTCTGTACGGGGCCTAAGTTACCTTTCCACTGCAACAAAATGTAGGAATAAATTACCTCTTTAAAAGCAACTTCCTAAGTGTTACATGGCCACATATCTGTCCTGCCATGGCACATAAATAAAACCACTGGAGTCTCACATAGGAGATACCTTTGCATCAGCCCAGAGATCCAGGTGATGGTCCCAACAGGTGAATCCCTAACCATCTTTTTAGACTGTAAGCATGAAGGTAGGGAACTGTCTAACAATCTGTAAACCACTCTTGGACCCTTTGTGGCCGAAGTGTGGGGTATAAATACTCTAAATGAGATGCCATGAAAACTCACCATCTCTAGCCAGGGCACGATGCAGCTGCTGTGGAAGTAGTGATTACACGGGAGTTGCCGGACCTGCTCCGCGACAGTGTAGTCTTCTTTGCATACGGGGCACTCCAAACCCGTATCTGGAAGAGGGACAGGAAAGGGAACGTTAGGGTAGCAATGGCTGACACTCTGCCAGTTGGCAGAAGGGCACTGTGGCAAAGGGGCAAAGACCTGTGCCCTTTGGAGTGCAAAATGAAGGAAAGCAAAAGGAAAAAGTGAGGACACCACCAAAGACAGAAGAGTCAGTGTGGAGTCGAAGGCTTTCATGGCCGTCATCCATAGGTTTTTTGCGGGGGTTTTGGGTGATGTGGCCATGTTCTAGAATGGATTCTTCCTGACGTGTTGCCAGCATCTGTGGCTGGCATCTTCGATGCTGGTGAAACATCAGGAAGAAATTCTTCTAGAACATGGTCACATCGCCCGAAAAACCCACAAAAAACTAGAGCAGAGTCAGGTTCGGGACAGGCCTTCAGGTCGGCCTAGGACCACGATATTCCCAATCCCATGATTCTACAAGACGGAGCCTTGGCAATTAAAAGTTTAATCACTGTGCAACATGGAAGAATCCTTGCCAGATGTTATGGACTATAACTCCCATCATGCACACACTCAGCCATTCCAGGAGTGTGCGCAGGCTGGAGACTTACCAACTTGTTCCTGAGTGACGGTCACTGTTGGGAGAGAGGAGATCTTCTCCTTCTCGGCAGGGGGAGGCCCTGAGTTTTCTAGCTGACCCAGAAGCTGTGGAGAGGGGGAAGAAACGGGTCACGTAACGTAAAATCCCCTCTGAACCAATGCTGAACAGAGGGCAGCCTTATAGCTCCGGCATCTATTCCTACCTGGGTGACGACGGCATCCAGGCCGCTCTGTCCCCAAGCGTAGTCACCAGGACTCGAATGCAGTGTGCCGCTCCTGGAGGGAAAAGGAGAAGACAGAGAGGAGGGCTCAATAAGCAGCAGAGCCCTTAAATAATCATCCCGCACAGTTTGGTCTTGTTTCATTTGCCAAACGACCAAACTCATCTCCAGATGTTGAAGGCGGCTTGAAAAGGGGGTCTTTAGACCCACCCATTTCTGCTGCCAAGTCTTAGCAGGCGGCCCCGCCTGGGACAAAAATCAATGGTCAGAATCTCCATTTTAAGACAAACAGATTGCCAAAAGTGCATGCGACTCACCAGGAAAAAGGGGAAGGAGGAGAACCAGGAATTGCCGAATTTGCAAAGAATCCTGCAAAGATCTGTTGTATGATTCTGGAAAATTGGAAGGGAATGAGATGGAAGAAAAACAGACAATGAGAAAAAGGCAGAACGCAGAGGAGCAGCCAGCCAAGGAGGGAACCAAATTAAGTGGCTGCGAGATGTTTTGTGGCAACCTGAAGTCAAACATATTTATTCTGGGCCCACCAGCGCCCCTGCCTCCTTACCCTTCGATGGCGGGCGATCTCTCCGGCCGGGTGCTGTACCGGGCGCGGTACCTCCGCGTCATTGGTAACCGGGGGGGTCTGCTTGGTCCCCAGAGGTCCGCATGGGCTTGGTGGCCCCTCTCGTTTTCTCGGCCATCGTGGTCCAGTGAGTTGCTCAGGAACGGAAAGACCATCGAACGATCCAGCTGGTCCCAAAACTGGAGGGAATGAAAATTGGGAATGTGTGACATATGGTGACTCTCTAAGGTGAGCCTATCACAGGGGTTTCTTGGCAAGATCTGTTCAGAGCGGGTCTGCCTTTGCTTTCCTCTGAAGCTGAGAGAGCGGGGCTTGCCTGAGGTCACCCACTGGGTTTCCACGCCGAGTGGGGACTCGAATCCTGGTCTCTACAATGATAGTCCAATGCCTCCACAGAAATGTACATCAACAACACGAACATGACTGACCTCTGTGAGATACAAGAGGCTGGACATGTTTCACTGACTTTGCGCCATGCAGCATAGAGGCAGGGGATGTCCATTTGAAGGAGGGTCTACCTGCTGTTGCTGAAGCTGTCTTTACAGCCACATACCTGGGGGCTAAAGGAGGGGCCCTCGACAAGCCTGAAACCCAGCTGCCAGTCGGAGAAAATGAGTAAGAAGAGCCTCCCAGATCAACTGACACAGAGCCATGCTCCAGGGCAAAGTGAGATGAAATTTAAGTGCACTGGCTGGAAAGCAATTCATGGTTCCAGGGCTAGATTCTCTCACTCCACAGGTGAGCATGCGTGCCTTCATCTCGCCTCTCGACTCATGACGACCCCATGAAGTTTTCTTAGGCAAAGAGATGGTTTTGACATCCCTTCCTCTGAAACAGAGATTCCCGCACCTTGGTGGTTTCCCATCCAAGCACTAACCAGAGCTGGGCTTGCTTAACATCCAAGATCACCCACCTTTCCCTCTCCAACCTGTAACTTTCACACTGAGATATGGCAGGGCAAACAATACGCTAACTGCCATACGACAATAGCAAATATGTGATCCAACCCACTGAAGTCCAGGATTTGGGAAAAACTATACCTTCATATAGTCACTGACATTCTACTAGTCATCCGCACAACAGCCCTGCAAAGTAGGGTCCTCACTGCCCAGAGCTGGAGGGCAGAGGGGAACCAGAGGCCAGGATGGAGTGGATTTCTATGGAAGCAGGAATCCTATCCAGGCTGGCTGTGTCACATCAACACCCGAATAGTGCCCTGAATGATGCCAATGGGTCAGGCTTAGTGAATGGTGGGTGGGTAGACCCAAGTGAGATATTCCCCCGGTGTTTGCTCACTCTGTTGATCTGGAAGCTTGCCTCATACTCCAAAAACCACATCCCAGGGGTATGAACAAGAGTCATCGGTCTAAATATACAACTCGGTTGGCCGGGTGCTATAATTAACCACATGCGAAAGGCATTCAGAAAACCCAAGGGCTCAGTCCCTCTTTTGCACTGCAATGCCACCAGACTTGCCTCTAATGGTGCCTCTCCTAGAAGCCTCCAGATCTGACAGTTTATCTTTTAAACAGATTGCTGCCCCCCCCCCCAGTGCATTGTTATAACATGTTTTGAAACATGATTTAACACCCCACTACTGAAAGTCTAACAGCCGGACACCTTTCATACACTTTTGGAAACCTCCCCTGAAATATCCATAAGAGAAGCCTCACCTCGGCAAATGGGGTGGAAGGGCTGTCGTCTATCCCGCTGCCGCTGCCTTCAAGGAAACTACGGAGGGAAGGAGAACGTCGGATGAATAAGAAGGCCACTGGCACTTCCCTGAAATATCGCACCCAAAGCCCACCTCTTAGGGGTGGGGTGTCTAAACATAGACTGCAGACTGAAGGGAACAGGAGGGGACCCGGGTGCTTGGCTTGGATTGTGTTAGTTAGATCCTCCGGCACAACTCTATGGTCAACGTCTGCCGGACACTGACCACAGAGTCATGCTGGAGGACCTCCAGGTGCCTAAAGAGACCTTAATTTTGTCAGATGCAGGTAAGGGAAACTGTGAGTAGAGGTGCCACAGACATGTATTCTTTTCATGTTTATAGCTATGCTCGTAAATGATTTTATCCTTTGCGAAATCCAATGGTGTTTTAACACAGGGGGCCTTGGTATACGCTGGAGTTTGGACCCAGGACTCCCTGTAGATACCAAAATCCATGGGTGCTCAAGTCCCGCTATAGACAACGGTGTAGTAAAATGGTCTCCCTACATAAAATGGCAAAATCAAGGTTTGCTTTCTGGGAGGGGAAAACTCAAGGGGATATTTTCAAGCTGTAGATAGTTGACTCCATGTAGGCTGAATGTATGGATATGGAGGGCAAACAGTGTATTAAGGGTTAATGCCCAAGTGTCCTGTTTGTGAAGCCCCCCAAGGCAACGCTCCCAGAAAAAGAACGCTGGGCTGAGACAAACGTTAGCTAGGCCAGCAAGACTCCGGTTGACCAAAATGTGGGGTGAGTGGAGGAAAGAGTATTATTTTAAGAAGGAGTCCACAATCATTATATTTAAACAGGGCTGAGTCAGTGCATCCAAGTGACTTGGGGCTGTGGGGAAAGCAAGGAAGGTGTGCGATTTCTTCCAGCACAGAAAGTGACACTGACTCAGAGCTTCTCAAGGACCAAGCACTGCTTCCAAATTTGGCCCAGAGTCGAGCTCTAGGTGTCAGGAATGGCTCTGGACAAAATATAGCTGGTTATTCAGGTTGGCATAACTTTCCATTCCCAAACACCAGCCCCTCTAACAGTCAAAGGGCAGCATTTTGGGAGAGGCGGGGGCTGAGGGAAAAGCCTTGATATATATGTCAGAGCAGTGAATGCCCAAAGCGGCTCCAGTGAAAGTGGATTTGGATCTGCCCAATTCAATAGTGCCAGCTCAAGACTGGAGCTGGCGGTCAATCAGTTTCTGGGAGGAATTCAAAGTGCTAGGTTTGAACTTTAAAAGCTTGGGTCTGGTCTATCCGAAAGAGGAGACTCTATGAGCATCTGAAGCATTTTGGAGGGCACAAGATACCTGGAATCATCGGTCACTTCTTCAATGAAGCCAGACTCGCACCTGGGACAAGTATACTCCTGCAAAGAGAAGAGGAAAGGGGGGAGAAGGAGGAATTAAGAACAAGGACATATGAAAACAGTCCCTCATCTTGAGTCAGAATCTCCTCTCTTATCATCCATTGGGTCAGGCATGACCCGCTATGCCAGTACGAAACCAGTCTTGCTCCATCTTCTACTTGGCAATCACCCTTCAGATGTTTAGCACCCATCCATCCATGCAGGCTGTCGTCTTGGGAGTAGCACAGGCTTCAGGTTTTCCAGGTGAATCATAACCTGGGCATGTCATTCCCATAGATGCCAATGTAATTGCTTAAGAGATCTTTGTCTCTTTCCAGAGCCACCCGGCCGGATGGAGGGCAGCTCTTTGTTCTGCCGCTCATAGATGGCAGGGAAGGCAATGAGGGATCCAAGGGGTCATTTAGTCCAGTCTCATGCCAGTGAAGAAAACGGACAGCCAAAGTAAACCTATCAGATTGCCAACCAACCTCTATTTAAATAAATCCAACCAGGAGGAAGCCTAGCGCTTCTCAGATCGCCCCTTCCGCTATTGAACAGCTGGTCCCCAAACTGCACCCTTTAAGAGATTTTGGACTTCAGTTCCCAGAAGCCTCAGCCATATTGGCCAACAGTCTGGGATTCTGGGAGCGGAAGTCCCAAATCCTTTAAAGGGCACAGTTTGGGGACCATTGATCTGGGCAGTTGTGCTGAGTGGAGATTCAAACCCTGGCCTCCCAGAATCCTAATCCAGTTCTCAGGTTATAACACCAGGCTGGCTCTTCTCCCAGTGATGATACCCTTAGTTTTATTTTCACCCCTTAATGCAAAACTATTCAAGACCATCAGCACCAGCATGAATAAGACACAGGGGAGGGAAACCCCTGTTCCGTTACCCAAACCCTGCCAACCTCTAAGAACCACAGAACACTTGGCGACTCCAGGCAGCTGGCAGGGAAGAAAGCTGTTCTCCTTGGCCAAAGCATCCAATGTTAGCTCTTTATGACACTCCTTGGATGGGAGAGCCATCTAAATCTCACGATATACCCAAACGACAATGCCCTCATTTCAGTCCTTTCAGCTTCAAAGGGGAATTTGGACTTATTATTATTATTACTATTACTATTATTATTATTATTTTGTGCTTTGCTGGAGATAGATGGCCAAAGAATGTGCCATCCTATTCCGACTGGGAAGGAGGAAAGAAAGGGACAAGGTGGCAAAGGATGGGCAGAGAAAAGTGGGGCTCTCCTTTGTTCTGTATCAGCTTTCTCCATTTTGATGCCCTTTGGAGGTACTGGACTCAAAGGCCCCATACAGACCGGCCCAAATAAAGCTGCTTGGGGTCACTTTGGAGGTAGGCTGTCTAAATGAGGCATGCGTCCAAAGAGTCCGGAAGCTGCGCTCCAGTCCTTAGGACCAGATTGTGACTTTGGTGTGGTTTCTGGACTCTTTGGACGCATGCCTGCAAGCTCCAGACTTTGGAGCGCAAGAAGAGCGATCTTGGTTTTGAAGGGGACAGACTTTGCAAATTTCAGCTGTGACACTGTTTTTAGAGGTTCACACGGTTTGAATAAGGAAGCTAAGCCCAGCTTAGGTTCTTGTCCCTGCTCCAAAAAATAAAAGGAGGGCGTTAATGACACCAGGAAAAGGGCATTTTTGCTTCAACCAAAAGACGGCTGGAACGCAGGGCCAGAAAACGGCCCAAGTCAGCACCAGAAACGTGAGCATAAACTGAGTCCTAGGGAGGCAAAGCCAGAGGAAAGGTAATGGAACCGGCAAGAAAAAGCCATATTGTTTGGAAATGCCGCCCCAAATGGAGGCAAAGATGGAGCCGGAGGTGGCAGAAATGTACCAACACCAATGCCAAAGCAGGGCATGGCTGGCATCTATAGGTTTTTGTGGGTTTGGGGGCTCTGTGAATGCCATGTTCTAGGAGAGTTTCTTCCTGACGTTTCACCAGCGTCTGAGGCTGGCATCTTCCAGGGCAGCATTCTCTGAAGATGCCAGGCACAGGAAGAAACTCTTCTAGAACATGGCCATTGTTAAATATGGGCTCCCTGCAAACGGTGTATGGGGCACATCAAGGGAATCCTGTGCTTGGGTGCCATCGCCAAGAGATGCGTATGCGCAGACGTCCCCAAATCCAC
>NC_056530.1:25947901-25996985 GCF_019175285.1 Sceloporus undulatus
TCATTGGCGGCGCGCAGAGGTCCGGACCGGAAGTGAAGCGAGGACGACGAGCGGGGCGGCTTAGAGCGTCTGCCGGGCTTCCGGGTGTCCGCTCTAGGCTCCGGGACGGGACTCGGTGGTGTTCCCCGGTTCGGCGTCGCTCCTTCGTCGGAGAGGAGAAGGGTCTCGGAGGGGCGCAGGCAAGATGGCGGAGGCCTCGGCCGCGGCGCCCACCGCCGTCCCCCAGCACCGCTTCTTCTGCCACAGCTGCAAGGGAGAGGTCAGCCCAAGCTCCCGGTAAGGAAGGCAGGGGCTCCAGGGGGGACCAAAGAGGGGCTGGGGGTCTCTGGAGGGGATGGGAAGGATCGGGGGCAGGACTAGGGGCCTCCAGGGGTCTCATCATAAGGGGTGGGGAGGGTCCTGCTCCAGGGGTGGACAGTAAAGAGGCAACAGGGGGGCTGGGGGGGAGGAAGGGTCTGGGGGCTCTAGGGGCCCAAAAGGGGAGTTGGGGGGCGCCAGGAGGCTGGCATAGAGAGGGCTGGGGGCAGAGTAAGGGGCATCGTGGGGTGGGGAGGGCTGGGGGCTGGAGAGGGGCTCCGGGGGAGAGAAGGGACTGGGGGATGGAGGGCTCCAGGGAGGGAAGGAGGGACTCGAGGTCCATTGGGGGTCCATGGGGGGATGGAGGGGCTGAGGCTCATCATTGGGGGGTCATGGAAAGGTTTGGGGGCTCCAAGGGGTTCCTGGGGCGGGAAAGGCCAGAGGAAGAGGGCAGTTGGGGGGCTCTGGGGGGGGTTAACATGTCAGAGTTTGCATTCCTGGTTTGAAGGGGTTTCAGAGAGAAGGAGAGGGCTCTGCGCTTGTCTGTATAGTCAGGACATATTTTCAAGCAGCGGATGCTTGAATCCCGGGAGAAATAAACCTGTGGATAAGGAGGGCAATATATGTGTTATATAGATAGATAGATATAGATATACACACACCATGTATTCTTCAGGGCAGTGAATGTGGAGAGTGAGGGCGGCTGAGTTGATATTTAAGGGGGGGAGAGAAGAGAGGAAGAAAGTTGGGGGCCCTTGACTCTCCCTTTTATCCAAAACGTTGGGAATGCCAAAGCGTTGTGATGAGCCTAGAGCGGACACCCGGAAGCCCGGAGACGCTCTAGCCGCCCCGCTCGTCGTCCTCGCTTCACTTCCGGTCCGACCTCTGCGCGCCGCCAATGAGGAAAAAGGGGAAAGGGGGCGGGGCAACAGCAGGAGCGCCTCCAACCCGGAAGTGGCCCCGGGAGCTCGGTTGCCATGGTTGCCGCGAGGCAGGCTTGAGGCCTAGTGGTAGGACAAGGCCGGGGATCGGGGGATTGTGGGGCCCTTTAGATCCGGGGAAGGGAGGGAGGGAGGCTGGCCGCGACCCCAGAGCCAGGGAGAGGGCGCCACTACAACCGTCACGGCGCTTTCCTGTGGGATCTTGGGAGTTGTAGTTCGGTTGAAGCACCCAGCCTGGTCTGGAACGAACTGCCGGACTACAGTTCCCAGAGTTCCCCGGGATAGGAATGAAAGCAGCGTGGATCTGTATTAACCCTGCAGTGCAGATGCACCCAGGACAGGTGGCTCAGTGAAAGGAGAAGAAGCTTTATTCTTATAGCCCGCCTTTCTGCTGCAGGAGTCCAGGCGGCTTCCAGGAGCAGAAGACGATGGAACAAGGCACACTCTCAGCAAATAGAGAGAGATCAGTGCTTTGAAACTCAACCTGTTAAAATGACAGCAGTTTTCTAGTTGTAGTTACATAAAGTAAGGAGAGATTAGAATGAATTATAATGTAATATCATAATAGATAATAATTTAATATAATAATATAGTATATTTGATATGATAATAATATAATATAAGGATATGATATGATGATAATAATAAACTATTTATATCCCGCCTCTAGGTTCCACGACAACAAAAATACATCACTAAAACACACCAAAGCGACACAATCCGCTTGTCCCCTCCACCTGAAAACAACAACAACAACAACAACAACAATGAGATTATAGAATGCTGATTAAAAATCAGTTAAAATAAGCCTAGCCGAAGGGAGGCTTCTTGGGGCAGACAGGGCTATATCCCTATCGGTCGAGTGGGAGGTCATGGAGGATTGTTTCCTGGACATCATCATTATTATAACAATGTTTGCGTATATAAGATGGTTGTTGTGTCGGGTTGTTTCTGACTTAACGGCAAACCTGTCGCGTTCTCCTTCCCAGAATTCCCGGATTGGAAGAAGAAGAAGAAGGCAGAAGCCGGAGCGGTGTGGCTGCCTGGGAAGAAGATGACCCAAGCGGAGACCCAGCTCTCTTCCCTGCTCCTCCGCGAACACTTTGGGGAGATTGTGGAAACCATTGGGACGCACCTCATCCGCACAGGGGGCCAGCCCCTCAGGATGATCGCCCACGACGCTGGGATGCCCCTCGACCAGGTATCCCCAGGGCTTTCCAGGGCAGCCATGGAGAGAAGGCATAAGTGGCTCTGCGCTGGAGAACCTGCTTCGGCCAAAGGCATCTAGGAGTCTTGGTAGTAGGCCACAAGTTGAAGATGAGTCAACAGTGCAATGCAGCAGCTAAAAAGGCCAATGCAATTCTAGGTTGCAGCAATAGAAGTATAGTGTCTAGATCAAGGGAAGTCATAGTGCCACTCTATTCTGCCACCTGGAATATCGTGTCCAGTTCTGGGCACCATGATTCAAAAGGACGCTGAGAAGCTGGAGCCATGTGTCCAAAGGAGGGTGACCAAAATGCTGAAGGGTCTGGAAACCATGAAACCCTATGAGGAGAGACTTAGGGAGCTGCTATGTATGTTTAGAAGAGAGGGTTAAGAAGTGATATGATAGCCCTGTTCAAATATTTGAAAAGATGTCATGTTGAAGAGGGAGCAAGCTTGTTTTCTGCTGCTCCAGAGAACAGGACCCAGAGCAATGGATGCAAGTTCCAGGAAAAGAGATTCCAGCTCAACATTAGGAGGAACTTCCTGACAGTAAGAGCTGTTTGACAGAGGAAGATGCTCCTTTGGAGGCTTTTAAACAGAGGCTGGGTGGCCATTTGTTGGGGGTGCGTTGATTGTGATTTCCTGCATGGCAGGGGATTGAACCGGATGGCCCTTGCGGTCTCTTCCATCTCAGTGATGCTGTCATTAGCCAGTGTGTCCCAGTGGCTGGAGATTTTAGAGAAGCCTCCATAGTCACCAAAGAGCAGGCAGAGCAGGCAAGAGATGAAATGTCCCGCACGGCTTTTTCCAAGCCACTTTGTTGTTTGAATCGCTGGGTCTGGCAAGCGCTGTGTTCTGGAGGATGGGACAGGAACCCGTGGCTATCCATACGCAAGCCTGGTGTCTTTTCCTTCGCAGGTCCGGAAGGCCCTCTGCGTCCTGATCCAACACAACATGGTGACGTACCGGCTGCAGAAGCGAGGCCTGGTGGAGTACGAGGCCCAGTGCAGCCGCGTCCTCCGGATCCTCCGCTATCCCCGGTACATCTACACAGCCAAGACCCTCTACAGCGACACGGGGGAGCTGATCGTGGAGGAGCTGCTGCTCAATGGGCAGATGACCATGAGCGCCGTGGTGAAGAAGGTGGCTGACCGGCTGACCGAAACGATGGAGGGTGAGCCAAAGGGAGAGGGGTTCATTCCTTCTTGGGGAGACCTAGAACTCAGGCCAGGTCAAAGGACTGCGTTTGCTTTTTTTTGCAGAGGGCAAAACGATGGATTACAGCGAAGTCTCCAACACCTTTGTGCACTTGGCTGACACTCACTTTGTCCAACGATGCCCTTCAGCCCCCGAAAACCAAGAGCCCTCGGATGGCCCGCGTCCGCCTGCCCCGACGTTGGTATTTAATGAGAAGGACATGTATGTGGTTCCAAAACTGACCCTCACAGGTAATGAGACAACAGGGGCTGCCCTTTAATTGGGTGAATGAAGGCACAAAATGTGGTGAAAAGCCCCTCGCAGGGCATTGGGGGGAAATGGGGAGATTGTTCCCTGGGATCACAAAAATGGCCCCAGGAAGCCATACGCAATCTGTGCCTGCAGTTTGCTCACCCCTGGTTTAGACTGTCACCTCTCTATTCCTTGACAGGCAAATTCTTGTGTTTTGGCCCGCAGGGAAAGGGAAGAGGAGACACTCCAACAACGGCGGAGATGAGGGCGGAAGTAAGGCGAAGCGGGCAAAGCAGGAGGCGGACAGTGAGGAGGTACTGAGGCCACTGACCTGGGCAGGGAGCTCTCTTTGTGAACGGACACCACGCAGCTTAAAAATGCTCCAGAATCCCTTTGTTTGCTTGTTCTTTTCTTGAATAGTAGGATGTATCCATACACTCCAGACTTTTCAATCACAGATTCACGGTTGGGGTATATTGGGGGGGATCATGAAATGCTAGCAGCTCACACTCACCTCCAGCTCAGTGCAACTGGGTTCTCTATTATTATTATTATTATTATTATTATTATTATTATTATTATTATGCTTTATTTATATAGCGCTGTGGATTTACTCTGCCTTCGACTCTCTCCCCAATATTCAGGCTCCACCGGATGACGGGATCTACTGGCAAGTCAACATTGATCGTTTCCACCAGCACTTCCGGGACCAAGCCATTGTCAGCGCTGTGGCCAACAGAATGGACCAGGTCCGTGCAAGGTCTCTCCCAGACATCTTCCCATTTGTGCTTCCAAAGGCTGGTTCTTCCTCACTGGCATGAGTTTTACAGGTCCTGAGTGGGGAAAGGCCCGGCCATGGGGACCCCTGCCTTCTCTCTCCATGCAGCACAACCCAGGCAGAGGAAGAACTCTGGCTGGAATCCTCTCTCAGTCAGGGTTACATACCTTTGCATGCGCAGCAGAGGCACTAAGGAATCCTGTTAGTGAACTGCAAAGATGTTTAACAGCATGCCAGTAAGAATGCTCTGATGCATATTGGTCTCTAGGCAATGTACACTGACATTCCCTACTAGCCCAGTGATGTCCAAACTCTGGCCCTCCAGGTGTTTTGGACTTCAGCTCCCAGAATCCCAGACCATTAGTCAAGATGGCTGAGGCTTCTGGAAGCTGAAGTACAAAACACCTGGAGGGCCAGAGTTTGGACATCACTGTCTAGCCAGTGTCCCTTTGTGCATCAGTCCTGGTTGTGCATCTTTGTTGACTCCACTGCATAGTAACTTCACAGCAGCTGATCTAATGAATTCTGACCACAGACTCTCTTTCCTTCCTCTCTCACCGACAGACCAGCAGTGAAATTGTGCGGACGATGTTGCGGATGAGCGAAGTCACCACCTCTTCCAACGCTCCCTACACGCAGCCTCTCTCATCCAATGAGGTGAGCATTGCCTTGGCCTTTAGCTCTGTGCGCAGGGGAAGGAGTTGGGCTTTGGCAACTCGGTGACACAGCGCCAGGAACGAAAGACTCCTGCAGGATGTCAACTCACTTGGTTTGCTTGCGTTTCGTACTCTTCAAAGTCTCTAAATATCCACAAGAAACCTATAACTTCTTTTCCCAATGTCTTTAAAATAAGATATTCCGGTCGCTCCCAGCCGGCTACAACATTTCCAAGCAGATCCTCGATCAATATCTTACGCTTTTAGCAGATGACCCGGTAAGAACTTTACCTAATGGTTTCGATTATACTCTCTTCTTTCTCAAACCTAACAAACATGGTCTGATTTTGGGTCTTTTATTCTCCCAATAGCTGCAGTTTGTTGGGAAATCGGGCGAAAGCGGCGGTGGGATGTATGTGATCAGTATCCTTTTTCTGGCTCAAATGTATCAGGAGAGTCTGATCTTATAAACACATGGAAGTCATTTTGGCCATTTAGAAGGATGCACCATCGTTTCTGTACCATTTGCTCATCATAGAAAGCTGGATCCATGGCACATGGACTCTCTGCTGCCAGATGTAAAACACAACTATCCAGGATGGATATGAAGGAGAATGAAGCTGCAGGGCTCTCTGAGCTTCATTCTATCTTCTGACCAAAATTTCACCCCTTCCTTACCCTCTCCTCCAGTTTTTCCGTAACCTTCTCCCAAACAGACCTTCACAAAGCCCTGGCATGTCTGGCCACCGCGACGCTGGAATCGATCGTTCAGGAAAGGTAAAGAGAAGCTGGTGACTTTGGAGAAGGTGCCAGACTTTATTTCGGATGAGTGAAGGATGCCCAACTGGGCGGGTTTGGTGCATGTGCAGCATGATAGAGCATGACATGAGAGCGCCATCTTAAAATATCAGAAGGGATATCATGGAGAAGATGGAGGGAGCGTGTTTTCCACTGCTGCACAGACTAGAACATGGAGCAATGGGTTCACATGCCAAGAAAAGAGATTCCACTGAAACAGTAGGCTTCCTTTCCTCCCTGTTCAAGGTTTGGATCACGCTGCGCTCGGATCTTCCGTCTGCTCCTGAGGAAGAAGCATCTGGAACAGAAACAGATAGAAGACTTTGCCATGATCCCTGCCAAGGAAGCCAAGGAAATGATGTACAAAATGCTGTCAGCTAATATCGTAGCCCTACAGGTAAGGGTTTCATGGCCAAGAATGGTCCAGGTCAGCAAAAGGAGCTATGTAGAACCTAAGCTGTTACTGCAAAGCAAAGCTTGCAAACCCTGACCAGCTATGGATTCAAATTAAGTAAAAGAAACGTGAACAAACCAGAAGGAGCTAATAAGCAGCATTTGTTGTAGGATTTAATCTTCTTTGCAAACCATTCTCAAGTCACCGTTTGCCCATTTCATTAGTATATGAAGATGGGAGTTCAACATCTAGATTTCCATGAAGCACCCCAAATAATTTCAAAGGCCACTTGTCTGTTATGGTGGAACTCACAAAGCCCTTCTCCTTCCAATGCAGGAGATCCCCAAGACGCCCGACCATGCTCCTTCCCGGACTTTCTACCTCTACACTGTCAACACTTTGGCCTCTGCCCGGATGCTCCTCCACCGTTGTTATAAGGCAGGTATCCCTTTGCCTCGTGCTCCTTCCCAATGACACATAGCCTTATTTTCCCTGTGGATCCATCCATGGTAAAGAAACCGATTGGAAGAGCTTTTCGTGCCTTTCTTTCCAGAGCGTGGCCAACCTGATCGAGAGGCGGCTGCATGAGACCAAGGAGAACCGGTGAGTGAGGCACCTGTTGAAGAGGCAAAGGCTTGGTTGGGTTAGAAGAAGGACTCACAGCTTGCCTTACTTGATGTGAAGCGCTAGTTCTTCTAGTCAAGTTTCATTGCCTATGAACGCTCATGAGTTCTTTGGCCGGCCACTGAGCCTGGCCTGAGTTTAGCTGCCCTGCGTGGCTCTGACCGCCGGCCTTTGCCCCCTTCTTCCAGGCGCCTGCTGGAGAAGTCCCAGCGGGTGGAGGCCATCCTGGCATCCATGCAAGCCACCGGAGCAGAGGAGGCTCAGCTGCAGGAGATCGAGGAGATGATCACAGCCCCCGAACGCCTACAACTGGAGAACCTCAAGCGCAACGTCAACAAGTGAGTCTTGGGCATGGGGAACCAATAGCATTCATTTCTTATGCCCTGCATTCCCACAAAGGTCCTGTCTGAGCTGAGCAGGGTCAACCCTGGTTAGTCTTTGGATGAGAAACTAGCCTTCCCAGATACACTTTCCCAGGATATTTGTACTGAAGAAAATTAGCTGCTTAGTCACTTAGAACCTTAGAATCAAAACCATTTAAAGGACGCAACCCTAAAAGCCTTCTCTTTCTTCCCCTTTTGTCAAAGGATCGATGCCAGCGAAAACCAAGTGGACGAAACAATCTTCATTTTGGAGTCATACGTCAACAGCACCGTCAAGCACTGAACCCACCCTCTTTTGGCTGGCTCTGCATCTTCCTATTTTCACAAGGGAAAATAACTATAAGAGCAAGGGGAGATTTTCTGGGAAGAGATGCTTGCTTTTGGACGGAAAGAGTTTGTTCTTCAATGTAGTCTAACACAGACACGCTTTTCGATCCTTCTGTACCAGGAGGATCCTAACAGTCCAAACATGAGACCTCTGGCTGGACAGAAGAGCCAATTGTGGGCTATACAAGCAAAAAAGTTGTGTATTGTATGCTTTTCGGTTGGTGTAATAAAGGCATCACTCTTTTGTGGATTTTGTATTTTGTTTCATTTTAAAACCAGATGAGAAAGTGAGACAGCAGAGGATTAACTGGGAATGTCCCAGGTTTTGCTCCTCTCCTTTCCTGGGGAGCTGGTTTAAGAAATCTCTGATCGCAGCATGCGCCCAGCGCAGTTAAAGTGGTGTCAAGTTGCGTTGTTTCTGTTTTGGAAGAGAAGGCTCAAGACCCTGCGAAACTATAAATCTCAGGCTCCCAGAGGATGGAGCCGCAGCATTTCCAAGTGGCATCGAGCTGCATATACAGAGCAAATGCATTCTTTGTGTGCCTGCAATGTCTCCTCCAGAAGGAAGAGGGAGTGTTGCAAGCTGTCACATTCCCAAAACCATGCGCATGTCTTTCTTTCTTCCGGCATCAGCTTCTTGTTGCTGGATGTATTCCCTGCCTGGAAAAGCCACAAGCCAAAGGGAGAAACTTTACAATTTTGCAAGGTGCATGCACTCAGCATGCAAAGAGGCCAAGCTGGCAAAGGAAATGGAGCTCTTTGAAGTCCAATAGACACTGATTTACTGTCTCTTTTCCTCTCCAGGTTGCATGACCAGTGGTGCATGGTGGCTTCCACATCTTGCTCACTGATCCATGCTTGTGGGCAAAGGAGGGATGGAGACCCTCCGGAGGGTATTGGTGCATCTCTCCAAAGAGAACAGCTGCCCACAAAGTGCCCGCTTCCAGCAGGTAGGAGCCAAAATTCAGGTGGCAAGGATTTTGCATTAAAAGGCACAACTGAATTGATCAGCAAAAGAGTGAAAGGAAGGGATAGGAAGAGCCCTTTGCAAATACCTGAAGGTGGAAGACTTTCTTTCCTGCTGAAATGGATTCAGGTTGCAAGATAGGAAAGGCCAACTAACATTACAAAGGACTTACTGAGAGCAAGAGCTGGTTGGCAGTAGATGCCAACTATGCTTTTAGTGTATTAGTATATTATTTTAGTATTCTAGCGTTCGGTAGCAGGGTGCTTTGTCATTCGCTCTTTATTGTACGTATTTTATTGTATATGTTCTGATGTACCACACTTTGGTGGAAAGGATATAAAGAAACATTATTATACATTGGGAAAGACTTTTTGAAAGTAAGCGCTGGTTCGATCATTTTATCTAAAGGTTTGAACCAAGATTCCCAAGTTCCCTTTTATTTGGGGTCAGACTGGATTCCCTCAAAGGTCTCCATTTGGATGAATCCTTTGCCATCCCAAATTTTCTGTGAAAGAACCCATGCCCCAGAAAACACAGACTCCCAAGCCTTCTCCAAGGATCTTAAACTTAGGCAGGCTTATATAGGGAAATGCAGACTAACCTGGGGATTCTGGGAGGTGTAGTCCACAAATACAGTTTCTGAACTCCGACTAGATCGTGGAAAGCTTGTACCATCGCTCTTTCTTTTTTAACCTCTGTGACTTCCAGAGCATCGTTGGCCATTTCTCCAGAGCGCATGAAGATTCCTCAATGGTGAACTATGGCTTGGACCAAAACCGGCTCCTTATTTCTGATCAAGAGTTTCTGGGCTCCAGAACAGTCCTCCTCAAGGTTGGTCTGGAAATGAAGGCATCCGTCCATCCAGATATCGATTGATCCATTCATTCGTCCATCCATTTGTCCATCCATTCATATACCTATTGATTGATCCATTCACCCATCCACACATATATCTATTTAAATGCATCATCCATGCAGCCATCTATTTATCCATCCATCCACCTATTACTTGATCCATCCATCCATCCATCCATCCATCCATCCATCCATCCATCCATCCATATACCTATCACTTGATCCATCCATCCATCCATCCACCCATCCATCTTTCCTTCTGTCCACTTTATGGAGAAACGTCCACAGTCTGCATTTCTGAACGTTGTTTTCCTTGCCAAGCAATGGATGCTGGAGAACCTCTATCTTCCCTTCCGGCCGCTTGAGAAATCCAAGGTGTTTTCTTTCCCCAAATCCAGAGGCCCTCCTTCTGCCCCATCAAGCTCTTGCGCCAGGACCAAGCCGACAGCCTCCCTGCAAAGACCCAAGTTCGAGGCGTGGACGTCGGTGTGGCCGTCCTCCTGCAGTCCTCTGGCCGGAGGATCCTCCTGACCCGGCGCTCCAAAGCGTTGAGCCTCTTCCCCAACGTCTGGGTCCCTCCAGGTGAGGAAAGCCCAGAATAGGATGAAGCAGAAAAAGGGGTGCAAAGAAGGCTCCTTGGTGGCTGCTTGGAGATTCTGGGGAGTTTGGGCCTTTGCCTGATCCTTTATGTGACAAAGGCTACTTTTAATGTGATTGTTTTAAAGAAAGAAATGAATTCTTAGGATAAGAATCTACGCTTTCCGAAATCCTTGGAGATCTCTCTTTTCCTCTTTCAGGTGGGCATGTCGAACCGAATGAGCAGGTAAGAGAAAAAGTTGGTCTTTCTCCAGCATCCCAGAAGCTGGGTTTCGGATAGTTTGCTTTCTCCCCAGTCCTTCCCAGTCTGAACTGGGAAGAACTGGTGAGAATGCAAATTATCCATCCAGAATGCAAATAATCTAGTCTTCATGGGAGCTCAGAGAACCGACAGATTGAGATCATGCTCCCAAAACAATTGGGAGTACATACAATAATGTATTAAACATACCTTCCATACAGAGGAACCATGTCGCTTTCTGAATCTTGTTGGACTGCAGCTCCCAGCAGCCCGAATGGGCAAGGCCAATGGTGAAGGATTCTGGGAACAAGAACATCTGGAGGGCACACATTTGCCACCATTTATATATTCAAAAACATATATATTCTAAACTGGAGGGTGGAAGGGGGATGATAGGTTTGCCCCCCGTTCTCTTTGCCCAACTGTCTGGGGGCTCAAAGAAAGAAGACTCCCTGCCAATGCTCAGAGGCACTCTCTCTGTGCCAAATCTCCAGTTTTTAGAGATTTGGGTCTTTTTAAACACAGGTTTTAGGGTTCACCTGTACTGCCCAACCTAGATGCATTGTGGGAGCGTCCGGATTCTTCTCCAAACTTTTTTGCAGTTGCTAGACGCAGGGCTGAGGGAGCTGCAAGAGGAGACAGGGCTGCGGCTGAGCAACGGAGAGATCGCCTGGCAAACGCTGGGCCTTTGGGAGGTGAGACAGCCATGATCCCAGAGATGCCACCCAAGATTAGAGGTGGGCAGGGGCAACATCTAGATGGCATTTAACCTCCACCGCCCCAATTGACCCAGCCTTCTCTTCCTCCGCTTTGCAGTCCGTCTACCCCCCTTTGCTGAGCCGTGGGCTGCCAACTCACCACCACGTCGTGGTCTACATGCTCCTGCGTTCACCCGAGAGCCACCAGCAACTAGAGGTGAGGCTTTGATCAAGCACCACCCGGAATATTGGGTCCAGTTCTGGGCAAAACAATTCAAAAAGGACACTGAAAAACTGGAGCCATGTGTGCAGAGGAGGGAGACTAAAATGGTGAAGGGTCTGGAAACCATGAAGCCCTATGAGGAAAGGGAACTGGGCATGCTTAGCCTAGAGAAGAGAAGGTGAAGAGGTGATATAATGAAAGGATGTCACATTGAGGATGGAGCAAGCTTGTTTTCTGCTGCTCCAGAGAATGTGACACAATAGAGCAATGGATGCAAGCTCCAGGAAGAGAGATTCCAGCTCAATGTTAGGAGGAACTTTCTGATGGTAAGAGCTGTTGGACAGTGGAAGATGCTGCCTTTGACTCTCCTTCTTTGGAGGTCTTTAAACAGAGGCTGGATGACCATCTGTCAATGGGGATGCTTTGATTGAGAGTTCCTGCATGGCAGAATAAAGGGGTTGGACTGGATCAGGGCCCGTCTTGGGGTCTCTTCCAACTCTACGATTCTACAATTCTAACCAAGGCTGCAGTGGGTTGAAAAACCCAGGCCACTTAACAGCCCACTGGATAGTATTGGACTGCAACTCTCAGCATCCTTAGGGATCCTTAAGGACCCAAAAGCAGGGATAATCTCTCATATCCCTTTTCAGACAAGATTTAATCCCAGTGAGGCTGAAGTGAGCGCTTGCGCATGGCTAGACCCCAAAGTCCTGGCCGCCATCGCTGCCACAGAGGATGGCATTGGCACCGGGGGGCAGAGGAAGGTGGCAGAAGACATCCCACCGATGGTCAGGTACGTATATATAACAAGTTCAGAAAATGTTGGGACCAAGGCAAAACCTGCATCTAGTCGCACGGTCCAGTCTCCACTTCTACATTCACTTGACATTTATTGCCATTCCAAGTTTCTAGGCCTCTCAGGGCAATACAAGGAGGCAGGTTAAATGCACAAATCCAGATTGCTTCTTATCATGCCTTTAAGCCATTGGTTCCCAAATTTTGGCCCTTTAGATATTTTGGACTTCAACTCCCGGAAGCTCCAGCCTTCTTGACCAACAGTCAGGAATTCTGGGAGCTGAAGTCCCAAACATCTGGAGGACCAACGTTTGGGAACCACTGCAGTTCAAGCCATATGTAGGTAACATAAGTTCCATCTCAACGTAACGCAGAACATTTAAGACTTTGCTGTTAGTAGTGCAATGGGACTTGAGTATCCATGGATTTTGGCATACATGATATATGCCTTTGATACATTGGTGAGGATGTTGCACCTTGGAGCCAATCCAGCCCTCTTTTGCATGCAATCTTTCCAAGAGACCATGATCATCTCTGGTGGCTTCCCAAATTTTGTATGTCTTCCTACCGCCATTAGAGTAAGTGAAATCCCTAAAGCTTAGCAAGTGGCTGAGCTTTAGGCTAAAATGTGGTGTTTTGGCCCCTTTTACCTGTGGCATCGACCCCTCTAGGAAGGCAAAGGAATCCCATGGGGACCCTCATGATAACTTACCCATAGCCACCATGCTCCGTCAGTCCTGTCTTCAATACCAATCCAACCTCTCCTCTTCTTCTCTGGGCAGCATCACTGAATTCCAGAACGGCTGTGCCAAAACGGTCCCAATTCCCACCGCGACGTTCCTCAACACTGCGCCAGCCCAAGGGAGAGACGTAGAGCGGGTCAGCACCGGGACCAAGTTTGCCCTCCGGATGTGGCTGGAGGCTTTGGGAGGCGCAAGCTGAACCGGCCGCGAGGCTGGTCAGCAAACGCTCGGACCGCAGCCTGCGGAATATGGGGAATGTTGGCAACCGGCTCCGACTTTATTTGGCAGGGAATTTCGGCCCTTTCCTTGGCTACCCAAGTTTACGCTTCCCTTTTGCGGTGGATTCATGGCACTGTTTTTGAAGGATGAATTCCATCTTTCCCATTCAAGGATTAACACAACAAGATTCATTTTATTCCCAATCCTTCCTTGGTTTGTTTTAAAAAAGGACCTGTGCAGTATTGCTGCAAAAAGATATCAAGAGGCCTTGTTAAAAGGACTGTTTTTTGGCTCTAATACAAGATGTTATTTGCAACATCTGGCTCTTGATGTGTTTTTGTTGTCGTTTCCAACTTATGGCAGTTGTTTTTCTTGGCAAATTTCATTGGAGAGGGTTTGCCCCTACTGCCATCCTCTGAGGCTGAGAGAGTGTGCCTTGCCCAAAGTCACCCTGTAAAAGGTGATGGAGAATTCCAGCAAAATTCATCCAAAAATGAGTCTTTCGGGGGGTCGTTTTGTGTGGGGCGTTTAGGAAATGGGGCTCAAAGGAGATCCCAAGGGCTACCGAATTCCCACCCCAAAGTGACGGGTTCAAAGGATGCCCAAAGGCCAACCCCGGTAGCTTCTCATGCTCCCCATCCTCCAGGAACGATGGCCCTCTTTGCAGAACTGCAAACCCATCGACCGTTAGCAAGGAAAGGGTTCAGGGAATGAGAAGAAGAGAGAGGCAGCCCTGGAAAGAGTAGCCACAAACCATGCCACCTCCGCTCTTGTGCAACTTTTTGTTTCGAATTTTATTTTCTCTAAAAACGTACTTTGCATATACACAAGGTCCGAGCGGACGGACAAAGCGCCGGACAGACGGAATAAATAAAGGCAAAGGAAGGGCGCTCGGCTGAGTCGGGCCTTTGCTTTCGGTTCTGGGGAAGGGGCACAGAGAATGAGTTTTAAAACACAGTCTTGTATTGTGGAATGAGGGGGTCTGTTTAAAATGGCTTCCCAAGCTGCAGCCCAGAGAATTCAAAAGCAAAAGGCAGAATTCACTGCTCACCACAAAACAAAGCTGGGTATGGGAAACATAGTTTGAAGGGTATCTGTCGCTTGCAATTTCTTCGCCAGGCCACTTGTTTTGGATCCCTCCTTCCTGAATGAGGAAGGAGGGATGAAACGGAGAGTAAAAACAGACAATGCATGAAATGGATAAGGAAAAATAAAATCAAGGAGGAAAAAAGGACAATGCATGACAACGGATGGGGAAAAAACCTCTAAGGAAATGAGAGGGAGAACCCACCCCAAACCAGGAAAGCCCCATTTCCAAGGAATGACTTTGCAAAGCCGTTTTCTCCTCTCTGAAAGCAAAGCACAAAACACAACTGGACACACATCTTACACACTGTCCATTTCCCGCATTTCCAAAGCACTTGGAACATTTTGGCTATGGAAAAGAGGGCAAAGGCATGCACTTTTAGAAGCGGAGGGTGGAAGTAACTGCTCCTTCCTCCAATACCCTACAAACCCCCGTCTTCTTGAGCACTTGTCATGCTGGCTGGGAATGCTGGGCATTGAAGTCTCATTGAATTTAACTCCTGGCCAGTTAAACTGAACATTTGGATTCATCTGCCACCATTAAATGGCCCAGATTTCACCGTTCCAATTTGATGCTTTGCACACTGGAGATTGCTGGCAGAAATCCATTTGCGGTGCTGAAAAGAAACAAGGAATGGAGGAAAACTGGCACCACCGTTCACCCAGTAAACGTTCTCATTAAAGTAAGATGTTTGATCAGTTGATCATAATAAATCTACATTAAAACAAGGTGTAAAATCCGGGGGGAAACAGTGTTAACAGCCCCGTGTCAAAATGCATCTCACCATGACTTCTTGCTCTGGGTCTGGCTCCTTCCACTGTGGCCTGAATTCAAAACCTTCCAAGTTAAACTTTACCTTTAAAATTAAAGCCGAGGTTAAAGTTAAACCCTTGAAGTCCACGTTAAAAACCCCGGGGAACCTTTTACGGCAGAGAAGAGATTTAATTCCCCGCTTGATACCGGGAGATACTTTGCCAGGTTTGGCTTCTCCCTCCCTTTTTTCCCATATCAATGGGGTGCAAAAGTGCTCAACTTGGGCTGCCCAAAAAATCCACCCCGCAGCTTGGCAAACATGCGACGGGACACAGGTTACAACAACGACAACAAAAGCTGAAGAGGCAGCCGCTACAAACCAAAAACACGCGCGCACACAAAAAGTATACACTTAAATACATAAATAAGTTGTGCAATGGGCGATGCGCTCCCCCCGTCCGTCCTCTCCGCCCAAATCCACTTCGACAAACGTCCGGGGAGGAAGCGCAACCTTCATTTAGTCCTCGAAGCAGAAAGGAAAAACAACAACAACAACAACAACGCAAAAACCAGAAAGATCTTTGGAGTTGCTTATGTACAAAAACTGAAAATATAGATTATTATCATATAATATAATATAATATATATATATTTATATATATCTTTCATTCTCTGTACAAGATAGGAAATACTTTAAGAGGAAAGCAAGGTGGTGGAAATCCTACACCTACACATTTCTTCCTTTTAAAAAAGCACATTGTTGGGAAAGACTGGGCAGAGTCACCGAATGCAACCACAGGAGAAAAACCCACTCCAGACGCAGATCATGGGGTTCGGAGGGTGATATGGAGAAGGTTTCCTGCCTTGGTTGCATTAGTACTAAACCACAAGGGAAGGCGGCACAACTCAGAGAGAGAGAAAATACTGGTGCTGGGTGCCATAAACATCCCAGGGAGGGTCTATCAAGGGAGTGCCCTCCATGGAAGAGCAGGTTTCATGGAGATAACGGCTCACGTGTCACGGTCTGCACACTGTGAACGCATGAATTTTACACTCTTCCGGTAATACTCAAATGAACGGACCCAGCAACCTGCGATGGAGGCAACCCTGGAGTCCTTGCAAGCTCCCAATACGTTCTGGCAGCCCAAGTGTTTTCTTCCCTTTGACCCTGGCTTTGGCTCCATCTTCATCGCATGTCTGAAGGTGGCTCTCCTCCTCCCTCAAATCTTTTCTCCACATCAGGGCTTTCTTTTCTAGCGCTCAAGTACCAGAGAAGTTAGTGGAGGACTTGCTTAAAAACCATTCGTAAAGGCAAAAATACTGCGTCTAACCTGGCCTTCGCAGAGGAGATCCTTCAAACCCAGGGCCTGGAGCTGCTCACTGTGGAAGCAGGAGAAAGAGAAGATGATGGGAAGAAAGAGGCAAGGTCTCCGTTTCTCCCCAAACCCCATAAAAAGGGCAAAAAATTTCTTCCCCAAGAGCCTGCTTCTTAGTGGATGGAGGGAATGCACCCACCGCTCCTCTCACTACGTTATTCCACTGGTCCAAGTTTTATATTTCCACATCTGGCTTCTGTTTCTCTTTTCCTCTAAAGCCAGCATCCCTCTCTTTGGGCTTGTTGCTCTCAGCCACAGTTTAGTTTTTCTCATGAGCCGATACAAAACAGGGCAATCGTCCATGTCCTGTCATGGCCATGCTTTGCAAAGCCGTTATAGGGTCCTTGCGATGCACATGTGAGCCACTGTTATTGTCTAGGTGCCTTCAACATTAAAGCACAATGGGACATGTAAGGGCTAAAGGAGAAAAGGGTCCCTGCGATGGCTCCTTGCTTTCCAACAGCCATGGATCACAGTCTCCCACACAACCGGCTGCCCCTCCAAACAACGCGGGTGTCATCACACCAAGATAATAAAATAGATCCAGTCAATATTTTGCAGAGTTGGAAACTCTGGTTGGCAGATTTGTACGCACCTTTCCACTCAGATCTTCGTCGGACACGATTCTCTCCCCATCATAGGGTTTGGTGAAACCTAAAAACAAACAGTTGTCTTACACTGGACCGAACTGGTCCAAGATAACCTTCTGCTTGGGGCCATGCTGTCTCGTAAATGCCATGGGGTGAAGACAAGTGGATTAAATATATATACATACATATATATAGATGTATCAAGGTGCTGACTCCACTCCGTGCTAAAAGGTCACGTTGTAATCCTGTTGAATCTTACTCATGATCTTGATAGCCAAGGGAAACAAAAGAGGATTCATGATCTTGGATGAATTATACAGATGAGCACAGAAGTGGCTCTTTCTGTCGCGAAACCAGAGGGATGATACTCAACCTCCGACACCAAAATTTGGGGTTTGTTTGCTTTTAATTCCACTTGACGCTGCTCCAGGCTTACAAGCATCTCCCTGCCACTGAATACCAAGACAAAACTTTGGCCAATGTGCACTGAATCACAGAACTCCGGATGTGGACCAAAGGTTTTTGCTCGATTCGCCTCCTTCCAAGCTGCCAACGCATGAACTTGCTGGTAAATAAAAAGCTGAAATTTGCTCTTTTTTTGAGGGGGAGATGTTCTCAACTTGCAAGGGTCGGATATGTCCCCTCGCCCCTCTCCGAATGCTCCAAGAGTCTTGCATCAGCAGCCCCGCAGGTTTAGTCTAGAGAGATGATATCCGGCCGGCAACCAGGCAAGACGGGGCTGCCCCCGACAGCACCACTGTGGCCATGGCCCTCCCGCAGCGTCGTCGTTGTCGGGGAGGAGGAGACCACGTTGCTGATGCGGCCGCTGGTCGGGGAGCCGACGGTGCTGTGGGAGCCCACCACCACGGGCGCCAGGGGGTTCATGAAGTGCGGGGAGGTGCCACGGTACTGGAAGAAGTGGCTCAGGCTGTCCTGGTCGTCCAGAGAAGTGATCACAGAAGGGCTGTAATGTGGCTGGAGAAAAAGGAGGCCGTGAGCAAAAACGTCCTTTCCCATAAGGCAAAACACACATGCAAACAGACGTGTCATTTGATGGGGGGTGTCACATGCGTGCCAAATGTGTTTTTAAGTGTTTAAATCAGGGGTGGACAATCATATGGGCTGGACACCCCCTGAGTAGCTTATATGTAAAATACAATAGGTAATTCCAGAGCCTTTTCTGCTGTGAGTTATGGAACGCCCTCCCCTTAAGAGGTCAAATAGGACGTACCTGGTTTTCACTTTGAAGGAAAGGAAACAAATCCAGACCTGGAAAAATGAGAAGGGGGGAAATGACTTTAATAGTAATAATGAACATACCAGAGGAACTGAAAGAGGAAATGGGTACATGAGAGCATGTGGAAGGGAGAAACCTGTAACCCAGAGGTGGGCAATGGTGCAAGGCTAGGAGGCTGCATTAACCCCTCAAGGGACCTAGAATCATAGAATCATAGAGTTGGAAGAGACCGCAAGGGTCATCCAGTCCAACCCCATTCTGCCATGCAGGAAATCACAATCAAAGCATCCCTGATAGATGGTCATCCAGCCTCTGCTTAAAGACCTCCAAGGAAGGAGACTCCAATACACTCCGAGGGAGTTTGTTCCACTGTTGAACAGTCCTTACTGTCATGCCTCAGGCCAAACTCTTGGTGCGCAACCGCTCCCATGGAGTTTAAAACAAATCACATTTGTGGCCACCCAATGACTTCTAGGGGACATGGGAATTGTAGTCCCAAGGTTCCCCAACCCGTGTTTTAGAGGCAAAATCCAAGTTTTTAGCTCCTCCAACGATGCAGAACAACAGCAAAGATTTTGGTAAGTGTGGGTCCTGAGCCAACCAAATTACCTTGAATGTCTGAGGGAACCTGGTAGGAAGGATGGTAGTCGGGGATCGGGAGGCTGGAGAGGTAGTCGCTGCCCACAGCTGCCATCGGGGGACTCCGGAGCACCGAGGAAGGCTGGTGGTCAGCACTAAGGGCCCTGAAAGGAGAAAACAAGGTAAGCCCCCAAATCTCTCTTTTTTCCTTTTCTGTCCAACGAAAGGCCGAAGTGGCACTGGGACACTTTGTGGTTGCCCTACTGCTAGGGTGAAGGACGGCAGCCCCCTTACCCCTTGGGTCCTGTAGCCGATGGGATGGCTGCGGTGGTGACGGGGCAATGCTTCTTGGCAGGGGGCTCTTCCTCATCCGAAGAGCTGTCCAGTGTCAGGTCGATAACCTCCACTTTCTTCTTGCTCTCACCCAACGGCTTCCCATCTGAACCCACCGTATACAGGGAAGCTGCAAAGACAGTGGAAGAAGAAAAGTAGAGACATATAGACACAGCAGTCAAGGAAGACTGAGTCATCCCAGGAGATGGCAACCACTGTCATCTCTGCAGGATGGCCCACCACTGTTTGTCCTTGCCACCGCTCCTGCTTGTGCTGGAGAGTTTTGGATGAGGGACCCAGTCTCAAAAGGTACTCCTACCTTCCAGCCCGTTGTAGGCAGATGGCTGGCAAACCTCCTGGTTCTCCTTCTTGGGTTTCATGGGGCACCAAGAGCCATCCTCCATGAACTGGATCTCATCACAGTCTGTGACGGAGTTGAGGATTTCCATAAACAACCTGGAGATTTGGAGAACGGGAGTGGGAACAGAGAGAGAAATAAAACACACAGGAGGGATTAAAAACAGAGACGTTGGTCCAAGAACACTCGCTGGTTTTGGTGGTGATACAAGATTTGAAACTCCCTTCATTTCTGTGCCCTGCAAAGAATTCTGAGGTTCAAGCTCAACTCACAAGGAAGCCCAGATCCACAAATGGGTGGCTAGCCAGAGCTTGGAAAAGTTACTTGGTTCAACAACAACCCCCAGAATCTAGAAACACAAGAGCCACTTGGGAAGCTGTAGTTGGAAGAGCTGCCAGAATTACTGCTGAATATTAACAAAATAATAATTACAGACAATTTCAATAACTGAAGTGGGAGATGAAGACATTGAAATAGTCAAAGTTTCCTACAGCTTAGTTCAGTCATTAGAATAATAGAATCAAAGAGTTGGAAGAGACTGCAAAGGCCATCCAGTCCAACCCCCTTCTTCTGCCATGCAGGACATCTCAGTCAAAGCACCCCCATTGACAGATGGCCATCCAGCCTCTGTTTAAAGACCTCTAAGGAAGGAGACTCCACTACACTCCAAGGAAGGAGTAGGTTCCACTGTCAAACAGCCCTTACTCTCAGGAAGTTCCTCCTAATGTTGAGCTGGAATCTCTTTTCCTGGAGCTTGCATCCATTGCTCCATTGGGTCCTAGTCTCTGGAGCAGCAGAAAACAAGCTTGCTCCCTCCTCAATATGACAAAATCAGAGCCAGCGTGGCACAGTGAATACAAAGGGCCCACCGCACCAGAAAAAGCGAAGTGAGGCACTGCCTCCACACCTTCTCCCGCATTACCCATCAATGATGAGGGCCTCGTAGGGAGCCTTCTTGTCACAGACCGGACAGGTCCACGTTGGCTTCTTCTCGTTCATCTGCAGGTAAAGCGCTGCATCGAAGCACTGGAGGTGGGTGCAAGTGAAAGCGCGGCAAGGGACGATCAACCTCATCTTGCCCAACTTGAAACAGAAGAAGAGAAACAAGAAGAGAAGGAATGAACCAGGCAGGCAAGAGTTAGGCGCCGTTTAGTTATGGGGTTATGTGCCATCTAGCTCCCCATAGAAAATGACCAATGGGTTCTTGACTGGTGGTACCAAAGGGACACAGAGAGTCATCTAGGGCTCCATCTACACTGCAGAATTAATGCACTTTGACACTGGATGGTCCTTGGGTTCTATGAATTTGTACACAGATTGTCAACAATAGATTCTGAACACTTATTTGGGAGCCCATGTTGGGCAAGTACCTCCTCCTAAATGCTATCTTTTTGTACAGAAGGATGTCTATACCTTAAGACCAAGTGTATAACTGTTGTTTGCAACTGCACGCAATTGATACATGGGTTTTTAAAACAGGCTGGTACTTCGTGTTATGAAAAGGATATGAAAGGGGCAACCCAAAGTCTGCGGATTTACCGGACACATGAGAGAAACCCGTAAACTGGTCGTGGCGATCTCGCTGTCTGGGTCAGCGGTCAGTTTTTCTTTGACTGAAGAGAGAGAAGGACATGTGTTAAAAAGTACCAGCAACATTCACTGTGTTTTATGCGTAGTAACAGGCAGAGCATAGAGTTGCATGCCAGATGGTCTCAGGCTGAATTCTGCACAAACCCCGCACACCACAGGTTTTCCCACATTTATCTGTGTGGACTTTTTGTTTAACATGGTAGCATTTCCACTTCTTCAAGGTGAGACAAACCACTGCTTATCACCATCCAAACCCCACCACCACCACCACCACCACCATGTACAGCCATCTCCAGGGCATCCCACACTACTCTGAAGTGGGCAGGATATGGGCAAAATCCGGGCACCTTGCTTTGCATGAATAGATGCCCTTTCCATTGGTATTTAAACCCCACTCTTCAGCCACAAATGCTCCCTGACAGGCTTTCAATCTGACTAAGATCCAACATGCAAGGACACATATCCTTCTCTATCTCTGTCTGACCAGATACACAGAGATAAAAGGATGCAGAACTCACTCAGGGCGCGCGAATGGTCTGGGTTTCGAATGCCTTTGGCCCTCAGCTTCTGGAGCAACGTCACCGACGTCAGCTGTTTCACCAAGTAAACAGACAGGGAGTAGTTCTAGGGAGAGGAAAGCCAGTGTCATTCACACAGAAGGAGAAATACCCCTTCTAGGAAAGGAAATCCCAGGGTAGCCACCAAGAAGCCCATCTCATGCCAAGCCAAACACAATGCAGAGAATACAAGGGCTGGGTGTCCAGATATATATGCACATGTGTGCAGACATATATGTAGCCCAGCCTCACTAGGACAGGACAGGAGGCGGAATAATTCTGCTCAAACAATTAAAAAGAGAGAGACAGAGCAAGACCACAACCAGAGAGGCACACTCACCCTGCCGAACTCGGAGGACCAGTTCACCACAATCGTATTGGGGACCGTTGCCGAAAGCCGCACCAGAGGGGTGATGTTGATGGGCCGGCTGGGTCGTTTTGGCTCTGCACCGTTTTTGGTGGGGGGAAGATAACCCTGTGGGGATGGAAGAGAACATGAAAGGAGAGGGTGAAGTCCATGGGTCAAGGCTCAGAACCAAGTTGGCAATCAGCCGGCAACTATACAACTGTGGCTACAAAATGGTTATGAACGTTAGCAAATGCGTGAGGGTCAGGGACCACCACTCCCCACCAAACTGCAACCTCAAATACCTCCTTTTCTAGGCATATCCCTTCCAAAATGGCAACCATCATCTCACATCTGTTCACCCTTTGGACAGGGATAGAGCTGAAAAAGGAAGTCAGTGCAGTGCAGTGGTTGCAAATGTTCAACACAGAAACCGCTGCGTGCAAAGATCTACCACTGAGCGGAAGATTCTCCCTTCTGAACCATTCAACTTTCACCAAGGATTTGGGGGATGACTCACCGGAAGAGGACAGAGTTTCCCATTAATTTTGACGAACAAATTGGGAGGAAAGTAGTCCTCTTGAGGGCAGCTGGTTTCACACAAACAAAACCTGCGGAGGCGGAAAAGAGAAGCCAGAAGGGTAAGGAAGGAAAGATCACTATAAGGTGGAAAATCCATACCAGAAGAGGGGATAGGCAACTGTTGAGAGCCAGGGAAGCATTCAGGTGGGATGATTCAACCAAAGATGCTATGGCTGCCCTGAGTCTGTAAGATCTGAGCAGGTGACACAAGGTAACTTGGAGGTCTCTCGTTCATAGGGCTGCCATAAGTGGAAGCTGTCTTGACTGCAAAGCACAGAAAAGACATCATTTCTGTTCTGCTTACCTCAACTGTACCTGCACAGTGTAATCACATTTGGCACCAGGTAAGATATCGCTGGGGGGAAAGAAAGAGAAGAATTAGGGAGAATTAGGTTTAAAAGTGTGATCTTGATTTTTCTCAAAGCATTCTCGCTTTACATGGTAAAGATTCCCCCTTACCGAGAAGTGAGGATCTGCTGTACTTGTTGAGGGGTCAGGGCGAAGGTGAAGTGAGCCTCTTCGAACCTTTGGCTGTTCACCGAAGCTGCAAAGGAATGAAGGAGACAGGTATGGCATTAGCCCTCTTGGAATCCTGCAAGCCAATGGGACCAACCAAGGAAGGAGCATATATATGTTCATTTATTTGCTTTACCTGCCCCCTTCCTCCCAATATGGGACTCAAAGTGGCTTATAAAATACGTACAGCGAGCCCTCCATATCCACAGATTCTGCACCCATGGATTCAACCAAAGGGCAGGGGGAGAATGAGTAAGTTCTAGTCCATATATCCAAGCATAGCTTTAGCCCACTGCAAACACAGCCACACATATAGACACACACAGGTCTTTCCTTTTTAAGAAAGAGGAGGTTTCCTAGTGCTAGTACATGTGCTTGGACATGTACAGGTACGGCATGTGCATGTACAAAGACACAAATACACAGGGGCTTTTAAAAAGAGTAAGATCCTAGTCTGCAGGCACTACACAAACATTGGGACTTCCCTTTAAAAAACAAATCAAAGCCACGATCAAGTGTCTAGTCCTCACAGCTTCCAATATATATTCTGGGCATGTGTGGGCACTAGACACAAACCACTGTGTGTAGGTTTCTACTCTTCCTAGCTTTCAAGACATGCTCAGACATGCGTGGGCCCTGACCATTAAAACCTCTGCCAACTGAATCGGAGGGTCCTCCCCAGCCCTTGCCAAACAAGAACGGAAACGGCAATGTCAGCGTTTGCGTATGTTTTGTCCTGCCATAATATAATAATGGGAGACGTGGTAGTGATGGTATGTTTTAGGAATGTTTTAGAACTGTGCGTTCAGACCCAGGCGCTGAGATAACCTCAAAAAGGAGATAAACTCAAGGTAATTTGTGGGACACAGTCTAGTTGGGGCAACCAAGAGTAAGGGGTGGCATGGGGAAGCAAATAGAAATGAATTATGTGGTTGTCAAGTTTGCTGCTCAGTTCTGACAATGAAAAGTCAGCGGACTGGATCTATCGTTTTCCTGATGAAGGTTTCTGAGTTTTTAGTACCGAAACGGTGCTTCTAAACTTTGGCATCCTGCTGGGTTTGAGAGTCATCAGGCGGCATAAAAGACAAACCCCTGCCTTCTCCGGCAGCTTCATGCCCCTAATTCCCATGCCATGGCAGGGTGAGAAACAGGCCTCTCCTTTCCCTGACCAAGAATGCAAAGAATGTGGGGCCCAGTTGTGAAAGAAAGGCTTCCCTGCCATCCAGACTCCGCAGGTGTCTTTCCAACAGAATAAACCACGGCTTTGGGAAGCAACTGTGGTGCCCCAGTTAAAAGTACAAGCCCCAATCCTGTATGGCTGGACAGTGAAGAAAGCAGATAGGAAGAGAACCTTCTCATTAGAAATGAGGAGGACAGGATAGGAAGAGAACTTACCCAAAGTGGTGGGTTTGATGAGCTCGTCGTAGACGTCGTAAAAGGGCAAGCGCCTCATCTTCACGTCTGGATGGACCGGGTGGATCGGCGGAGACAAGTGCGGGACGTCCGTCTCGTGTTTGGGTCCCAACATGGGCACCGGGGGTAGCATGCCGGTCGGCACAGCTGAGCCCACCGAGCCGCCGTCGTAAGGCAGGTGGCACATGGCGCCTTGGGTGAGCGCCGTGGCCGACGGCAACTGCCCCCCTGCCTGCAAGTGGAGCATGGATAAGTCCGAAGGGGTGAGGATCTTGCGGGGGAAGCGGCGCCGGTAGAGCTCCTTGATCTTCATCTGGACGGCCGGGCTGCAGCCGGACTTCAGCAGCTGCAGGGCTTTGGTGAGGAGCTCATGCTTGCGTCCGCTCTTGTTCCGGCCGGCAAAACCCAGGAGCACCTGGAGCTCAGAGACTCGAAAGCTCATAACCATGTGCTACAAGCAGGAAAGAAAGGCAAAGGCAGGGTTAGAAGCGAAGTTGGAAGGGACCACAAGGGAACCCCTTCAGTTCAGAAACCCAGGCTTCAGTAGTAAAACTCAGAAAACCTTTATTCAGCAACTGGAGATGTTCAGCAGATACGGTTGTTGTCAGAACTAAGCACACACTAATTACAGCACACACAATGCCGCATCTTTGGCATTCATTCATCTTCTCATTCATTACAAAAGCAAAGTATTCTTTTCCTTTCCTGTTCCCATGAAGCCACCGCTTCTCTTCTCCTCCTTCTGCCCAAGTTCCCAGGAAGGTGGCCTTGGGTACTCTCCAATCCAGTTCACTCCCTTCCTTTTGTTGGCTAACCACAAAGGAATGTGATCAACAATCTCTGGCAACAAACGCCGCACTCTATGTCCCATCATTTCCCTACAGCACTGTCTAACACATCAACCCCGGAAAATGTCAGATAAATACAGCTATACCCTTCTAGGGCTGCATCTACTGAAGCAACTCAATTTGGCACCACTTTATCTGCCATGGCAATGGATCCCTAGTTCGACTGCAACCCCCATCATCCCCAGAAGGAAGGGCTTAATGCTACAGGTTCTCACTTGACTCCTTCCGCTCCTCCTTGTTTAAAAACATCTCAGATTCTTGGCAATCCTCGAAGTCGAGTTCTGCGGTAAAATCAAATATGTGCGCGCACACACACACACATATATATATCTACACTGCAAACAACTCTGGATTTACTCAACCTCTACTATTGATTCACATTTTTAGCTTCTCTCTCAGCCACCAGGAAGGGGTCCCTTTCTTGTATTTCAGCTGCTGAATACACAAACCGTCTCCCTTCCTACAGAACCCTGGAAGGAAAAGTCATCAAATAACAATAATGATAATGACAATAATAATTACACGATAACACATTCCTCCCTCCGTCTTTCGGGGGATAGAGAGACCCTCCTCTCTCCTTCCCTTTCAAAATGGAAACCAAATCCCTGTTCTTTGACAAGAGGAACGAAAAACTGGAGCAAATAAATAAAAGCAAAGGAGGGGAGAAGGGAGGGAAAGAGAAGGAAGAAAGAAGGAATAAGGGAGGGGAAGAAATGAAGGAATGGAGGTAGGGTAGTTGAGGGAGGAAGGGATTGGAGGTGTCTGTAGGTGGATTGTGAGGTCGTGTAAGAAAGGAAGAGGGAGTTCATGGATGAAATGGATGTATGTATTAATAAATGTAAGGTGTGTGGATGGCTGTCTGTCGGCAGTGGAAGTGCCATAGGGTCTCGTTTTGTGTGGGGTGGTATTCAGAAGGAGTGAAGACTATCAAAGGTCCCGGCGTGCCGGGGTGCTGGTGGTTCAGTCATGTGTGTCAAAGTCGGTGGGTGTGGATCGTGGGGGTTCGGTGAACGCCAGGGCTTGCTTGATAATGGCACAAGAAGCACAGCTGGCGGTATGCTTCTAATGTAGTAAGGGTTATGTTAATCTGCTATTTACTATAGCGCTTTAAATTTAAAGCATTAAAAATAATATATTAAATAAAACCGGCTATGCGACGTTCTATAATAATAATAATATTAATACAATAGCGTTTCTCTTAAATTTCGGCTGCCTTTTAGCTTTGTTGTGGCGCCAGAGCTCGCTGATAAGAGAAACTACAACCGCCCACCTGTCGCCCCGCTCCGCGAGGCGCTAGGCGCGGACGTGGTAGCCACGCCACACCGGAGGCCAGTCCGCGGAGCACTCAATGCGCGCCGGTCCCGCTAATACGGCTCTGTGCGCGCCTGCATCGATCGGGAGGGGATAGGAGACTGTTGAACTGAGGATGTACCGCGACAGCTGCGTCAAACTTGGATTGTTTTGGTGTGGTGTGCAGGATTAACCACGAAAAAGGGCGCTTTTTGCAAAGTTAATTAATCTCCCTTAATACATAGGAATGGCAAAACGGCCGTCAAGGGAGGGTTTTGGCTTCATTGGTTCACATCGGGCGCCTAGGTTTGCGCAATGCGTCGAAGTGCATGACGTGCGGGATAGGCAAGACGGCGGAGAGGGAACGAGCCGAGAGACGCGGCGTGCTTTGGCTCGGCAGTTCTGGAACGAACTGGGGGCTTGAAGGGTCGCCTTTTTACACTTGCTGAAATCACTTTTTGACGTCTCGGTCGTTGTGGATCGTTTTAGCCGTGGGAATGGGGTCAAACTGTGTTATGGTTTAAACTGATTGATCCTTTTGGGAGAAGCGGCCAAATAATAATTATTATTATTAATTATAGAAAGCCATGTATATAACGTTGCGGTTGTTGTCTCTCCGTTCGATCCTTTTGGGAAGGAGGGCTAAAATAAAATGTATTATTATTATTATTAAGGGGCCATTTTCACCCCAGACTCTTTAGCCCTGCCCCCAAATATTTCCCCAAAGGACCAAAGCCTGCATCCCTGCCCCACTGTCAGCCCCAGCCTTCTCTCCTCCTTGGCCCAGCAGGGGGTGGTGGTGTTGGACGGCCCAGGTGTCAAACCGGGGGGTGTCTGTGGTCCATTCACACCAAAAGGAAGCCCCCCAAAGTTCAACGGACCTGGCCCACTTGATCTTCGCGCAAGGCACCCAACAGGAACAACTCTACTCAGTAGGGAGGGGTATGTAAAAATTAACTGTCTCACATCGCGGCTTATTATGAAACATCAAACTCTCACAAGTAAATCGTCCAACGTAGCATGGAGCGTCTCTCGCTGGGCTTGGAGATTTACACGGGAGCGGGTGGAGGGGGTTAGGAGGGGAGGGCCTCGAGGGGGGGGGGTGTGGGTGTGGGGTGGTGAGCTCTTGGGGTGGCAAGCTCGCCCCTTCGGCACCGCCCAAGCAACACCCAAAGGGGCAGCCTAGGGCGCGATCGCTCCTGCAGGCACACCAAAGAAACCCCCCAACCCCCCCAGGGGCAGAACAGGCGCGCGCGGCGGGAGGCACCACCCCCCCAACGCAAACCGACCGGCCAGGCAACCCCGAAACGGAAAACGAACCAAGCCGCACACGAACGCGGACAGCCCCCCAAGCCGCACCCCAAGGGGCCCCCAGGCCCCACAGGGGCGGCGACCCCCAAGACCACCGGCCCACCAACGGGACCCCCCACAAGCCGCGGCAACCCACCCCCCACCCACCGGGCACCCCCAAAGGGGAGGGCCAGGGCCCCGGCAGCCACACCCCGGGCAGAAAAACCCCCAAACCCCCCAAGCGCCCGCCCCCGGCCCCCCAAACAACCCCAAAGCGCCCCAGCAGCCCCCCGGAGGGAACGGGCAAAGGCACCCCCCCAAAGACCCCGCCCGCCCCCAAGCGGGGCCAGACCCGGGAAGAACAAGAGCCGGCGGGGGGGGCCAGAGCCCCTAGCCCAGCCAGCCAGCGACCCCACCCCGGACCGGGACCCGCACCCAGCCCCACGGCAGCGGGGTCGGGGGTGGGGGGGCCCCCAGACCGCCGCCCCCCACCCCGGGGACCCCCCCCCCCAAAAGCCCCGAGAACCCAAGCGAACCCCCAAGGGGACAACAGAAAGCCACCCCGAAGCAGCCGCACGGCAAACCCACGGCCCCGCACGGAACGCGCCGGACCCCCCAACCCCCCACAGCGGCCCACCGCGACAACGGCACCCCCCAAGCCGCCCCCGGGCCCGGCACGGCCGCCGGGGCACGCCCCCAGGCCGCCCCCGGCCGGCCCGCCCAACCCAAGGCAGGGCGGGGCGCGGCCGACCCGGCAGAAGGCGGCTGCCGAGCCCCCCCCGGGAACCCGCGGGCGCCCCCAAGGCCGGGGACGTCCGCGCCGGGGCCCCAGCCGCCGGGCGGGCCGGGCCGATGCCGGCCGGCCGGCCGGGCCCGCCCGGGCCGGCCCGGCCGGGGGCCGGCCAGGCCGGCCGGCCGGGCCAGGCCCCGGACGGCCCGGGCCGGGGCCGCCGGGCCGGCCCAGAGGCCAGGCCCGCCGAGGCCGAGGACGGTGGGGGCGGCGGGTGGGTGGGGGGCGTGCGCGGTGGGGTGGGTGGTGTTTGTGTGTGTGGTGGTGGCGTGGTGCGGGGGGGGGCGCGCCCGGGGTGGGTGGTGGGGCGTGGGGTGGTGGGGGTGGTGGTTGTGGGGCGGGGTGGGGTGGGGGGGGGGGGGGGGGTTGTGGGGGGGGGGGGGGGCGGGGCGGGGGGTGTGGGGGGGGGGGGGGTTGTGGGTGTGCGTGGTGGGGGGGGGGGGGGGTTGTGGTGGGCTGGCGGTGGGTGTGTGGGGGGTGTGTTTGTGTTGGGGGGGGGGTGGGGTGGTGGGGGTGGTGTGGGGGGGGGGGGGCGGGGGGGGGGCGTGGGGGGGGGGGGGGTCGGGTGGCTGGGGGGTGTGGGGGGGTTGCGGGGGGGGTTGGGGGTGTTGGTGGGGTTGTGGTGCTGCGTGTGGGTGGGGGGGGGGTGGGGGTGTGGTGGTGTGGGGGGTGGGGTGGGTGTGGTCGGGGGTGCTGGGGTGTGGGGGGGGGGGGGGTTGGGGGGGGCGGGGAGCTCCGGGGGGGGGGGTCGCTGACTGCGCGCCGGGGGTGGCCCGCGGGGGGGGGGGCTGGGTGGGTTGGCGGGGGGGGGGGGGGGTTTGGGGGGGGGTTGGTGGGGGGGTGGGGTTGGGGCGGGGGGCGTGTGGTGGTTGTGGGGGGGGTGTGGGGGGGTGTGGGTGGGGTGGGGTGGTTGGTGGTGGGTTTGGGTGGTGGGTGGGGGGGGAGGGGGGGGGGGGGGCCGGGGTGGGGGGGGGGGGGGGTGGGGGGGGGGTGGGGGGGGTGGGGGGGGGGGGGGTGGGGTGTTGGGGTGCGTTTGGCGTGGGGGGGGTGTGGTTGGCTGTGACAAAAAAAAAGGACGCGATTATGCCTCAGTGGGGGTGGGGGGATAAGGGCGGCAGGCCCGGCCGCCGAGGGGCCGGCCGCGCGGCGAGCTAGGGAGACTATGAGTTTATGTTCGGCTGAGTCTATAGAGGGGGTGTAGGGGTAGATTGTAGTGGTGGCGTAGGGTGGGGGGGATGGGAAGCTTCGGCTGAAAGGAGGCATGGGTAAAGGAGTTGGGGGGTGGGGCGCGTGTGGGGGGAAGCATGTGGGGGGAACTGGAGTAGTAGGGGTTTGAAGAGGATACGTGGGTGGGTGGGTGAAGTCGTGGCCGAGCAAGGGGGGAGGGGTGTTGTGTATGGGGCGGGAGGTGGGGCGGGGGGGGAGCTAACAATGAAAAAGCGTGAGAAGAGTCGTCGTCGTTTGTGGGAGGGAGGAGGGGGGGGGTGGAGTGTTGGGGTAGGTTTAGTGGTAGATGTGTTCTGTATGCGGGTGTTGTTGTATGGTGGAGTGGTTGATGTGTGATGTGGGGTGAGGAAAACAACAGTGAACGTATTGGTGGTTGGGGGGGGGGTTGGAGGTGGGCTGTGGAAGGGGGGTGGTGGGTTGTGGAGAGGGGAGGGGTGGGTGTTGGTGGGTGTGGTTGAGGGGGATGTGGTGCGTAGTTGTCTTTGTGTGAAAAGGCGGAGAGGAGACACGGGCAGGGGGCCAGAGAAGGGCCGGGAAGAAGGGAAGGGACGGACCGGGAAAGGACGAAGGAAGGCCGAAAGGAAAGACCAAGGCAGGGACGGGAACGGAAGGAAGCAAGGGGGCCCGAAGAAGGGGTAACGGCGGAACAGAAAGGCGAAGGAAGGGGAAGGAAGGGACGCCGCCAGGACGCCGGAAGGACGACCAAGGAACGGAAAGGAAGAGAAGGAAAAGGGAAGGGAAGGACAGACCTGGGGTGAAGGGGGGTTGGCGGTGAAGCGAAGGGAAGGAGGACGGAAGGGGAGGAACGGCAGCGACCGAATAAGGCCGACAAAAAGGGGGGGGCCAGCAGAAAGAAGGGACGGGCACGACCCCCACACAGAGAAAGAAAAAAAGAAGAAAAGAACAAGGAAGGAAGGACTGACGAGAAGCAAAAGGAAAACCAGGCAAGGCAGCCAAGAGACCAGAAACAGCAAAAAAAAAACGAGGGGAAAACAAAAACGACAAAAAAGAAAAAACAGGAAAGGGCGGACCCCAAGACACGAAGAGCGGCAGGAGAAAGGGGAAAAAAGGGGGGAGAAAGAAAAACACCCCAAAAAAAAAGAGAACAAACAAAAAACCAAGGAAAAAAGGGGGAAAAAAAAAAAAAAAACGGAACACCAAAGACAAAGGAAAAAAGACGGAGAAAGAGAAAAAAAACAAAAAGACAACCAAGGGAAAAAAGCGCAAAAAAAGAGGGGAAAAAGAAAACAACCAAAGCGAGCAAAAACAAAAAAAGGGGAGGGAAGCAAAAGGACACGGACGCAAAAACAAAAAGAGAAAAAGACAAAGACGAGAAAGGAGACAAAACGAAAAGAAAGGAACAGCAAAAGAAGGAAAAAGGCAAGAAAGGAAGGAAAAGACGGAAACAAAAAAAGAAAAAGGGGAAAAGAAAGAAAAACAAGAAGAACAAAGACCAAAGAGGGAAGAGAACAGAGCAAGGGGGAAGAAGGGAAAAAGAAGAAGAAAAGGGGGAAGAGAGAGAAGAGGAAAAGAGGGGAGGAGAAAGAGGGGGGGAAAGAGAAGGGGGGGACGGAAAGAAGAAGGGGGAAGGAAGAAGGAAAAAAGGGAGAAAGGAGGCAGCGCCAAAAGGGAACACAAGGGGGGAGGAGAGAGAAAGAAAAAAAGAGAAGCAAAAAAACAGGGAAAAAAAAAGGGGGCCAACAGAAAGGAAAGGGGGCAGGCAAACGGCAGAGGGGGGGAGAAGGAAGGGGGGGACAGAGCAGCGAGGAGAAAAAAGAGAAGGGAAAAAAAGAAACAGAGGGAAAAAGAAGAAACGGAGGAAAAAAAGAAGAGGGGAAGGGGAAGAGGGAAGAAGAAAGGGAAAAGGAGGACAAAGGGGAAAGAAAAAAGAGAAAAAAAGAACAAAAGAGGAGGGGGAAAAAAGGAAAGGAAAGGGGAGGGAAGAAAAGGGAAGGGACGAACAAAAAAGCAAGAAAAAAAAAAAAAAAAGAAAACAACGAGACGGGGGAAGGCAAAAAAAACAAAACCGGGGAGGGGGAAAAAAAAGGGGAAGAAGGGCAAGGGGCAGGGAAGAAAGAAAAAGGGGGGGGAGGGGGAAAGGGGAAAGGAACGCGGAGGGCGGCGGAGGAAGGGAAGAGAACAAGGGGGACAAAAAAACCAAAAGGGGCAAGGAACAAACAGGAGGGACAAAAAAAAGAAGAGGGGGGGAAAGGGGGGACAGGGAAGGAAGGACGGGGGAGAAGAAAGGGGAAGAAAACAGAGGGGGGGGAGAGCGGGGGGAAAAGAACGGAAGGGGCCGGAAAGGCCAAAGAGGACGGAGGAAGAAAAAAAAAAGGGGCCAAAAAAAAAAAAAGAGGGGCAGGGGGGGAGAAGCCCGGGGAAGGAAAAAGAGGAGAGAAAGACAAGGAAGGGAGAAAGGAAGCGAAAAGAAGCCAAGAAGAAAAAGAGGAGAAAAGAGAAACGGGGGGAGGGGAAAGGGGGGCAAGGAAAAAAGGCGCAAAGAAAGAGGAAGGACGGGGAAGGCGAGAAAAAGAGAAGAAGAAAGAAGGGAAGAGGAAAGGGGAAAAGAGCAAAGAGAGAAGGAGGGAAAAAGGGGGCCGAGGAAAAAGAAAGACCAAGAAGAAAGAAAAGAGCGAAAAGAGGGCAAGAGAAAGAAAAGGAAAAGAAAAAAAGGAAAAAAAAGGACGGAAAAGGGGCCGGGCAAGAACCGAGGAACAAGAAAGAAAAAGCGAAGGGACGGAGGGGGGAAAGGAAGAACGGAAGGGGAGAAAAAAAAGAAAAAAAAAGAAGGAAAAAGAGGAACAAACCAGGGCAAAGGCCGAAAAAAGGGGAACGAACAGGAGGAAAAGGAAGCGCAGGGCAACAAAGAGAGAAGGGGAAAGAGAGGCACAAGGGGGCGAAACAGGGGAGACGAGGAAAAAAAAAACGGAAAAAAGGGGGGGGGAACGCCGGGGGAGAAAAGGGGAAACAGCCCAGGGCGGAAGAGAAAAAGGGAGAGGAAAGAAGAAAAGAAAAAAGAAAGAAAAGACCCACCAGGAAGCAGCAAAAGGCGAGGGGAGGACGGGGGACACGAGAGGAAAAGGCGAGGAAGACAAAGAGAAGAGGAGGGAGGAAAAAAGAAAAAAAGGAAAAGAAAAAGAGCCGCAAAAGAGAAAAGAGGGGAAAACGACAGCAGAAGGACAAAAAAACAAGGGGAAGAAACAAGGGGAAGAGGGGAGGAAGACAAAGGAAGGCAGCAAGGGAAGAGGGAGAGAAGAGGAGGAGGGAACGCGCCGGGAAGAGGAAAAAGACAGAGAGGAAACAACAGCGGAGGGAAAAAAGCAGAGGCGCAGACAAAAAGGAGGGAGGAGGGGAGGGGAAGGAAGAAAGGGGACAGGGGCGAAGGGGGCAGAAAAAGGGGGGGAAGACAGGAGAGAAAAAAAAAAGAACAGACAAAGGGAAGGAAGAAAAAGCAAAAGAAGAGGGGAGGGGAAAAAACCAGGGGCAAAGGAGAAAAGACAAGGGGAGACGCAAAGAAGAGAAGAGAGAGAGCAACAAGGAAAGAGGAAGAAAAGGCCAGAGAGAACACAAAGAAGGGGGAAAGAGGGGGGAAGGGGGGAGGAAAAGAAAAAGGGGAAAAAGGGAGAAACCCGCGAGAAAGGGAAGAAAAAGGAAAAAAAGGAGAAAAAGCAAGCGGGGGGGGACGCAGCAGAAGGAAAAACGAAGAAGAAAGGGAAAAAAAAGGGGGGGGGGAGAAAGCACAGCAACGGGGGGGAAAAAAAGGGGGGAGCACGAGAGGAGGGAGACGAAGGAAACACAAAGAAAAGCAGGAAGAGGGGGGAACGGAAGAGGGGACACGGCCGCCAACGGACAGCAGAGACGAAGAGAAAGAAGGAAAGAAAGAGAAGGGAACCAAAGGAGAAAGAAAAAAGGAGAAAAAGACGGGAGGAGGCGAGAAAAAAGGCGCCGGCAAAGAAAAGAAACGAGCAGACAGCAGGGAGCCAAAACCAGGCGAGAAAAAGACGGGAAAAGGGAGAAACAAGAACAAAGGAGCAGCGGCAGCAGGGCGGGAAGAGGCCAAAAACCAGCCACGAGAAAGAAAACAACGAAGGAAGGGAGAACGGGGAAGAGGAACAAAGAGAGGAAGGAGGGAAAACACAGACGGAACACGGAAGAACGGAGAAAGAGAAACACGAGAAAGGAGACGGGGGGCAGAAGGCGAAAAAGGAAAACGAGAAGGAGGCGGGAAAACACGGGAAAAGAGGGGGAAGGGCGAGCCGGAAGAAAAGAGAAGGGGCTAAAGCAGAGAAAAAAAAGAAAAGAAGGGGGAGGCGCAAAAAGGGCCAAGCCGCCAGGCAACCAGGGACAAGCCAGAAAAAGGAAGCAGGACAAAGCGGAAGGGGGAAGCAAGAAAAAACGGGAAAGAGAACCAAAGGGAACGGCGGAAGGCAACGGCACGAAGGAAGAGGCAGAGGGCAAAAAGGGAAAAACCAACAACCCGAGGCACGGCGAAAAAGGAAAAGGAAAGAGCGAAAAAGGAAGGGGGAAAAAGAAAAGCAAGGAAAAGCACGCGCCAGAGCAGGGAGACGCAGGACAACAAAAAGGGGGAGAGGGGAAGAAAAAAAAGAGAGAAGAAGGGGAAAAAAGAAGAGGGGGGGGCGGGGAAAGCAGGCGGAAGAAAGGAAAAAAAAGAACGAAGGGAAGAAGCGGGAGAAAAAAAAGGGAAGAGAAGGGAGGCAGGAACGAAGAAGGGGGGGGCAGAACAGGAGACAAAGCCGAAGGGAAGCAAGCAGAAAGGAAAAACCAGGAGGGAGAAAAGGGGCGACAGAAAGAAGGAGGGCCGAGCAGGGGGCGGGTCCCGAGGCAAAAGACAAAGGAAGAGACAAGAAGCGGACAAAAAAAAAAGGAGGCAAAAAGCAGCAAGGAAAAAAAAGCGCACAAACGCAGCCAAGAAGACACAGCAGAGGCAGGACACAAGGACAGAGAAGGAGAGGGGACAGGCGGGGCAGACAAGAAGAAAGAGAGGCAAGACCGAAAAAAGGAAAAAACCGCGAAGCCGCAAACGGCAAAGCAACGCGCGGGGAGAAAAGGAAACAGAACGAAAAGGACGAAGGGACGAAGCAAGAGGGGGCGAGGCGGCGGAAAAAAGAACCCACAGCGGGGAGAAAGGAAAAAAGAAAGAGAGGAAAGGACGGGAGCGGCGAACGGGCGACAGGGAGCAGAGCCGGCAAGGCCCAGGGGGACAGAGAAGGACAAAGAGGAAGAAAAACAACGAAAGAGGAAGAAGGGGGGGGGGAGGGAGAAGGGGCGCCAAGGAGGGAGGGGGGGGGCGCGGGGAAGAGAAAGGAGACAGGGGCAGAACGAAGGAGAGCCGCAAGAACGGAGGACGAAGAGGGAGCGGAGAGGGAAAAAAGGAGAGAAGGCAGAGGAAGAGGACGGAAAAAAGAAAGAAGAAAGAAGAGAAGAGAAGCAGAGAGAGAGAAACGAAAGGGCAAAACAAGAAGGCGGGAGGGCAGCAGAAAGAGGAGAACAGCCAGCCGGCGGGGAGGCAACGAAAGCAAAAGAAAAGGACAGAGGAGAGGAAAGAAGAAGGACAAGCCGGCAACGAGAAACAGGGGGACGCGGCCAGAGGCGAAAAGACAGCGGAAGCAGAGGGAGCAGCAAGCAGGCAGGCAAGAGCGCCGGCCGAGACGCCCAGAGGGAGACGGAAAGAAGCAACAAAAAAAAAGAAAAGAAGAGGGAAAGAACGAGAGGACGGCGAGGGCAGGGGGGGAGAGAAACCAGAAGGGGGAAACAGAAACGAAGAGGCAAAAGAGCGGAACAGCACAAGAGAAGAAAACAACAAAAGCCCAAGCAGGAAAAGGAAAAAAAAAAAGAGAGAGGGACGAGGAAGGGCAGGGAGAGAGGAAAGAAGAGAAAGCCGGGCACGGAAAAAAAGACACGCGACAAGGGAAAAAGCAGAAAAGAGAAAGAAGGCCAAGGAGGAACGAAAGGGCCCCAGCAGCCGAGCAGAAGGAAAACGAGAAAAGGGAGGAAGAAGACAAACAGCAAAAAAGCGAAGGAAACAAGAAAACCGAGACGGGGCAGAAAGCGGCCGAAAGAACAAAAAAGAGAGGGGGGCGGGGGACGACAACACCCGGAAAAGAGCAGCAAGGGCAGAAAAAAACAAAGGCAAAGACACGGCGACCGAAAAGACGGAACCGACCGGGAACGGGCCCGCGGGGGGGAGGGGGCAGGCAAGAGAGCAAAAAACGGAAGGGCCGGCGCAAGCAGGGAAAAGAGGGCGCGGGGCCGAGAGGACCAAAGAGGCCAAGGAGAGGAGGGGAACCGGAGGAAACCGAGGCGCCGGGCACGGGAAGGAGCCGGCACACAACCAGGCCCCGCTCCCCCCCCCAGCAACAACCCAAAAACCCGAGCGCGACGCGAAGCGCGGGCCCAGACGGGGACAGCGCCGCAAGCCGAGGCGGGCAAGCGAGAGGAGGGACCGGCGGCGGCCCAGACGAGACCACAGGGGCCACCGGGGCAGAGCAGCGCGCCGCCGCCAGGGGCCGCGGGCGCGCAAAGAGGAGGGCCGCAGGGGGGCCCAAAAGAAGAGAAAAAGACAGGGGGAAAAGGCGGCGGCCGCAGGGGGGGGACCCGGCGGGGGAGGAGGCGAGGCCAGCACGCGGCGGCGGCGCCACAGCGGGACGCCAACGGCGCGGCGCCAAGAGCCGGGAAGCGAGGGGGGGAGAGGAGAGGGGGCGCCGGGAAGGCAGGGGCCCAAACGGGAAGCGCCAGGGGGGGGGGACGGCCCGACCACAAGGCAAGGGAACAGGGGGGGGCAAAGGACCAAAGCGGAAGCGGAGGGCCAAAAAAGCGGGGGAGGAACAACGGGGGGAAGCACGGCGGAACCGGACGGAAAACGGGAGCAAACTGCCAGGGCAACAGAGCCCAGGACCCCGGGGACGGCCAGGACCCAGGCGAGGGGGGGGGGAGGGGAGGGGGGGGGCGGGGCCCCAAACGCCGACAAAGAAGGGCAAAAGGCACAAAAAGAGGAAGCCCAGATGCCATAGCAACGGAGCCCGCAGGAAAGACAGGCAAAGGGGAGAGGGCGGCAGGCGGAGGCAGCCAAGCCAGAAAGCCGGGACCAGCGCGGGAGCAAACAGCAGAGGTGAACGGTGCAACCGCCGCCGGCCCAGCAAGGGGCCAGAGTCACCCCAACCGGGGCCAGGCAAGCGGGGAGAGGCAGCAGGTGGGGGCCAACACGAACGGGAGAAAGTGGCGGGTGGTCAACCCCAACACCCGTGGGGGCACAGGTAGCTTGGGGACGGGCCTTCCCCCGCGCAGGGCTGTGTGGAGAAACGCACGGCCGGCTGTGATCGACCAGAGTCGGCCTGGCGCCTCCTGGAGCAACTGGGGGAGCAGATGGCGCCCTGGGTGCCCTGAGCCGCCAGCATCAGCGGCGGCCTGGGCCCGGTCGGGGGGCCAGAAAGGAAGAAGAAAACGGCCTTTAAAACACATGAAACGTTGGAACATAGAGCCCCAGATCAGTGGGTCCGCTCCGCCCAATTGATCGCGAGGTAAAAAGAATAATTCTACTTGATTGTTAACTTTATTATGGTATTACTGGAGTGTTTTCTTGGGAAGTGTAAGAAGCCGCAGCGATCATATAGGATCCGATAATGTTTTATGATTAATTTTATTAGTATGATTTATTAACTATTGTAGGTACAATTGGGGTATTTACAGTGGCTTTAAAATAAAGCTTAATACTAATCAAATAAGATTTAGAATTAATGTATACATAAAAATCATAATAAACCATACGAGAAAGGGGATATTACAAACCGAATTAAACTATTGCAGTAATAGTTTACTAATAAGAATACTAATCATAAAATAATAGATAAATAAAATAATAAAACATAAGAGACGCAGACATTAAAAATAGAATTAATTAGGGGATAACGCTTAATAATAATATAAGATTATTACATTTAAGTCATATTGATAACCTTACACTACGAATAAAACAAGAGAAGGGGGACATTAAAAGAGAATTAAACTAGTACGGGATAAAGCGTAATAAGAATAATCCATAGTAAGATTTATCTTAATCTTATAAATAGAAATCAAAAAATAAGAGACGGGATATTAACACAGAATTAAATGATTCTGTCGACACGTACTAATAATAAATAGTCTTAATTTATATTATAAATAAGAATAATAAGAAGACATAAGAAAGCAGAGGCATTAAAATAAAGTTAACAATTACGTCTATAGCTTAAGAATATAATAATAATAATCATATAAAATAATAATAAGAATATAAAGAAAATATAATAAAAAAACATAAAAGAGGGACATTACCATCAAATTACGCTATTAAAAATCAAAGCATCATCACATCATCCATCATCCAAGTCCCATGTCCGGACACCCAGAAGCAAACCGGTTTCATAAAACCTACCTGCCCATGACAGCCCAGAGGCTCTTCTTGGTCGCATAAGAGCAAACACTGGATGCGCATCCGGACAAGGCGGTCAAATGGCCCAAAAAAAAAGACCAGTGGATAAAACGCCAGGGCTTCTCACACACGCACTTACGATAAATATATGGCACAGAATAGGCCTCAGTCACAAACATTCGTGCCGAAAACAGCACTGTACGGCATGGAAAATAATATTCAATGCGCATAGGAAAAGATGCTTGCATTGATGGAGCTCGAGTTCAGAACGGGTTTGGGGACTTGGATAGATGTTCTCTTTTTTTCTGTATAAAAGAATTGTACTAACATAAAAGGCCATAGAGAAACCATATACTCGACATCATACATGAGGGCAACAGGAAGCACTTTCATTTCAGGAGCATGGCTAATGCTGGACGGAATGTGGCACAGCTCCTGACCATTATAGAGACAAAAATCGCATTCATAAAAGTACATAGAAGGGAATTAATGCCCTAGGGAGATCTTACATCCCTGGGGGGTTTCCTCAGACGTGTTGGATTCGAATCTGACCCCAACCAAATGGTTCCGGAGCTTTGCAAACGCACCTCCCAATGGAGAAGGGTCCGAGTCTCTCCATCCACACAGTCTTCATTGGCCTCCATGCTGCAAAGCACCATTTAAAGAAGATGCATTGGGTGTGAACTGTAGTTGCGCATGTGCATTTGGCTGCATCCGCATTGCAGAATGAACCACTTGGGGCCCTTTTTAACTGTCTGGCTCATGCGATGGATCCTGGGATTTGGAGTTGGCTAAGAACGTCACCAAAGTAATGACCCAAGGAGCCCGTAGGCATTGAGCCACGGCAGTTAAAGCAGGGCAAATTGGGTTAACTCTGCAATATGGCTACAGCACTGTGGTGGTCCTCCATCCGAGGACTAACATGGCTGAACCCTGCTTAGCCTCCAAAATTAAGCTGGGATCCGGTGGCCCTTTAACGTGTGTCATTTCCCTATGTCTTCAAGTCGCCCTGTTAATTTTGTGGCAACCCCATGCAAGTCATAGAATTCTTGGCGTTTTTGGCCATTGCCTTCCTATGAACGCCTACAGAGTGTTGTGGTCTCCCATCCAGAAGTAACCAGGCTGTCCCCTGCTTAGCTCCCAAGATCATTTGGGAATCTGGTGCCTTGAGGGGTAATTTGGGGCCCCAATCCAAAAGCTGGCCCAGTCAAAGGTTCGATTCAAAGGAAAGGGGTTCCTTTACTCAAGGACTTTGACGCACTGAGGCTGGAAGCGATGGGTTGGCCAGGTGCAAGGCATGCTCCCTAGTGAGACCGATAAAGGGAAATGCCACCTTGAGATACTGTGAGTATATCATGAATAGAATAATAGTAATAATAAAGAGAATCCTATTTGTATCCACATCTCTAAGCAGATAGAAGTGGCTAACAATAATAAAAACAAGCTTTAAATAGGTAAAACTCGTAACCCGAACCCGCCCAAGACAACACAGACATATCACAGTACACACAACATACTCAGCGTTCCCGCAAGCCAGGGCTGTGGTGACTGCAAATACGGGGGACGACTAGATGTCTGCATGGCCCTGCCCCCCAAATCAAGCCCGCGCCCTTTATGGACCGACTACCTCCCTCCGGTCCTATCATTGAGACATCAGCTTCCGTGGTTCCAGGAAGACGTGAGGCCAGTCAGTCCAGCCCCTTTGGAAAGCTGCCAAGTGGAACCTGAAACGGCGGAAAGGGAAAGAAGTGAAAGGTGGGACGGAGAGAAATACAATCTCCATTTCCCCTCCTCGTTCGCATCAGTGGCCCCTAAGCCCTAAAGCCAACCCATGGCAAGCTTTCCTGGGGCTGAGAGAGGGTGACGTGCCCAGAGCAGCTCCGATATGGTTTGGCTTTTTAAAAACTCTCCCTGGGTTAAAAATCTGGAACTTGAAGCTGTAGTCATTTCAAAAGGAGGTTCCACGATAGGTCAATTTAATGCTACAAACAACAAACCAGAGTGGATGCTTCTGCTAATGCCCACCGGCTCTGTGTGCGAGAGAGGCAAAAACATACGTAACGCGGACTGTCCGAGGCATTTTGGGGTTGTGGGCTTGCCCGTCTTCTTGGACATGAGTACAGAGACCTTGCACACAGTCTCCTTTTTCTCGACGGCGTCCAAGAGCTTCGGGTCAGGTTTTGTTCCAACACTCGACCTGCATAGAAGGAAAGGAGAGTCTTTAAACGAGCTTGGATTGCTATCTATCATGGGGATGCTTTTATGGAGAGTGCCTCATGGCAATAAAGGGTTGGACTGGATACCCTCCGGGGGGCTCGTCTGACCTCTGATGCTATGAGGAGGACACTGACCAACAAAAACACCCATTCATGGCGGGAGTGTTTTAACGTGCCCTCTTGGAGTAAGCAGGCCTGGAATTAAACCATCTGCACGGCAGAGTTAATAAAACGCGGTGTGATGCACGCCAAACTCTTCGGGCGCCATTCCTAGGACTGGGCCCTGTTGGGGAAGGGAAACGTTTTGGGATGGAACTTTGGAGAAGCGGCAACTAGGGAACCGCTGCCGCCGTTTTTTGTGGTATAGATCGCTTCGAAAGTAGCAATGCACCATAACACCTAGAAAAGGGAACAAAGCCAGCGTTTGGGCTTGCCGACAAGTGACAGACATCACGATCCCGGGGTGTGCGTATTGCTAAAAAGCGATTAGCCGCCACAATGCATACAATTAAGGTAAAATGCAACAAAGAAACTAGATTATGCTGCACCCCGTCACCCAAAACTTTCCATGTTTGGCACAGGATAACCCCGATGAATACCCGGGCCGTCCCATCTTTCCCACTGCATTTATTTCAAGGGTCCCGGTTGTCCTTTCCCCCCTCCTCCCCTTTTCCGTCACTTACTTCGTTGCTTGCAAAACGGAGTCCAAAGTGGCAAAATCTTTCATTAAAGATCAGGCAGAGAGAAGAAGGCAGAGATGTTTGCCCTTCTCCCAAATCCTGACTTTCCCCCCCCCCTCCCCTTTGGGAAGGTATCTGATGATCTGCATCCAAGAAAAGCATAAAACCCATCCCCCCCGGCGCATCGGCGAAGGCATCATGCAGAGGCAAAACCAGTGGAGGAAAAAATCCAGTTTTGCACCATCCTATAGCCGCGCCATAGCGCCCCACTGAAAGGTGCCCGGAATCCGAGGTTGCACAAAAGGACCACAAACTGGGACAGACACAAACGGTTTGCCTAACAAAAACAAACCGTTTGCCTTGCCTAACAATCTCTGGTAAAAGGCATTCCCCTTGCACACCAGAGGAAGACTCCTATGAATCGCCTTTCCGATCTGGGTTTCACTATTCCTCCAATACTGGGGTTTCTCATGGGCATTGGGAAAGTAGTACCGCTCCTGTTTTGGGGTCCAACCACTTATGAACACATCAACAAAATCTTGGGAAAAGGTAGTGTTTTAAAAGGCGATGTAATACATATATATATATATATATATATTACACCCCCACGCGCCGTCGTCCCACATCGACACACACCAACGCCACCGATCTCATCCATACCTGATAAGCGTGTTGCCTCCCCATTGTTGGAGTTTTTTGGCGAAGGGACCCCCATACATTTTGAAGAACCAAATAAAGAAACTGGTCTTTTTACCTAGGATCTCTACTATAGGTCCGCCTTGCAACGCTATGGTCAACAAGCGGCCAGAAGGTGGACCAGAGAATCATGTTTGGAGGAATGCCTAGAGAGGGTGCTTTCTCGAGCAAGCTCTTCTAGGTCCTCCAGTACACTCTATGGTCAGAATTCTGGCCAGTTTGGCGGCTGGATGACTTTGAGATCCCTAGAGAGAACAATTAGCCAAAACCAAACCGCAAAGGATCAAATCCACAAAACAAAGCCACAAACCCAGTTAGCCAAATATAATAAATAATCAATACTAGAATAACCACTTGCACAGTTCGAAAGGTCTTTGGGCAAACTATAAGCGTGTCCATCGTAGGTCAGTGCATGAAACTTTCGGGTCCTACCGTGCAAGGTTGAAGAGAGGCTATAGAGATGGCATCAGGATAGAGAAACCACCCAAGAGATGGGGGCTGTTTGCTGTAAGGAAGCCCACTCCGTTTGGGAACCAAAAGAACATGCAAAAAGGGTCAAAGCAAGACTGAGCAACATCCAATGCGGAAAAAGGAATCTAAATGTCATATAAAAAAAACCACTTCCGCAAACCGCCCGGCATGTAACTCCAAGCGCAATGGTCCATAAAGAGGGTTTCAAAGGTGAGATTATTATTAATGAGAGATGAATGGTGCCACATTGAGAAAAGACCACCTTTGGAGCTTCTTTACAGGAGTCCTGTGTCGCAAACTCTAAGCCCCGCCGGACAGCTGTGGCGCAATGAAAATGATAACACAAGAAGGGCTAAAGCCGGCTGGGTTTTTAAACGGCCACTTTGAAACCGCCCTGAAAAATATTGGGGGTTGGTAGTTTGGGAGGCGCCAACCCTATTTGGGCAAAGGAAGCGAAAGACCTTGCAAACTACAGATCCGAGTTGGACGACAGCACTTAAGTGGGGCCAAACTGCATTATCTTTACAGTCGAGGATCACACCAGTTTGTTTCCAAAATCCCGCATCAATCACGGAACAAATGGCAAAGTTAGTTTTTCCAAACTGGCATAATAAGAGAAGGGCAACCCTGTACTCACCGACACTTGGTTGCTGGAGCAAGAGAAACAGTTTCTTCCATGCTGAGGTGCCCTTTCGGTCTCCGGCCGCACGGGAACCCCAAAAGACTGGGAATGAGGCTCACATCTCTGCAGAAAGGCGGTGCATTAAAATGCTTCTCCTTCCTGTCTCCTTGAGACAAAAGGCCAAGGTGTGGGTGCTGGCCTCTCTGGCGAAAAAAGGGGAGATGGGCCCACCCGCGCAATTGCATCCCTGTGCAACGGTGGCTCAAGAGAAAACGCTGGAGAAAGCGTTGCGGCCGTCCGAAGACCAAAAACTTCGTAGATGGTGTCCTCCACCCATATGGTTGTATCCTCTGTCCTCCGTCTCCACACCCCGTAGCTCCGATGCACACCTGTTTCTGTTTTCTTCTTTGCTTGTTTTCTCGGTATTCCTCACAGAGCCTGGGTCTGAACAAAACATGCCCCAGGGGAGACGCTCAACGCTCCTCTCGGTGCAACTCCAGCCTGTCGAAAAGAAGGGAGAGGGGTCCTCTTCTCTGCCTAGAAATTATAATGATTACTTTCGCCGTTTCACCACAACACACAACTTACGTCACGCCAAAAAAAAAGGGTATATCAATGCTCCAACCGGACCGGACTCTCGAACCCGGACACCCGAGGGGCCGCAAATGATGCGAATGTTTGACAAAGTTGCAGGGAATTTGGAGATAGGTTTTTATTCCTCTAAGGGTAGGTTTCACTCTTTGCAGCACCTCTGAGCCAAACCCGGCCAAAAAACCCCACGATGGTTTGCTTTAGGGGTTGCCATAAAAGTGGATAAGACTTGAAGGCGCACGATAAGAACACGAAGAAGGATGCAATATTCCCAGACACAAACCCAAAGTATTTTCTTTCTGCTGCCCAAACATTATGGAGAAGGGAGACTCAAACCCGTTCGAATGGAATAAAATGCTTCCTCCACCTCCAGGGATGCGAACGACAGAGGGGCAATCGTAAAACGCTTTGCAAAGAGAAAAATGGCCGGCAACAAGACGTGGCACCAAGCGAGAAGCAAAACTGTCTGGGCCTCAACAATCTTTATCGGTGTCTGCCGAAACAGTACTTTGAAAGAATATTTGCTCCAGACGGCCCCTGAAGGCCAATTCCTGTCTGAAAGAGGGCAAGGGCAGTCATCCCTTGACATCGCCATGGCTTGTCCCGCTCCAGGATTCGCATCCTTGCCTTTGATGGTCTCCCATCCGAGGACTAGCCAAGGGTCTACCGGCTGGCCGGACCTAAAAGGAGCAAGGGATGCAGAGTTTTCCTCCGTGTGTTATTTGCCATCAAGTTAGCCTCCTCTTAGGCAACCCTATGAAATAGAGGCGCAAGATCCACCATCAAACCCCCCATTTGCCCGTCAGCTCTTGCAAATGCAACATCCGCTCCCATCATCCGGCATTTTTGCTCGGGTCTTGCAAATGCACACTGCCTTGCTCAGATGTTTGCAAACCCAGGCGCCCCCCCCTCCACCAGCATCCACAGCCTTCCTCAAGTCTTGCAAATGGCATGCTCCCGCCGCTCCCCAGCCTTGCTCAGGCTTGCAAACGAAAACGGGCCCATCATCCACACCTACTCAGTCTTAACAAATGCATGTTCTCCCTAACCATCCCCAGCCTTGCTCAGACTGCAAATGCAGGACTTGTCCCATCATGCCCCAAGCCTTGCTCAGCGGCTTGCTAACACCAATCCCACAGCATCCAAACCTGGCAATAAGAGAAGGCGCGACCCAAAGGACAAACTTTAAAAAGAGAGAAACATGGAAACGCACAAGCAACGTCTGTGTCTTAAAAAGCAACAACCCACAAGGTTTGGAAGCAATGAGATTATTGTTATTTTTAATGCCCGACTAATGCATTCTTTGAATAAATAAGACAAATGGCAAACGGATTCAAAGAATGGATCCGGGAAGAGATTATAAAGCCCGCAGAGGAATTCCAGCAGCACAAGCCCAACCGGGGGATTCTTCTTCCTTAGTATGGCAGAGCAATAAGAGTTTACTATTTAGAATAGAGCCCAGCTAAGCAAAACATTGGGCATTTCCCGTTTTGCAGGAGGAACAAAACCCAGAGAGGAAAGGAAAGAGGAGGCCCCATCGTCGGGAGGAGAAAAGCCAAGGAGATGCTGGAAACGGACGATCTGACCGTGCGTCACGTTCTCCTTTTCTCTGACCATTCTTGTAGCCTCCGGAGAAATGGCAGCCCGGAAGGAGAGGGAAGAAAGCAACCCAAAAACACAGGTAGTAATGGGTGGACAAACAGTAAAATCAGGTCCAAGACCTGACAACCCCAAAACGCAAGCAGCCCATGCTCATAAATTTAGAGGTAACCCCGGAGGAAAATAGCTAAAGAGGGGATGGGAAACGTTTTTTTTTTTTTTTTTTTGTGCGTCGGCAACCAATTCCAAGGAGTGCTGACCGAAAAGAAAGATCCGTAGTCCATTTCCATACCTTCCAATATGACAAACACAAGAATGAAAACCGGTAGCGTGCAATCCAGAGCGAACATCAAAACACAGTCCGAGAGAGCAAGGTTGATCAATGAGAATTGAACGACCGCATTTTGCTTCTGCCTGAGCCAACTGGGAAGGGCATGGGAGCCAAGGGGAGGAATGGGTTTGTATTGCGGCTATTGGCTCCGGAGACCAGGGGTTTCGAATCCCAGCTCGACACGAAACCCACTGGATGACTTGGGTCAAGGCATGCTCTCGCAGCCTCGGGGAAAGCCATGGGCAAACCTCCTCTGAACAAACCTTGCCAAGAAAACCCTGTGATGGGGTTCGCTTAGGGTTTGTTTTGCCATAATTGGGATGACTTGAAAGGCACGACAACAACCATAACCACAACAGGAAGTACAAGAGTTATGGCCCCCTCTTCCCCATTTGCTAACTTGATGCAAACCACTTTTGCACTACTTTGAGGTTAGTTTGCAGCAAGGCAAAGGAGGAGAGGAGAGAAGAAACGGGAACATTTTAGGACAGCTGGAAAAGTGGGACAGCAAGGCGCAAGGCATTTGAGGGCTTCTTGTTGTTTTGAAAAATGGCTTTTTAAAATGTCAAGCCTAGTGAATTTATGTGGACCCTGGACCCAATGGAAAGGGAAGACTGGCATGGATGCAACTGAGAGTCTCCCTCTGCTGGGCACCTTTTTGGCACAGAGGTTTCCCCGAACCGCAAAAAGAGGAGAACAGGCGTACTTGGCCATAGCCCAGGGGCGTGGCAAGTTCGTCACCCGGCCCCACCGTTCCCCATCTGGCAATGGGAAACCAGGTTCTCCTCTCCGCTTGCGGGCTTCTTCTCCACTTTTTATCTCCGGTCTCCAAGCCACGCCGTACTTGGCTTTGAATGAATGCCTCCGGGCCATCTTGAAAAAAGCCTCCTCGACGACTTCCCACCTCCCTCTACTTCATCCGACTGAGGGTAACAACGAAAGCATGGCGGTCGGGTTTATGGTGCTAAGATGGGCCCATAACAATCCCCCGTTCGATGTTTTGTGCGGGTGCAAAGCCACGAGGCTGATGGTCAGTGCTGTGCAAGTCAATTGTAAGTGTTGCCATTTGTTTCCCATTATTGTCAGAAGTTCCCTCTATTTAGGGGCTGGAGAGGTTTTCTTGTTATATAGACTAACAGATGCCATACTACTATTACTACTAACAGTTGTTACCTTCGGGATAACGAAATACCAGGTTAAGAATTTTTCGGGATACGAAAAAATCCCATAGTGATTATTGTTGTCGGTTACAAAGTTTTTTTTCGGGTTTACGAAAAAACTTTCCGGCGCTGTTTAAATAAATGGAGCCGCGGATAGCCGCGGCTTTTTTCCCCTTAACGCCTAGGGCAATTTGGGTTAAGAAGGTTTTCGGGTTACGAATTAGCCTCGGAACGAATTAAAAAGTTCGTACCCGAGGCACCACTGTACTACTATTACTATCTACTGCATCCTTAACACATGTTTTCCAGACTAACACAATGTTTTTTGAATGCTTTCAGGCTATGCGAATGATAAGGTGCATATAAAAGATAAATAGATTTGGGTCTCATCTCTGATGTGCCAAACTTTCTCACATGGATGCACTGTTCACCTGGGATATAACGGAGTGCGCATGCGCCCCTTGGCTACGTCTCAGAGCCGACCGACGTCGAAAATCCGACTCTTCTGGTCAAGCAGTTTTCTCAGGTCCTCGTAAGAAATCGTCTTGGCTGAAAAAGAAAAGAATCCTTGGGTTTTAAAGCATCGCGCCCATGTGCCAGGTTCTTCTTAAAATGCTCCGACTGCAGATAATAAGCCAGTTTGCACGGCCCGCCCCGCTTTAACAAATGTCCCATCGCGACAGAAGTAATGGGAAGTGTAGTTTGTTGCGGCAAGCAAAACTCTTGACAGAGAAGGGCTGAATACCCACAACTGCATTTTCCAGAATGGCGGAACATAGAGCCAAAAGTGGCGTCAAACTGGATTATTGTTGCAGTGGCAGCCGCAAGCGCGGAGTCCCTTACTTTGAAGGCTGAAACAAACCCGCGAACTCTTTTCCAGCTAAAGGTCTCCTTTGCAATGACGGCCAGAGAATCTGATGGATTAAGGGTTGCCATATTTTGTAGATAAGCAGCCCTGCTCTTCTGCTCTTCTGCTTCTTCAATAAAATGCCTAATTATTATATATATAGATGTCATGTATTTTAATAGTTTTTGAACAAGCTTTGCAGGAAAGATGGCCTCCAACTAAGGGATCAGGGAAAGGGCGGGGGAAAGCGGGGGAGGCTCGGTTTAAGTGTGGCACAGCACCCAACAAAAGCAACAACAAGCCCTCGGCAGGTAGAGAAACGGCAACGCCACGCCAATACTACCAGCATCCCCCACCAAAGGGCGCAGGAGGGCCACTGCGGCATGGCAAAACCAAAACATCTTCCCAGGAGGTGGGTTCGTTTGGTTTCACCAGTTCCGGCAAGGTTCCCTATGATCCAGCCGTGAAAAGACGGGGGGGGGGGGGGGGAGGTCGGGGTGTTGCAATGCAGAAAGTTTTGAATTTCCCCAAGTGCCTGCAAAGGCAGAAGCCAAACAGGTCTCAGCCGGAGGCATCCTGACCCTGGGCGACCTATGTGCCTGCTTAAGGACATCATCAATGTCAGGACGATCAATTGGTGTATTATTAATTGGCAAGAATTAAAAGTCCCAGAAAGGTCCAAGTTCCCCCCTTTGAGGAAAGGCATCCTCTCTCCATCTCTTCCGGTTGCCATGTTGCACAAAGAACGGGGGTTCCTTTCAGACGTGCAATAAGCTCCCACTTTGGGTCCTGACACGTGTCGGCAAGCAACGTCTGACGCCACGCACGCCATCCCTGGACCCAGTGCCTGGCCCTGCCCTAGAAGGAAAGACGACTCGGATGGGCTGCGCTGCAGGGACCGTCTCCAAAGTCCAGCCCCATATGCTTCATTCAGGTTGCCAACTTTTCCTTCCCTCCTGCTCCTCTGCTCTTCTGGTAAGCAGGCAAAAAACCCCAGGGGCTGCATCCATGCAAGAGTAATGCACGCTGACACTGCTTTCAACTGCTAATGGAAGCCTGGGATTTGTAGTTTTAGGAGGTCTTCTAATATATGGGGTGGAAAACCTCCAGGAAGGACTGGGAGCCAAGTGAAGTGTCCCTTCTGGACCGCTAAAAGAAGGGTTAAAATGGTTAAAGGTCCCATGGTCGTGCAAGTTTTTGCGAGCCTTGGGGACCCAGGTTCAAACCCTGGCTCCAGCGTGGAAACCAGGTCACACTCTCCTCAGCCTCAGAGCGAACCAGGCAAACCCCCCCTAACAAATCTTGCCCAGAATAGGTTGCGATAAGTCGGAAACAACTTGTAGTTACACAGACGACAAAATATATTGTAGATAAGATTGCAAACAATGCCAATGTCTCTATCAAAAGGTGGCCATGGTTTTTTTTGGGGGGGGGTATGTGGGTGGGTCGGCATTTGAATTCAGGTCTCCTGGGCATCTAAGGAGGGGAGG
>NC_056530.1:25997010-26076776 GCF_019175285.1 Sceloporus undulatus
TTCCTGCATGGCAGAATGGGGTTGGACTGGATGGCCCTTGCGGTCTCTTCCAACTCTGATTCTAGCTGCATGTTGTGTCACGGTCTGAGTGTTGGGACTGCGACTAATAATAGTGATGATGATGACGATGCCATTGCACACCTGGATGGACACTTCTTGGCATCGGTGCCAGGCCAGTGTATCCAGCCAAGTTTTTATTCTCTATGGGCAGCTGCACAAAGCGACCGCAAAACCGGTTTCACACAAGAAGGTGTGCCAACCAGTCATGCCAGTTGCATTTCGCACTCGGTTCAGGAGGGGTTTAGCATTAATTTGGGTTTAGGCCTGAGATTCCTGGCTGCGTCTGCAACCGGCTCTGCAAGTTCAACCACTGACAGGCCTCTTTTGCACACTATGCAATTGGAGCACTCTTATTTCCACTATGGAATCCTGGGATTTGTAATTTTCAGAGACAGTGGAACGTGTGACCATGGATTTGGCAGCCTTATGACCAGAGTTTGGGGTCCCTTTCACAATCATGTGCATAAAATGACCAAAGAATGTGATTGCTTTCACCTTTACCTTTACCTTTTCTTTTGCATAAGCAATGTTCCTTTCTGCACAGCGAACACAATGCACCGAACAACAACAACAGCAGCAAGAACAACAACTCTCCTGTGTGGAAAATGCAACAAAACACAACAAAACCTGTTTATTTTTCAAGCACAGAAAATTTTCCTCCTTGTGCAAAGGTTCCCTGTGAATAAAATAGCAAAAGGGTTTGGTTTCTTTTCCCTTTTCCCTTTCCCTTCTTTCTTTCGTTCCTTTCTGCTCAGTAAACACAATTTTTGGACAACAAACACGCAAATTTCCGCACAAACATGTGGGATTTCCCTGCAAAATAAGTCCCGAAGTAGGAAGGTTTCCATTGCATTCAGGACTTTTCTCATCACATTTTCCTAAAGCCCTCTTTTTTGGTCTGAGATCATTGTTGCAAAGCGGACGTTGTCGGTTGTCGTCGAATGCCACAACTCTTCCGTTTACTTGACGGCAAAAGACCGAGGTCCAAACGGATCCAGAACAAGCATCTGTTGCATTTGGATGAAGCCTGGATTTGAGGAAGTGAAAGAAGAGATTAATCCCAGTTCTCTTTATACAGGTTAAATCTCACTAATCCAGATTAATCCAAAATATGGGTGGCTAAAATAGTGACGCCTTTGCTTTCCGATTGTTCAATGGACGCAAACTGGGCTTCATGCACATATAAAATTACTGTTAGTCTATGTGTATAAAGCGTATAGGAAGCATAAATGTCCTTTATGTTTAGACTTGGGTCCCCTCTCCAAAATATCTCCTTATGGAGATGCTAATATTCCGGCATTCAAAATATAAATCCAAATAGCTCTGGTCCCAAGCGTTTCAGATATAAAATACATTGCAAAATTAAAAAGGAAGGATTTACGGGTTTCGGGCGTTGGCTCCTCAGCCGTCGTTCGTCCTCAGGATCCGGAGCAGCATCTCGTGGACTTCTTTGTCCATGAAGCCCTGAATGGGAGACAAACAGATCCCCCCGCCATAATTAGAGCCTCTCGCCAAATCCAGGGCAACGTTGCCGGACTCAGTGGGAGCCTTGACTCTGCTCCTTGCACCAATCTGAATTTTAAATGGAGCGCCAAGGTGCTATCCCTTGTTGCTCTATGGAAAACCTGGCAACCCTATTGGGAATCCGTCCTGGGTTTTAGTCCAGATTTTAAGGGCAAGCTCCAAGTTGCTTAAGTCTCACACTTTGGATATGTCCCTATAAATGTCAGGATGAGACCTGGAGCAAATCCGCCAACCCTTCATCAACCTGGGAGCTGATTTTAGGATTCCCTGGATGTCCGTACTTGGGCTGCGTTGAGAAGGTGGGTTCTGTAGATGGCCACGATCTCCTGATGGTTCTTCTGGACCACCTGAAAGACAGCGGATCACGGGCTCAATCAAGTCTCCTTCAAGCTCTAAACAGGCATTGAAAGACTGCCCTCTCCTTCCCCAAGAAACCCAGCGTTGTGCAAAATACCGCGCGGGACTTGCCTCGTTCTGCAGCCGGAGCCGGGCGCGTTCGCTGCGCAGGTTCAGGATTTCGCTGGAAAGCTTCTCCGTCTCCTTTAACAGCTTCCTGATCTGAAACGAAAACAGGAGGTCTGTCATTGTAAGATATGCCTCCTTGCTTTCTGCATGCAAGGATGACGTTCTTCTTAGCGCTGGGTGAGTTTGGCAGAGTCTGTATGCCCTGTTTCTGCATTTTCTGACATGTTTGCAGACAACTGGGGTGCATCCCTGCTATAGAAACAATGCATCTTGACACCAATTTTAACTGCCATGGCTCCATCCTATATAATCCTGGGATTTGTAGTTTGGTGAGACCCAAGAACTCATTGGCAGAAGAGGCTAAACTCCAAATTTGCAGAACTCCAAATACTAGGGTTCCATAGGATGGAGCTGCAACACTTAAAGTGATGCCAAAGTGCACCATTCCTAGAGTATAGATGCGCACCCAAACCCTTGGTGACATCTTTGTGTGGAAATTGTGTGGCTTGCAAGAAGTGTGACAAAAGTGGCCCCATAGTTCAATCCCGACGCCTGCTATACAGGAATACACAATTCAAGCGTTGCTAAAAGATGCCCATCTCGGTTTTGGACTTCAGCTCCCAGAATTCCTGACAGTTGGCCAACCAATGTTTTGGGAGCTAAAGCCCATCACTTTTGGAGGACCAATGTTTGGGATCCCTTGCTCTGGATGTTCTGCCTTTCCATGGGGAGCCACCCCGCCTCAGACCTACCTTTCCGTCTTTGTCTTGGCAAGCCTTGGACAGCTCCTCCACCTTCCGATCCATCTTCTCCATCACGGTCTCCATCATCTGAGACTTCCCTCTCAGTTCCTCCACCTCTTCCTCGCGCTCAACCACTTCTGCCAGGAGATCCTGGTTCTTCTGTCTCTCGGACACCAGGTCTTCCTTCCAGCGGACGGACTCCCCTCTCAGTCCCTCGTATTTCTCCCGAAGGGAGGCCAATTCTATCCCCAGAGCTTGAGCCCTGGCGCAGAGCATGCCGCGCACCTTCTCATGCTTCCTCAGGGCTTCCTCTTCCTCACGGCGCAAGTCAGACATCTTGGCCTTCAGCTGGCCAACCAGCGCCTTCAGCTTGGCTACCTCTTTGCTCTCCTTGCCCAAAGAGGCTTCAATGGCTTCCAACACCTCCTTGAACCCTTGCAGGACCTTCTCCATCTCATCCATCTCTCGATGGACTTTCCGGTTGTCCCTGATGGCGTCCAACGCTTCGGAAGAGACGTCTGGCAGGGCTTTCTCAACCAGCGGGGACAGGTGGCCGTTGTGTCCGGCGTGGATCTTCCGGTCCGTCTCCAGGGTGTGGTTCTCCTCTTCGATCTCGGACACCAGTTGCAAGGCTTCGTTTTGCTTCTTCACCACATTGTCCAGCTTCCAGTGCAGCTCCTTCAAGATGCAGCTGTCAAGAGTGTCGCTCCTTACCAGGGCAGTGGCTTTCTTGGCCATCTTCTCCAAGAAGCTGTCCCTCATCACCGCCATTTCCTTCGTCTGGGACTCCAGCTTCAGGCGCAGTTTCCTGGATTCCTCTTTCTCAGCCGAAAGCTGTTGAGACAAAGAATCCACCGCCTTCTTCAGCTCTTCCACTAAGCTTCCCATCACCTCTGGCTGAGGAGGCCCTTCCTTTGGACCACATAACCTCCGCAGTTCCGCCTGCAGCTTCTCCCTCTCCTTGCTCAGCTGTGCCAGTTCCTTCACCAGGCTGCCATTGTTCTCTTTGAGATCCCACACCTCTTTCTCCAGGTCGGAGCTTTTCCGGCACGGACGGGCTTTGTTTTCGGTCACTTCGGGCTTCGATCTCAGCTTGACCTGCCCAACAGAGCCATCATGGAGCTGACTCTTTCCTGACCCAACACTTTCCATCTCATTGGGGGTCTTCAAGTTCCTCATCAGGGGTTTGGCCTCATCCCTTGAGGCGCCGCTCTCCTCTGCGTGGCATCCATTGCCATTGACCATGACCCCGACTCCTGATTGAGGAGTCAAAATGGCTTCCCGAAGAGGCCTGACTTTCTCTAGGAGGGCGGCGTTGGTCTGTTCCATCTTGGCCAAGGCGTCCTCAAGGCCTGCGACAATCCTCTTCCAAGCAAACATGCTCTTCTTCACAACTTCGGATGGCACCGTTTGGAACAAGAGCCTGCTCCCAACAGCATCCTCCGCTTCTCGCTTCAGGGCCTCCTTCGCAGCCTTCATGGCTCTGTTCTCCTTCTGTATTTCGGAGTACGCCTCCTCCATCTCTGTCAGGAACCGGGACACCTTGGCCAGCCCAGCCTCGGAGCCTCCGTCCATCTGCGTTGCCAACATCCCGCGCAGCTGCTGGTTCTCCCCTTCCAGCTCCGTCAGGCGGGCCTCCGTTTCCTTCAGGGTCCCGCTTTGGTGCTTCTTCTTGGCTTCATAGACCCTGATGACGGCCCTCATGTTCTCCATGTGGCCCTCCATCTCCTGCACTCTTTTCAGGGCGTTCGCTTTCTCTTCATAGGCGGCGGCCATTTCTGCCTGGAGGCGCTTCACTTTCATTTGGTGACATCTACGTTCCTCCTCCTCTTCCTCACCAGGCCACTGCACTCTTCCTTCCTTTTGAGGTGCTACGGTGGTCTCCACTTCTTTCGGGTGGCTCTTTTGAGGATGCTCCTTCTCCTCCTTTTCCTTCTCCTCCTTCTCTGCCTCCATCCGCTTCTTCCTCCTCTTGAGTTCTTGGATCTGTTCAGCCAGAAGGTTGAGGTAGTAGTCTTCCTCGGTCGCGTCGCGGCTGTAACGCCGGCTCAGCTCCTTCCAGTCCTGGCTCTGGTCCTCTCCTTCTGGAAGGATCTGGCTGATCTCCTGCACTTGGTCCCAGACCCGTTCCTTTATGGCTTTGCATCCTTCCAAGAGGGAGTCACATTCCCTCGTCTTCTGGGCCAGCTGCAGCTCCAGCTGGATCACCTTCATCTTCTCTTCCCGGTATCGGCTGGTCCACTCCTTCAACTCGGGGTCCTCTTCCGTCTCTTGGTCGACGTCCTCCTCGTCGTTCAGGCCTCTTCCCTCGAGGGGCAGGTCCAGGATGCTCCGGTCCATCTCCTTCCCGCTTTCGGACGGAGCCTGAATCCACAAAACAAACTGAAACATCATGCTTGGGAATAGTACTGCCTTCTATTGCTATTGCTATATAGAGCCATGCAAAGGTTCCCCAAGAGGCCATATAGTCCAATCCTTGCTCAGTGTAACATCTCCAGATAAGAGGAAACCAACAAGGAGCTGCCCACGCATGAAGAGAAGGAGACCCCACCATTATGATTATTGTGACTATTATTAATGTTCATTTATATAGTGCCATAAATCTACATGGCGCTTTGCAGACGTAAAATCAAGACATAACCTGGCATACAATTTAAAAAGTCATACGATATAAATAATATGCCATGATTAGACTAAATGTCCCATCGAAATGCAACTATAACCTTATGAAAACTATAAGAAGGTAGGTAATAATACATCAACAATCTAGAGGATCAAACAATATCAAACTACGGTTCATAATGCTTCCGAAAGTAAAACAAAACAATAACTGCAGTGGTTTCTTTTTACCTGGGAGCCAGCCTCTGATGAAAGATCAAGCCCTTGTTCTATGGAAAGAGAGAAACACCATTCAAATACACTTCATGGACCTAAGAATGACTGAACCAACCTTGAAGACTGGCGCTCTTTGGGATGGTTGCATTCCAGGATAATCGTAAAACGTAATTTCTCTCCATCAGTGGGAGAAATCGTTTCTCTTGGCCTATGAGGACCAAATAGTCAAGGGCTATGATGGAGAAGCCGATGGAGAGACCTAGTTCTCCGGGGCACGGATGGATGCCTTCCACAGACCCCTTCCCCGCTCTCCCCCATTCACCTCTCCGCTTCCGTTTCCGCAGAGCGTTGTGGACCAGGCGTCTCAGCGTCCGATTCTTGCCCTGCGTGGCGTAATGGAGGGCGCTGCGTCCTGCCCCGTCCTCTAGGGCCACATTGGCCCCGTTTTGCAGGAGCAGCTCCGCCGCCTCCATGTTGCCGCGTTCGCAAGCGAGGATGAGTGCCGTCCTGGTTGTCCAAAAGAAGAGGAAAAGACGATGGTTGAGAAGATGCATTCGCCTCAATTGTGGGTCCCTTTCTGGTGAGTGATTCTGATGCCAATGGCACGCTGGGTCTGCTCCAGGCTTTACTCCAACGGCGCTCTCCAAGATGCTGAATCTATTTGGAGAGTATAGTTTTCGCTCCTTTAAAGCAGTGATTCCCAAACTTTAATCCTCCATGTGTTTTGGACTTCCCTTCCCACAATTCCCAGTTTGACCAATTTGGTCAAAAGTCCAGAATACTGGAAGCTGAGGTCCAAAACGTCTGGAGGACCAACGTTTGGGAAGCACTGCTTTAAAGCCTGGACTTAACCCAGGAGCAGAACTGCCATTGCAACATAATCCGCATTGACGCCGCTTTGACTGCCATGGCCCCATGCGATGGGATGTTGGGATTTGGAGTTTGCTGTGGCCCCAGAGAACTCCGACAAAGAAGGCTAAAGATGTCACCAAACTATGAATCCCAGGATTCCATAGCACTGAGCCCTGGCAGTTAAAGCAGTGCCAAAGTGGATGATTTCTGCAGTGCGGATGCAGCCAAAGCCAGAAAGCTGGGAACCATCTCTGGAGGCAAGACAGCAGAGTGGTTAGACTGCACCATCCTCCTTCCCATTCAAGGGTTTCCAGCTGTCATCCCCAGACACTGGCCATGCCAAGCGGGGAGATGCAGCATTGTGGGGTCCAACACTTTATAAAGTGCGTTTGTTCCAACCCCAGCTTTGTTGCAACATTAGCTTGGTGACTTGGGCCTTGCCCGCCTCGCAGGGCTGTTGTTGAGAGACTCACTTTCCGTCTTTGTCGACCAGGTCGGCCTTGGCTCCTCTCTGGAGCAACTGGGAGCAGATGGCAGCCTGGTTGCCCTGAGCCGCCATCATCAGCGGCGTCTGTCCGTTCTGGGGCCAGAAAGGAGAAGAAAACAGGCCTTAAAACACATGAAACGTTGGGAACTAGTGAGCCCCAGATCAGTGGGGTCCGCTCCGCTCCAAGATTTAGTCCGAAGTTTAAAGGAATAATTCTATTGATTTTTAACTTTTATTATTGTATTATTGTATTGTTTTATTGGGATTGTAAGCCGCCTCGATCCTATAGGATCCGATATGTTATTATTAATTTTATTATTATTATTTATTAACTAATTGTATGTACAATTGTGTAAATTTACAGGGCTTTATAAATAAAGCTTAATAATAAAAATAAATATTTATATTAATGTTATAAATAAAAATAATAATAAAACATAAGAGAAAGGGGGATATTAAAACAGAATTAAACTATTGCAGTATATAGCTTAATAATAATAATAATAATAATAATAATAATATTATAAATAAAAATAATAAAACATAAGAGAAGCAGGACATTAAAATAGAATTAATTATGGTATAAATCTTAATAATAATAATAAATATTATTAACATTTATATTCATATTATAAATTAAAATAATAATAAAACAAGAGAAGGGGGACATTAAAATAGAATTAAACTATTACGGTATAAAGCTTAATAATAATAATAAATATTAATATTTATATTAATATTATAAATAAAAATAAAAAAAATAAGAGACGGGGATATTAAAACAGAATTAAATTATTATAGTATAAAGCTTAATAATAATAAATAGTATTAATATTAATATTATAAATAAGATAATAATAAGACATAAGAGAAGCAGGGCATTAAAATAGAATTAAACAATTACAGTATATAGCTTAATAATAATAATAATAATAATAATAATAATAATAATAATATAAATAAAAATAATAAAAAACATAAAAGAGGGACATTAAAATCAAATTAAGCTATTAAAATCATCATCATCATCATCATCATCCAATCCCATTTCGGACCCAGAAGCAAAACCTGTTTCATAAAACCTACATTATCCATGACATCCAGGAAGGCCTCTTGGTCGCATAAGAGCAACACACTGGATGCGCATCCGGACAAGGCTGTTCAAAAATGCAAAGACCAGTGTTAAAACGCCAGGGCTTCTCACAACGCACTTACGATAAATATATTGCACAGAATAGGTCCTCAGTCACAACATCATGCGTGCCGAAAACAGCACTGTACTGCATGGAAAATAATATTCATGCGCAGGAAAAGATGCTTGCATTGATGGAGCTCTAGTTCGGAACGGAGTTTGGGACTTTGGATAGATCTCTTTTTTCTTTATAAAGTATTGTACTAAACATAAAAAGGCATAGAGAAACATATACATCGACATCATACATGAGTGCACATGGAAGCACTTTCATTTCAGGAGCATGGCTACTGCTGGACGGAATGTGGCACAGCTCCTGAACCTATATAGACATCGCCTTCATAGAAGGAATTTTGCCCTAGGGAGGATCTTACATCCCTGGTGGGTTTCGCTCAGACGTTGGATTCGAATCCTGACCCCACCAAATGGTTCCGTAGCTTTGCAAACTCACCTGCCCAATGGAGAGGGGTCCGATTCTCTCCATCCACACAGTCTTCATTGGCTCCATGCTGCAAAGCAACCATTTAAGATGCATTGGTGTGACCGTAGTTGCGCCATGTGCCTTTGGCTGCATCCGCATTGCAGAGATGACCCACTTTGGCCCTGTTTTAACTGTCGTGGCTCAATGCTATGGGATCCTGGGATTTGGAGTTGGCTAAAGACGTCACCAAAGTATGAACCCCAGGATCCCGTAGCATTGAGCCACGGCAGTTAAAGCAGGGCCAAAGTGGGTTATCTCTGCAATATGGCCTACAGCACTTGGTGGTCTCCCATCCAAGGACTAACCAGGGCTGAACCCTGCTTAGCCTCCAAGATAAGCTGGGATCCGGTGCCTTTAACGTGTGCATTTCTATGTCTTCAAGTCGCCTGTTAATTTGTGGCAACCCCATGCAATTCATAGAGATTTCTTGGCGGTTTGGCCATTTCCTTCCTATGAAACGCCTACAGAGTTTTTGTGGTCTCCCATCCAAGAAGTAACCAGGCTGGCCCTGCTTAGCTCCCAAGATCATTTGGGAATCTGGTGCCTTTATGGGTATTTGGGCCCCAAATCCAAAAGCTGGCCCAATTCAAAGGTTCGATTCAAAGGAAAAGGGGTTCCTTTACCTGCAAGAGGACTTTGACGCACTGAGGCTGGCAAGCGATGGTGGCCAGGTGCAAGGCAGTGCTCCCTAGTGAGACCGATAAAGGGGAAATGCCACCTTGAGATACTGTGAGTATATCATGAATATAATAATAATAATAATAATAATAATGATCCTATTTGTATCCCACCTCTCTAAGCAGATAGAAGTGGCTAACAATAATAAAACAGCTTTAAAATACGGTAAAACATCGTAACCCATAAACCCGCCCATATACACACAGACATATACACATATACATACAGACATACTCAGCTTTCCCGCAGCCAGGGCTGTGGGTTGCTGCAATAACGGGGGACTGGACTATATGGTCTGCAATGGCTCCTGCCCCCCAAATCCCCCCTTTATGGACCTACCATCGTCGTTCCTATCATTGACCTCAGCTCCGTGGTTCAGGAGGACGGTGAGGCATTCAGTCAGCCCTTTGGAAGCTGCCAAGTGGAACCTGAAACGGAGGAAGGGAAAGAAGGAAAGGTGGGACGGAGAGAATACATCTCCATTTCCCTCCTCTTTCGCATCGGTGCCCCTAAAACCCTAAAGCAACCCCATGGCAGGCTTTTCTGGGGCTGAGAGAGTGTGACTTGCCCAGGAGCAGCTCCTATATTTGGTTTGGCTTTTAAAAACTCCTCTCTGGGTTAAACTCTGAACTTGAAGCGTATGTCATTTCAAAGGAGGTTCCACGTTAGGTCAAAGTTTATGCTACAACCCAGAGTGGATGCTTCATAGCTAATGCCCCGGCTCTGGGTGCGAGAGAGGCAAAAACATACGTACGCGGACTGTCCGATGGCATTGGGTTTGGTGGGCTTGGCCGTCTTCTTGGACATGAGGACGGAGACCTTGCCCACGTCTCCTTTCTCGACGGCGTCCAAGAGCTTCTGGTCATGTTTGTTCCAACACTCGACCTGCAGAGAAGGAAAGGAGAGTCTTTAAACAGAGGCTGGATGGCTATCTATCAATGGGGATGCTTTGATGGAGAGTTCCTGCATGGCAGAATAAAGGGGTTGGACTGGATGACCCTCCTGGGGGTCTCTTCTAACTCTCTGATTCTATGAGGAGGACACTGAGCCACAAAAACCCATTCATTGGCGGGAGTTGTGTTTAAACATTGCCCTCTTGGAGTAAGCAGGCCTGGAATTAAGCCATCTGCACGGCAGAGTTATACCGGTTTGATGCCACTCCAAACTCTTCTGGCTCCATCCTAGGAATCTGGCCTTTTGGGAAGGGACTTTTGGGATGGAGACTTTTGGAGAAGCGGCAACTAAGGCACCGTCTGCCGCCGTTTTTTGTTGTATAGATCGGCTTCGTAAAAGTTGCATGGCACCATAACACCTAGAGACAAAGCCAGCGTTTGGGGCTTGCCGACAAGCGACAGACATCAATAGATCCGGGTTTTGCTTATTGCTAAAAGCTATTAGCTGCCACAATTCAATACAATTAAGGTAAAATGCAAACAAAGAAACTAGATGTACGCTGCACCCGCCAACTGTTCAGTTTTGGCACGGATAATCCCGATTAATCCCCTGCCGTCCCATCTTTCCCACTGCCTTTATTTCAAGGGTCCCGGTTCCTCCCTCCTCCTCCCTTTGTCCTCAGGTTACTTCTGTTGCTGCAAAACTGAGTCCAAAGTGCAAAATCTTTCCATTAAAGCTCATTCAGAGAGAAGGCAGAGAGTGTTGCCCTGTCTCCCAAATCCTGACTTTCCTCCCCTTTTGGAAGGTATCTGATGATCTTGCATCCAGAAAAGCAAAACCCATCCCGGCGCATCGGCGAAGGCATCATGCAGAGGCAACCGTGGAGGAAAATCCAGTTTGCAAAATCCTAGAGAAGCGACACGCCCTGAAAGGTGCCGGAATCGGAGGTTTCACAAGGACCACATGGACACACAACGGTTGCCTAACATCTCTGGGAAAAGGCATTCCTTGCACAACGTAAGCCTAGGAAGCCCTTTCGATCTGGGTTCACTTTCCTCCCAAGACTGGGGTTCTCAGGGCATTGGGGAAGGAGTATCCGCTCCGGGTTTGGGTCCAACCACTTTGAATCACAATCTTGGGAAAAGGTAGGGTTTAAAAGGAGATGCTAATACATATATATACACACACACACACACACACACACACACACACATATACAGTGGTGCCTCCACATTTGTTGGAGTTGGGGGCGAAGGACCCCCATAAATTTGGAATAAACCCAAATAATAAAACTGGTCTTTTTACCTAGGAATCTCTAGGTCCTCCATTGCAACTCTATGGTCAACATCTGCCAGAAGGTTGACCATAGAATCATGTTGGAGAATGCCTAGAGAGGTGCTTTCTCTAGCAAGCTCTTCTAGGTCCTCCAGTACAACTCTATGGTCAAATTCTGGCCAAGTTGCGCTGGAGGACTTTAGAGATCCCTAGAGAGAACATATTAGCCAAAACCGCAAAGGATCAAATCCACAAAAGTCAAAGCCACAAACCCAGTTATCCAAATATAATAAATAATCAATACTAGAATAACCACTTGGCCATTTCGAAAGGTCTTTGGGCAAATATAGCCTTGTCCATCGTAGGTCAGTGCTGAACTTTCTGGGTCCTACCTTGCAAGGTTGGAAGAGGCTATAGAGATGGCATCAGGGATAAGAGAAACCACCCAGAATGGGGCTGTTTGGCTGGTAAGGAAGCCACTCCGTTGGGAACCAAAAGACATGCAAAAAGGTCCAAGCAAGACTGAGCAACATCCAATGCGGAAAAAGGAATCTATGTCATAAAAACCCCTTCCAGCAAACCGCCGGCATGTGACGCCAGCGCAATGGTCCATAAGAGGGTTTCAAAGGTATATTATTATTATGAGAGATGGATGGTGCCACATTGAGAAAAAGACCAACCTTTGGAGGCTTCTTACATGGAGTCTGTGGTCGCAAACTCTCAGCCGGTCAGCTTGGCGCCATTAAAAATTATACACAAGGAAGGGCTATAAAGCCAGGCTGGGTTTTTAAACGGCCACTTTAACCGCCCTGAAAATATTGGGGTTGGTAGTTTGGTGAGGCGCCAACCCTCTTTGGCAAAGGAAAGCGAAAGACCTTGCAAAACTACAGATCCGAGTTGGAGCGACAGCACTTAAAGTGGTGCCAAACTGCATTATCTTTACAGTCTAGATGCACCCAGTGTGTTTCCAAAATCCCTGCATCACGGAACAAATGGCAAAGTTAGTTTTTCCAAACTGGCATATAATAGAAGGGCAACCCTTGGTACTCACCGACACTTGGTTGCTGGAGCAAGAGAACATTTTCTTCATGGCTGCGGTGCCCTTTCTGTCCCGGCCGCACGGGACCCAAAAGACTGGGAATGAGGCTCACATCTCTGCAGAAGCGGTGCATTAAAAATGCTCCTTCTCCTTGAGACAAAAGGCAGGTGTTTTGCTCCTCTCTGGCGCAAAAAGGGAGAGATGGCCACCCGGCGCATGCATCCCTGGCAACGGTTGGCTCCAGAGAAACGCTGGAGAAAGTGTGCGCCGTCCGACCAACGTTCGGAGATGGTGTCTCCACCCCGGAGCCTCCGATGCACACCTGTTTCTCGGTATTCAGCCCGGTCTGAACATGCCCAGGAGACGCGCAACGCTCCTCTCGGTGCCTCCAGCCTTTCGAAAGGAGGGGAGAGGTTTCTCTGCCTAGAAATTATAATGATTACTTCGCCTTTTCACACGTTACGTCACGCCAAAAAAAAGGGTAGAGCAAGCTCCAACGCGGCCTCTCGAACCCGACACCCGAGGGGCCCAAATGATTGCGAAATGTCTTGACAAAGTGCAGGGAATTTGGGAAATAGGTTAGTCTCTGAATGGTTAGGTTCACTCTTTGCAGCACCTCTGAGCCAAACCTGCCAAGAAAACCCCATGATGGGTTTGCTTTAGGGTTGCCATAAAGTGGAGAAGACTTGAAGGCGCACAATAAGAACACGAAGAAGGATGCCAATATTCCCAGACACAAAACCCAAAGTATTTCTGCTCCCAAACATTATGGAGAAGGGAGACTCAACCCGTTCGAAGGGAATAAATGCTCCTCCAGGGAGATGCGACGACAGAGCAATCGTAAAACGCTTTGCAAAGAGAAAAATGGCCGGCAACAAAGACGTGGCCCCAAGCGAGAAGCAAAACTATCTGCCTCAATAATCTTGCCGAAACAGGTACTTTGAAAGAATATTTTGCTCCAGACGGCCACTGAAGGGCCAATTCCTGTCTGAAGGAGGGCAAGGGCAGTCATCCCTTGACCATCAGCCATGGCTCCCTCTCCAGGATTCGCATCCTTGCCTTTGATGGTCTCCCATCCAAGGACTAGCCAATGGTCTACGCTGCTGCCGGACCTAAAAGGAGCAAGGGATGCAGAGTTTCCTTGTGTTATTTGCCATCAAGTTAGCCTCCTCTTATGGCAACCCTATGAAAGAGAGAGCGCCAAGATCCACCATCACCCACCCATTTGCTCAGCTCTTGCAAATGCACAGCTCCCATCATCCGCATTTTTGCTCGGGTCTTGCAAATGCACACTGCCTTGCTCAGATTTTGCAAACCCATGCGCCCCCCCCTCCACCATCATCCACAGCCTTCCTCAAGTCTTGCAAATGCATGGCTCCCGCCAGCATCCCCAGCCTTGCTCAGGCCTTGCAAACGCATGGGCCCCATCATCCACAACCTTGCTCAGGTCTTACAAATGCATGTCTCCCTACCATCCCCAGCCTTGCTCAGGCCTTGCAAATGCAGGACTTCCCATCATCCCCAGCCTTGCTCAGGTCTTGCTAACACACAATCCCCCATCATCCAAACCTGGCATAAAGAGAAGGCCGACCCAAAGGACAACATTTAAAAAGAGAGAAAACAATGGTAAAACGCACAAGCAACGTCTGTTCTTAAAAAGCAACAACCCACAAGTTTTGGAAAGCAATGAGATTATTGTTATTTTTAATGCCCTACTAATGCATTCTTTGAATAAATAAGACAAATGGAAAAACGGATTCAAGAGATGGATCCGGGAAAGATATTATAAAGCCCTGCAGAGGAAAATGTTCCAGCAGCACAAGCCCAACCTGGGGATCTTCCTTAGTATTGCAAGAGCAATAAGAGTATTACTATTTAGAGCCCAGCTAAGCAAAAACATTGGCATTTCCGTTTTGCAGGAGGAACAAAAACCCAAGAGGAAAGGAAAAGAGGAGCCCCATCTTCGGGAGGAGAAAAGCCAAGGAGATGCTGGAAACGGACGATCTGACCGTGCTTCACTTTCCTCCTTTCTCTGACCATTCTTGGTAGCCTCCGGCGAAATTGCGGGCCCTGGAAGGAGAGGAAGAAGAGCAACCCAAAAACACAGGTATTAATGGGTGGACAAACAGGAAAATCAGGTCCAGACCTGACACCAAACGCAAGCAGCCAATGCTCATAAATTTAGAGGGACCTGGAGGAAAATAGCTAAAGAGGGATGGGAACGTTTTTGCATCGGCAACCACTTCCAGGAGTTGCTGACCGAAAAGAGCCAGAGGTCCATTTCCATACCTTCCAATATTACACAGATGAAAACCAAAGGTACATGCATCCAAGCAACATCAAAACACAGTCGAGAGAGCAAGGTTTATCAATGAGGAAGGAACAGACAAGCAGTTTGCTTCTGCCTGAGCCAACTGGGAAGGGCATGGGAGCCAAGGGGGAGGAATGGTTTGAGTGTCGGACTTTGGCTCCGGAGACCAGGGTTCGAATCCCAGCTCGGCCACGAAACCCACTGGCTGACTTTGGTCAAGGCATGCTCTCTCAGCCTCAGGGGAAAGCCATGGCAAACCTCCTCTGAACAAACCTTGCCAAGAAAACCCTGTGATGGGTTCGCCTTAGGGTTGCCATAAGTTGGGATGGACTTGAAGGCACACAACAACCATAACCACAACAGGGAAGGGCAAGATTATGCCCCCTCTTCCCCCATTTGCTAACTGCATGCAAACCACTTTTGCACTTTGAGGTCAGTTTGCAGCAAGGCAAAGGAGGAGGAGGAGAGAGAAACTGGGACATTTTAGGAGCAGCTGGAAAAGTGGGACAGCAAAGGCTCAAGGCATTTGAAGGGCTTCTGGTTTTGAAAAATGGCTTTTAAAATGTTCAAGCCTAGTGACTTTATTTGGACCCTGGACCCAGAATGGAAAGGAAGACTGGGCATGGATGCAACTGATGAGTCTCCTCTGCTTGGCACCTTTTGGCACAGAGGGTTTTCCCTACCCAAAAAGAGGAGACAGGCTTACTTGGCATAGCCCAGGGCGGTGGCAATTTCGGTCGCCCGGGCCCCACGTTTCCCCATCTGGCAATGGAAAACCAGGTTCTCCTCTTCCGCTTGCGGCTTCTCCACGCCGTACTTGGCTTTGAATGCCTCCGGATCCATCTTGAAAGCCTCCTCGACTTCTCCGACTGAAGGGAAACAACGGAAAGCATGGTGGTCGGGTTATTTGCTAAGATGGGCCATAACAATCCCCGTTCGATGTTTTGCGGGGTGCAAAGCTCAACGAGGCTGATGGTCAGTGCTGCAATTCATTGGCAGGGTTGCCATGTTTCCCTTATTGTCAGACGTCCCTCTATTTAGGGGCTGGAGAGGTTTTCTTGTTATATAGACTGAACAAGATGCCAATACTACTATTACTACTACAGTGGTACCTCGGGATACGAAATACCCAGGTTACGAATTTTTCGGGATACGAAAAAATCCCATAGGGATTTATTGTTTCGGGTTACGAAAGTTTTTTCGGGTTACGAAAAAACTCCGGCGCTGTTTAAATGGAGCCGCGGCAGAGCCGCGGCTTTTTTCCCCATTAGCGCCTATGGCAATTTGGGTTACGAAGGTTTTTCGGGTTACGAAATTAGCCGCGGAACGAATTAATTTCGTAACCCGAGGCACCACTGTACTACTACTACTACTACTGCATCCTGAACACAATGTTTTCCAGACTAACACAATGTTTTTTGAATGCTTTCAGGCTATGCGCATAATAAGGTGCATATAAAATATAAATTAGATTTGGGTCTCATCTCTGATGTGCCAAACTTTCTCACATTGATGGCACTGTCTCACCTGGGATATGAACAGAGTGCGCAATGCGCCCCTTGGCGACTTCTTCAGCCGACCGGACGTCGAAAATCCGGACCTTCTTCTGGTCAAGCAGTTTTCTCAGGTCCTCGTAAGAAATCGTCTTGGCTGAAAAAGAAAAGAAATCCTTGTTTAAAACAATCTCTCCCATGTTCCAGGTTCTTCCTTAAAATGCATCCGGACTGCAGATATAATCCAGTTTGACGCCGCTTTAACTGTCCATGCGACAGAATTATGGGAATTGTAGTTTGTTGCGGCAGCAAAACTCTTTGACAGAGAAGGCTAAATAACCCACAAACTGCATTTTCCAGAATGGCGTAACATAGAGCCAAAGTGGCGTCAAACTGGATTATTTTTGCAGTGCAGCCGCAGCCGTAGTCCCTTACTTTAGGGCTTGAAAACAAACCTCGAACTCTTTTCCAGCTACAGGTCTCCTTTGCAAATGCGGCCAGAGAATCTGTATGGATTAAGGGTTGCCATATTTCGATAAGCAGCCCTGCTCTTCTGCTTTCTTCAAGAAAATGCATATATATATATATATATATATATGCAATGTATTTAATATTGTTTGAACAAAGCTTTGCATTGAAAGATGTCTCCAACTAATTGATCATTTAATGGCTTTTTAAAGCGTGGTAGGCTCTTTTTAATTGTTGCAAGGCACCCAACAAAAGCAACAACAAGCCCTCCAGGTATAGACGCACTCCAATACCCAGCATCCCCCACCAAAGTGGCTCATGATAGGCACTGCTTCATTGCAAAACCAGAACATCTTTCCCAGGAGTTGTTCTTTGTTTCACCTTTCCAAGTTTCCCTATTAATCCAGGCCTTGGAAAAGACTTTGGGGGGGGATTCTGGGTGTTGCAATGCAGAAAGTTTACTTTCCCCAAGTGCCTGCAAAGTGCAAGAAGCCAAACAGGTCTCAGCCTGATGCATCCTGACCTGGGCACCTATTTGCTGCTTAAAGGAACATCATTAATATCATTACTATCATTGTTATTATTATTAATTGCATGATTAAAAGTCCAGAAAGGTCCAAGTCCCTTTTAGGGAAAGGCATCCTCTCTCCATCTCTTACCTTTTTCCATGTTGCAAAGAACTGGGGTTCCTTTCAGACGTGCAATAAGCTCCACTTGGGTCCTGACACGTGTCTGCAGCAACGTCTGGACGCCACTCAACGCCATCCCTGGGACCCAGGTGCCTGGCCCTGCCCATATAAGGAAGAACGCCTCTGATTGGCTGCTCTGCCAGGGACCGTCTCCAAAGTCCAGCCCCATATGCTTCATGTCAGGTTGCCAACTTTTTCCTTCCCTCCTGCTCCTCTGCTCTTCTCTTAAGCAGCAAAAAACCCCAGGGGCTGCATCCACATTGCAGAGTTAATGCACTCTGACACTGCTTCAACTGCTATGGAAGCCTGGGATTTGTAGTTTTAGGAGGGCCTTCTAAATATATGGGGTGGAAAAGCCTCCAGGAAGGACTGCAGCCAAGTTAAGTGTCCCTTTCTGGACCTCTAAAAGAAGGTTAAAATGGTTAAAGGTCCCATGGTCTTGCAAAGTTTCGAGCCTTGGGGACCCAGGTTCAAACCCTGGCTCCAGCGTGGAAACCCAGGTCACACTCTCTCAGCCTCAGAGCGAAGCCAAGGCAAACCCCCCCTGAACAAATCTTGCCCAGAATAGGGTTGCGATAAGTCGGAAACAACTTGTAGGTACACAACGACAACAATATATTGTATATAAGAATTGCAACAATGCCAATGTCTCTATCAAGAAGTGGGCCATGGTTTTTTTGTGGGGGGGGGTATGTGTGTGTCTGCATTTGAATTCAGCTCCTGGGCATCTAAGGAGTGGAGGAGATGGGCTGGCACAGCCAAGGGAGGAATGCCAAGTGTGTGCCACTGAAAGAGGGCAAAGAGAGGCCAGGAAAAGGATGGAGGAGACAATGGACAGAGGAAAAGGGGAGGAGGAGAGGATGGTGGGTTTGGGTGCAGAGTTGGGCAGAAGGCGGGTGGCATGGAGGCACCGGCGGTCAGCTGAACTGGCCATTCTGGACAACCATGGGCATCGCAAAAGAAGGCCGGATGTGGCCTTTGTGGCCCATTTCTCTCTCCGTTTTGTGGACCCTCCTTGGCTCCATGGCAGGTATTTGTGGGGTGAAGGTGGGGAGATTGGGATGCGCATGAGAACATAGAACCAGAGAATCTTAAGGCTGGAAAGAAGGGGCCCAAAGGTCACCCCGTTGGACACCCTTTGGCCATGCAGGAACTCCCAATCCCTGGGACAGGGGCCATCCGGACTCCAATAAGACTCTTAAAGTTGGAAGAGAAATCCCTGGAAGGGCAAAAGAAGGAGAGATTTAGTCCCTTGTTTGGCAAAGTTACTTCCTAAATGCAACCAGTGACTGGCCAGTGGAGCAAGCCATGGAAAGCAAGCTAAGATAGTGCAAAGAAAGAAAGCATTTAGTTCCTTTTTGCAAAGTTACTTCCCAAATATAACTCATGACTTGCCAATGGAAGAAGCCATGGAAATCTAGCTAACATGGTGCAAAAGGAGAAGGGCTTTAGCTCCTTTTTGCAAAGTTGCTTTGCATGCCTCTCTCTTTTACAGGAGACAACCCAGACGCAGTGGGTCCTCCTCCTCCTTCCCAATTATCGCCAATTACCCTTGACAAGATGTCACACGGCGCTCCAGTTCATTAATCCTCCGGCATGGGAACCCGGCCAAAGCCTCGTTCCCATTCAAGGAAACGCGTCCACACTTTTTTGCCGCGGAGGAAAACATCACACAGGACCATTGTCCTGGAGATCCCTAAGACAAAGCTATCTATCAGTGGCTTTCTTACCTAGCTTTGCCTGGAGGTTGACTGTTGCTTTCAGGCTGAGAGAGTGTGACTTGCCTAAGGTCAGCCAGTTGGTTTTAGGGCCGAGTTGGGAATCAAACCCTGGTCTCTAAGTCCAGCTCTCAGATCACTATGCCAATGCTCAATGCCAGAGAGAGAGAGACAAAGAGAGTATCCTTATATTTCGTACCAAAACCCAGAGTGGACTGGGATGGCACTAGGAGGTTCAGCCAAGACAGGTCACTTTCTCCAGCTTCCCTTCCAGGCTTTTCGGGGGCCGTGAAGGTGTCTGTGGTGGCCAACAGCATCCAGGTGGTCCAGGGGGGCAGTGCCCTCCTGCCCTGCTCCTTCCACACTTGGGCCCCGCTTGACCGCCTCAACGTCATCTGGACCGTCACCCCCAATTCGGACCCACGCCGCCCGCAGCAGGCGAGTCCCCTTCCTTTGGTCCAAACAAATGGTGGGGAGGGATGGAATAGGATGGTAAAACGCTTAAGAAGCAAATGGGGAGAAGGTGGCGTTAGAAATCCCCGCAATTAAATAAGGGAAGGGTAAGACTATCAAATGGCGCTTCTTGCCCATCGCATCCTCCATCTTACCTTTGCATCGCTGTCCAAAAACCTCTCCTTTCCAACTCTCCTTGGCAGGTGTTGGCGTATGAGCGGGGTGAAGTGGTGGAAAGCATGTCAGACTACGCCGGCCGGGTGGCGTTTGCCTTCTCGCCCAGCAAGAGCGCCACCATCGTCCTCAACGACACGCGCGGCACAGACAGCGGACGGTACCAATGCAGCGTGATCAACCCACCGGACGCTGCCGTGCCCAACATCGGGGTGGTCCAGCTCACCGTCTTCGGTACGGAGGAGTCAAACCTTGCAATTTGATGTGAGCCTGGTTGAAGAAATCCCTTGGCACCTCTGGGGCATCGCTTCTTCGGCAGAAAATTTGGGAACACGAGGGGTTCAACCCCTTGCAGCAAACTTGAGAAGCAGAGTTTACAGATGTGAGCTGGATTTCTCTGTTCTGTCTCCCACAGTCCCACCTTCTAGTCCGAAGTGCTCCAGGGAAGGCAGCCAGGAGGAGGGTGGCAGCCTCCAGTTCTCTTGCACGGTGGGCGAAGGGATGCCCATGCCCACCTTCACCTGGGAGAAGATCCCTCCGGACTCACAGCCGATGGTGATGACCTATGAAGGTAGGCAGAGCCTCCAAGGTGGATGAGGATGCCGCCATGTTATGCGCATTTGGCACAGTTCTGCTCCAGCAGTGGCTCTCTACCATTTTTGCACTTCAGCTCCCAGAATCCCTGAACATTGCCCATGTTGGTGCCATTGCGCATGGGACTGTGGTGTGATAGTCATTCCATCATTGCAAAACTGTTCTGTTTCCAGCATGCTTAAAGTCCGCTAAAAATTTAAGTCTCCCTTAAAAGCAGAGTCTCCCTCATTATCCAAAATGCTTGGGACCAGAAACGTTTGGGAATTTGGAACATTTGCATAGACATACTAAGAGATCTTGGAGATGAAACCCAAGTCCAAATACAACATTCATTGTATGTTTCCTATGCATGACACATACACATCGCCTGGAGGTTACTGTACGCGCAATATTTTTACAAATCATTTTGTGCATAAAACAAACTGCGCAACAAATTGAACTGGGAGAGCGCAAAGGCATCAGCCGGCCATAGAAAGCAGTTTTGGGGTTTGGAACAGTTTGGAATTCCAGATAAGGGAGACTCGACACAATATTTTTAATAACTTTGGGCATGAAACCAAATTTGCGCATGCCAGTTGTATGTACATTGGACCATCAGAAAGCAAAGGCACCACAATCTGTCACCCAGAAGTTTGGGGTTTAAGAATATTTGGGGGTTTTGGGGTGAAGGAGACTCAACTTGTATTGACTGACGTCCAGCCCCCATTGATAACACGATATCCATCACTGTCAGCTACCTCTGTGATCCCACTTTTCCTCCAGACACCATTATGTGGTCCTCCTTTCCAATTTATCCTCCCAACAGCCCTGCAAGGTGGGCCAGTCTGAGAGACAGAGGATTGGATAAAGGGCCAAGGGTTATTTCAAGGGTGCATGGGGAGGGGTCTGCCCCACATATACCACTACACTGCCAATATACCCCACTGCCAGGCAGAATAAGAGAACGCAGGGCCACCTTGCAGCCAAACCTCTCTTTTTCTCACCTGGTTCTTTCCTTCTCTAATCCAGACGACCGCCGGGCCCTTCTGACTTTGCGCAACCTGACGGCGGACGCCTCTGGCCTTTACCGCTGCACGGCCTCCAACATGCTGGGCTCCATCTCCTGCGCATTGGAGCTCCACATCCATGTCAGTGAGTAGCCCTGGGGAGGCCAAGGTGCCTTTGCCCAATGCTGACACTTGAACCCAGGCCACGTTTGCCAGCTCTCTCCAGTTCTCAGGGGCCATTCTTCCATTTTGGAGCGGAGTCTAAGTTTGGGAAGGTCTGGGTGTGAATGTCCAGCTCAGCTAGAAGAGCAACACCGTGCAATCCTTTTGCAAGGCTTAACTGATTAGCTTCTGCAACTTGCAAAGGCTTTCCAGGCAGGTCTTTGCAGCTACCTATTTCTCTACTATACTTTTATAGCCCTATGATTCCACTCTAACTGCCATGCCGTTGTGTGGAATCCTGGGATTTGTAGTTTATGCAGGGATTGCTTAGAATTTAGAACTCCAAAATTCTAAGATACAATTCAGAATTTCAGCCAGAGAGTCTTAGGCCTCATTAAACTACAAACCCCAGAATTGCGATGACTGAGAATTGTGATTATTCAAATACTGGGAAGACATTTGGGGGTTAGAGAAGAAATTGTTAGAAAACTAAGACTGCAATCGAAAGGTAAAGGACAAAATAAAGAAGGAAGGAACTGTGAAATTGGGAGCGAAATCTAAAGGTGGGGAAAAATGAAAATATGTTTGAGACTGAAATAGAGATTTTAAATTTGGATCTGAATTGAGATTGTAATGAAAAGAGGAAAATGGAAATGGGAGGAACGAAACACAATCGCAAGATGTAAAGGAATTGTGAAGCAAAGGAATAATGGGAACTCATCCTCTGACACACACGTTTTTGCCCTTGCGTTCCAGCCCCGGATGGTGCCACCTCTTTAGTGGTGGGCATCACCCTGATGCTGACCATGGGGCTGGTGCTCCTCACCCTCTTTGCCTTGGTCCTGTGGCTCCATCGCTACGGCATCCGAAAGTGGAGAGAAGCGGACAGCGACGAGGACGACTCTCATAACGAAATTAGGTAAGTGCCAGCAAAAAGGGACGCTTTTGGGGAGGTCAAGGGATGATCCAAGAGAGAGGAAAAGACGGGGAGCATCCCATGGAACCCACAGGGAAAATCAAAAGATGTGTCTCAAAGGAAGATTGCCACATTTCAAAACTGCAAATGTGGAGGGCCAATGGTATATAAAGGGAGGGTCTATAGATTCTTGGGGGCTGTATGTGGCTTTAGGGGCACACTTTGCCCGCTGCTCTTCTCAGCTAAGCCTGGCATTCCCCAACCCTCCCGTTCCTCCGCAGGATTGACAACTTTTCTTTGGGGCGCCTGATAGTGGCCAAGAGCCCGTCCGGAGAGGGCACCACTGCCAACCCTGTTGCCAAGCCCCTCTGGATCTTCACCAGCTCCACCCCCAACACTACCTATGCCCACCGCGAGTGGAGGCCTGAACCGGGGAATGCGAGCCAGGCCCCGCTGCCAGGGGGCTTCCGTCGGCCCACGCCGGCCGGCCAGGGAAGATGGAGGCGGCCCAGTGGCTCCGAAGAGCAGGAGTCCTCATCCGGAGGGAGCGAAGAGAAGCACCCCATGCCTGGCCATTTCCCCAAACCCACCGGATTCCTAGTCTAGGGCTTGCTGCCAAGTCCAGGATGGCTGGAAAGACTCCACCTGAGAGTACAGACCTGTGGGGTTGATCTGTGGACAGCTCCCAAGATGGAGACACAATGCTCCTGGATTCTGTGCTTTTCACAATAAAAAATCCAGCCTTTGTGCTTAGAAACTACTCCGGTTGCCTGTTCGGGATCATCCCAGGCCCAAACCTGAGACTGAGAGTGATGCTATTAAATGCTAGATGTTAAGCCGAAACCACGTCTGCTCACATATACAAACATACACACATATAAATCTTACATACGCTCAATGGGCTTCCCCATGCTCACCTTCAAAGTGGCCACCCTCCTGAATCAATGGGTCCATTTTAACATTGCTTCCCCCATCGCTCGGCCAAAAGTGAGGAAAGACCACCTCGCAACACACGGCCAAAGCCAACATGCTGCCCACCAGTCACACACAGAAGACTAAAGCTACTCTACTACTAGTCACATCCAGCCAGCTAGTAGCCACAGGAGAGAAACCACAACACAGAAAAGAATACACCCCACGCTGCTCTTCCGCTACTTTCCTGTTTTTAAGTTCAGAGATTTATTATTCTTTTCTTAAAAAGAGAAAGACAGGGAGAGAAAGAGAAGGTGTGTGCCCCCCATCCTAGGCAGAGGGGCTCCAGTTCACCTCCAAGAGAGATGGCAGCGACTGTGCCAGGCCCTCCCAGCTCCTTGGCACTCAGCTTCTGGGGCTCTAGGGCAACGTTAATTATCTTCAGGGGCGCAGAGCAAAATAATAATAATAATAATAATAATAATAATAATAATAATAGTCATGGGAGGTCTGTTCCTATCGCAAGCCTGGGAGGGGATGCAAGGCCTGTCAAGGGAGAAGGGAGGCCAAGGCAAGCTGTTGGTGTCCCCATTCAAAAGGGAAAACCGGAGATGGCAAGGCCCAGAAGGAGTGGCTAAGAAGGAGAAGGTCCAGCAGGAGGAGGCTGGACTGAGCTCAGCTTTACTGGGAGCAGGTGCCTGAAGAGATGGGCAGGCCGGGGAGTCCAGGGCATGTGTGTATATGAGTGGGTCTAGAGGGGCGTGCAACATGGCTATGTGATTCCGCATGCGTGTGCCCATACGTGCCGGCGTGGACGCGGAGCGTGGTGGCGCTGAGCAAGGAAGGGGGGTTGCACGCAGAGGGAGAAGGACCCAGCTCAGGCCTCGTTGGTGAAAGTTGTAAAACCAAGGAGCAGTTCTTTGTCGTGAGGGGCAAAGCCAAAAGCCGGGGCCGAACAGGGACCTTGGGGCAGGGGGTGAATGTCCGGGGCTGAGCCCTTGGCTGCGGCTGCTGCCTCCGCCACCCCTAGCCCTGGGGCGCTGTTTTCGGGTTCTGTACAACAAAGAGGGTGCAGGCGTCTCCGTGGGGCAAAGAGACCAACCCTCTCCTCATCTTCCACTGTGGCAAAGAGGCCTGAGCAGAGCAGAGCCCTCCTCCAAAAAGTGGCGGGGGCATCAATGTGAGTCCTTGATGATCACCTCCACCCCATGCTGGCGCAGCTGCGCTCGCAAGATCAAGTTCTTGTTCTTCAGGTCTTCAACCTGCAGAGAAAGCAGGGGACAGGTTACAAGATAAGCAGAGAGGAGGTGCACCCTGGATTTTGGGCTCTATGGTCTCCCCACCTACCATTCCCTAGGAACAAAGCTGCAACACATTTATCCCCATTTCAAATTCAGGTGGCAAGTAGTGGAGGGCATGGGGGTGCTCCGGCCGTACCTGCTGGCGCAAGACCTCATTGTCCATGTGGAGCTGATCCAGGCTCTGCAGCTCCTCAGAGAGGCGGATGTTGCTCTGTCGCAGCTCCTGGATGTAGTCGCAAGCCTTGGAGAGGATGCCCCCTTTGCTCTGTGGAGGAAGCAGAGGCTCAGTCAAAGACTGGGGAGGGGGGACTAAGGGCCCTAGATTGGATCCTATCGCTTGTCCCCCTCCAAAAAGCACACACACACACCCCAGCACAACAATAGCAAGATTCCAGAATGAATATATTGTTCCCCTGAAGCCCAACAAACTGTGTTTGAGTTCAACTGACGCAGCAAGAAGCACAGTTTGGAGGCTTCGGACACATGATACCAGGGTGCACAACTTTATGGGATTCCTCTGGAACCTGGGATCAGCCCTGGGGTGGGAGAAGGTAGACCGCCATGGGGAGATCGTCTCTAGCCTGACCCATAGCCATCAAAAGTGTTCCCCTTACCTGTCCAGACTTGGTGTTCTCCATGGAGCAGTCAGGGATAATCTTGGACAGCTGCACAATCCAATTGTTGATTTTGTCCCTGCGTCGGCGCTCCACTGTGAGACAGGAGCAAATCCCAACCGTTATGTCCGGCTTGGCCATGGAAGCTCATCGGGTGACAAGTCACTTATCTCCCAGCTTCAGAGGAAGGCAAACCGCCTCTGAACAAATTCTGCCCAGAAAACTCTGCCACAGCTTCTTGTTAAGGCTGCTGTGAATCAGAAATGACTTCAAGGCACACAATAACACCACCAACAACAATGTGGAAAAAGTAGTAGGCAAAGAGGAAGGCTGTGCCGACTCCATTGAAGAAACCTTCGCAGCTGCTACCCTGAGTTTCCAAAAGCAAAGGCAACTCTAAGACATTTAACAACCAATAATAAGAGAGGTTTTTTGTACACGCTAAGCCTGGATCAGACCATCTGGCTTCCCATCTAGAGGTTTACAGTTGCGCCCTTTAAAAACAAAATTCCAGGATAGCATTTGCTAGCAGACCCATTCCTCCTTACCCTCGTTGTGTTGCGCCCGCCGCTTCTCGTCCCGAGTCGTCCGTGGGGCTTCAGACTTCCTAAGGAGAGCAAAAGCCAGAGTTTAGTGTCCCCACGCACCGATCCCTAGCCATTCGTCAAAGTTGACTTGATGGCAGTTAACAACATGGTTTACGTTATTTTAAATTGTTTTAACTGGTTTTAAAATGCCTGGCTTGGAGTGTTAAATGGTCCAATAAACTTTTACCCTTAAAATTATTCTTGCTGTTTTAAACTATTCCAGCACTGACCCTATTGTACGTCACCCTCATATCCCCCAATGTAGGCCAGGATACAATGGAAACCAAACCAAGCAAATGAAGTGGTAACACAGGAATGTGGGGGTCATTCCTCCAGAGAGTCCAGAGGGCACTCACGGCGAGTAAGGGTGAGTCCTGGGTGCAATTGACCTCTGCGTCCCACTCTGCAGGACCTCCTGCGGCGACATCATGACAAAAAACTGCCCTGGAAGATTGAAAATAAAAGACAGGGACATTTTCAGAAAGAAAGGTAAATCCTTGTAGAAGTGGACAACAGTGGTGTGGCATGGAGAAAGAAAACTATCCAGGAAGGAGACTCCACTATGTTTGCCTCCTGTGGAATTCTGGGGTTTGTAGTGTAGGAAGGCCTAAAAGCTCTCTGGCTGAGTATTCCAAATGGCCTTCCTTAAACTGCAAATCCCAGAATTCCACAGGAGGAGCTAGTAATCTCATGCACAACCCCTACCAGCCCCTGGAACTGGACTGACCTGTGCCGGTTGGCGTGGCTTGCCCCAGCAGGGCATCTGAGTTCTGGGTGGTGACCACAGCAGTGGCTGTGGTCCCTGCCCCGGCAGATGTGCTGGAGTCAGCCACAGCAGTGGCAGGGTAGTAGGCATAGTGGGTCTCTGTGGCCGTGGCTTCTGTCTCGACAGCATCTTCGCTCGTGAAGGCCCCCTGGATGACCGCCTGGGAGAAGAGGGGAGGGCATAAGAACAGGGCCAAACAAGGGCAACGCTGACCTATAGAATCCTACAAGTCTTAAGAAAGGTGGCATAAAACTGAAATAAATTCCTCCTGCCGCTTGCCTGGACCTACCTGGGTCATGGACTGGGTCGCTGGATAGCCGCTGATGGCACCGGAGCCCTCGGTCTGCCCATCCAGCTGCCCTTCAGCCACTTGAATCACCCTGTACATCAGCTGCGGGTGTGAGAACAAACCCAGTTAGAACAAGAGGCTTATGGGCCACACAATCTCACCCTTTGATATATGCATTAGCCAAGAGAGCCAGCAAGATGTAGCAGTTTGAGTGTTGGCCTAGGACTCTAGGAGGCTTGGGTTAGAACCCTTGCTTGGCCATGAAAACCCACTTGGGGAAGGCACACTCCCTCAGCCTCAGAGGAAGACAAACGACCTCTGAACAAATTCTGCCATGAAAACCTTGTCCCAGACTTGCCTTAGGGCTGCCGTAAGTCAGAAACGACTTGAAGGCCCACAATGACAACAAGAGGGAAGTAGTGAAACCACAAGCAGACAGAACCCCTCCTCACCTGAGCGCCCCCATTCTCTGTTCGGAAGACGTATTTGATGTTGGGGTCCGAAAAGGTGGCCGCTGACTGGATGCTGGCGATGGCCACGCTGGTGGGATCCTCGCCTGTCGCCACTGCGCCTTCAGGAAGGAAGGAAAAGGATGCCGGAAGGGAAGGCAGAGAGAAAGAGGGAGAGACAAAGACAAGCCTTTCACGCTGACAAGAAAGTGGCAATCCCCACAACTGAGTCTGAATCCCCAGAGGATTGAGAAAGTAAAGGACAAAGTGTGCAGGTCTACTTTTGGACAACTGTGGAAGGCTAGGGCTGGCATTCCCAATCGGCATTGGAGGGGTAGTGGTTCCACTCACCTTCTTGAATTTGCACAGTGCCCTCTTCTGTCTCTGTTGCCTTCTGCTGCCTGCCAAGGGGGAGAAACAAGGAGACAGATTAGAGGGGAAAGTGTGGGTCAACTCCTTCCTCCCTATTTTTGCACCTCCATCTCCTTCTCCCCAACAGGAAGGGGACTCCTCTTGTTTCAACGGAGCCAATAGTAAGACTAGTCCTGCTCCTGGTACCCCAGACTCCAGAGACTGCGCAAGTGGATACCTGAGAGACAGGGTCCTCTCTACTCTGGTCTCAAATATCACATGGTTGCCCTCAATAAATTCACTTTCTTGGTCTCTAAAATGCTGTGGCGTTCCTACATTAGTGGAGGCTGGACTGGATGATCCCTTGGTACCCCTTTGCCTTCTATGATCCTGTGACTGATATCCAGATGTACATTCTCACCCCTTCATTTCTTTGCCCCGTTATGCATCAGAAGACCAGAGCCTGAAGGTACAGGAGGGCTTTTTTGTCTTCCGCTTCTTCAATGTCGCTTGGTCTAAGCCTGGAGAGGAGAGACAGAGACCATGAAGGAAGGGTTGATGTGCTACTGATATTTACATAACGCCCAGTATTACATGCATTGACAACATTAACCTGCAAAGGGAATACGGCTGCCATATCCCAAGGCCTTGCCCTGAGTATCTCCAGGTGGGAGATGAAGGTGGAAATGCCTCTCTTTTTGGGGGGCTCAGCTCCAGATGCAAAGGAAGGGCTGGGGGCAAATCTCCAGCTCAGCTGAGAGAACAAGGGCTGGCTGCAAATTACAAGGAGGAATTCATTTGGAGCTGAAACTTCCAAAGACTCTCCAAGGGAACACACTGTATGTATGTGTGTGTGTGCATATATATCTATATCTATATCTATTTGCGATGCTCTGTATGTATGTATATACATGTATATGTGTGTGTGTGTGTGTATGTGTGTATTGGGCAAGATATAAATAAATCCTATTATTATTATTATTATTATTATTATTATTATTATTATTATATCTAGGACACTCTATATGTATGTATGTATGTATATGTGTGAGTGTATTTATATAGGTGCGTGTGGGTGTGTGATACTCTGTATGTATGCATATATGTGTGTATATATGTATATATATATATATACACACACACACACATATGTGTGTGTGTGTGTGCGCATGTGTGTCTACACACACACACATATATGGGGCACCCATGTGTGTGTTTAGGACACCCTGTATATATGTGTAATGGGGACACCCAGTATGTCTGTGTGTGTACATATATATACTGTATATATATATATGGATGTATATATATACACATATACATACATATACTGTATAAATATATACTGTACACATATATACACACATGCACATATATATGTTTGGAACACTGTAGGTATGTACACGTGTGTCTGTGTGTATTTATTGAAACATTTATGTGTGCGTGTGTGTGTATATATATGTGTATACACACACACACATGTATATATGGGGGGCACCCTGTTCTGTATGTATTCATAGGTGTGTGTACATCTATATATTAAAAACAATAGACAGAAAGAAAGCTAGGTAGGTTTTCAACTGTGCACTTTTGGCTGTTTTTGGGGAATGTTCCTTCTACTACTACTACTACTATATATATATATATATATATAGTATATATATATAATTTTATATATATATATATATATATATATATATATATATGACACTACTATATATATGACACTGGTAGCAAATGGCACAACTGGCTGTTGTTATTCCCATCCCAAACAGAACAACAAATGCTAGGAAAATATACTATATATATATATATATATATATACATATATATATATTGTTTCCAGCAGTAGAAGCCCCTCCCCCTCCCCCCAATTTGGAGCAATAATAACTCCTAATTGTTCCTAATTAGTGGCAATAATTGCTAATTAAGCCCCCCTAATTCCTAATTGGGGGTGGGCCTGGTGTGCAGCCCCCAAAGAGTGTCCCCTCCCGTCTCCATGGCAACCGAGGGGCCTGGACCCCACTCACCTCCTTCTTCCTCTTCTCTGCCCCTTCTTCTCTGCTCTCCATGGAGATGGGCGCATGCGCACTCAGGAACCCCGCCTCCCTCGCTCCTTTCTCCTTTCCTTCGCCCTTTCTCCTCACCCAGAACCGGCCACAGTGACCCAAAGCCTCCCCTTCATCTCCGACGGAGCTCCTTCTCGAACCGGGAGAGCCGTCGGCCCTGAAACAGTCCCGAGAAAGCCGCCGCGGCCTTCACTTCCGGCCTCCGCCTTTTTAGAGTAGAAAGAAAGAGGCGGAGACGCCGCCATCTTGGGAAAGGACTCCGCGCGTCCCTTTGGCCGGCGCCATCTTGGGGAGGTATCGCAAATGAGTCCGCCCAGGCGCCGTTCTCCTGCGGTTTAAAAACAGTTTTGATACTCTTTTGTGACACTTCGCGTGGAGGGCTGGCACACTTGAGAGAAATTCCGTTTCTGTTTGGAAAGCAACGCCGGTAAAGGGTCATTTGAGGCACTTCCGGCGGCGCCATCTTGGTGAGGTGGGGCTCCCTCAGCCAACAACGGAGCCATCTTAGAAAAGGGCAGTTTTCACTAACCCACTTCCGGTTGGCTTCGGCTCTTTCCGCTTCTCGCTGCGATTAGAGGGAATACTTGGCCGCCGCCATGTTTGTTGTGGGCAAATGTCCACCCTCTTATTTCTTTTACTTTAACTATTAAAGTCCCTGCTTGCCTATTGGGATTGCAAGCTTTTTTAATGGCCAAGAGCCTCCATTGCCACCAGTAGCTGTACTGGGATGCAGTGGACAGAGAGGGGCTTGGAAGAGATCCAGCTTTCTAGTTGCCACTAGGAAGTGACTACCTTGCAGGGTTGTTGTAGGGAGGATAAAATGAGGGAGCCATGGGCACCGCTTTTGAGCTCCTCGGGGTGCATTTATTATTATTATTATTATTATCATCATCATCATTATCAAATAATGCCATTTTGGCATCATTTTTAAGTGCTGTGGCTGCATCCTATGGAATCCTGGGATTTGTAGTTTTGCAAGGCCCTTTTGCCTTTCCCTGCCTCAGCAAACTACAAATCCCAGGATTCTGTAGGTTGACAGAGCCATAGCAGTTAAAATGGTGTCAAATGGCATTATTTCCACAGTGCAGACGCACCCTTGGAGGAAAAGCGAGGTGAGATACATTACGATGTTAATCACATTGGTAATTACATTGATTGATTGATTGGTAATTACACCGATTTCCTTCTGTGAGCCACCTAGCATATAAAACAAATCAATCAATCTTAATGACCCCATGGACTCCATCCTAAAGAATCCTGGGATTTGTATGAATTTAATAACAAATATAGATTTAGTTGCTAGTAAAATACAATCCGAAACCTTTAAATGGCTCAGAGTCCTATAAGTCTGTTGCAACAAGGCATTTTAACGAAGATAGGTTTGTCAGAAGAATGCCGCCGAGTCCATAATAAAAGGCAGTACATGTAACTATAGCTGCAAATAAACCCTATGAATTCAATCTGTATTTGGGTCGGTGTTTTTAGTGCTTGTTTCGTAACGTCCTACATTTTGTAATGCCTTGTTGTCCTCCTTTGCAGTTGTGACATCTGAGGTTTCCGAACACCTTTCAAAAGGCCTCTCATGATGTAAAGCTCCCAAAAAGTAATCCAAACAAATGTCCAAAGCGGTACACAAAGGAGGAGGAAGGTTTGAGAAAGAGCCTGTTTTGAAGTCTCTCTTATGATAAAGTTATTAGAATCATTATTGGAAACAGAACAGCAGCTAATGAAATATCGGGAGGCTATTCCTCTACCTGAAGCCAAAGCCACTGCCTAGGAAGAAGGCACTGAAATATGAAGACTCTGGATGTTGAGATACATTCCACTTTAAAAAATCATCCAAATAAACCACTGTATGTTTGAATTTAACATCTGGCTTTTTAGATGCTACAGCATATAACAGCTATATGTCAGGACCCTCTTTGAAGCAGGCTTGGCGCATGACACCCTGCAATACCTGAGGGATTGAACACCGTTTGCGTCTTAATATTTGCACTAAAATGTGTGACGCAAGGTCAGAAATGTTATTTCTGTTCATTACAATATGTTCTGCCCACTTGCTCTTTATGAAATAATTTGTGTAACTCTGACCATGGCTGGATCTGACATCTATTACCTGAATTTAACACACACACTGAAGCCGAAAGAACCGAATCCTGGCATTTTATTGAATACCTTGAGTCAAAGGCTGTTTTTCCAGGTTGAATAAGCCAACGTTGTGGGAGAACATCTGGCCAATTAATCTCAGATTAAGCAGAAATTAATTACCCTGGGAGTCCTGCAATGCTGTCACTCTTAAGACGTTGTCCACAGGTCCAGAAATCCAGTATGTATTTCTTTACACTAATATATGTGTGTGTGTGTATGTATATATATATATATGTATATGTGTGTGTGTACATTTTTGAAACAGGACATCATTCCAGGTATGCATATGTATTTCCCTTCATTTATTAGATTTGGTATTTTTTGACTGAATGCCATACTCTTGGTAGCTATGGTTGATGCTTAAGGTGTTGGATGACAATGACATCCCCAAAACCAGACCCCCAAGTCTCCCAAGTCTCAGGTTTTGGCCTCCAAAACCTCAGGACCTGGTCTAATCCTGAGCTGGAAAGGCCCCTAGAAAGGACACACATAACACACATGCACATTGATGCTGATATTGGGTTGGGTGGCCATTTTGGAAACCAAACCAATCACCTCCTCTCCAGGGGCTCCATGCAAGACACCTCTTCCGACAGAGACAACCGGCGCCCCAGTTTTGACAAACTCAGTCTGCTCCTTGGAGGGAAATCTTGAGGGCCAAACAGCGCTTTCTCCTGGCTTGGAGAGAGCGGACTTTCCGGAGCGACGTCCGGCGACACTGGACTGAGAAGCGGTTTCCCCCAAACGTGGCCCTCGAGGGCTGTGGCTGGAGCTGCACAGCTCTGGGGTCTCAAGGGTCGCTGCCCCAAAGGCTTGAGAGCAGGTCTGCAATGTGGGGGCGGCGTCTCCGCTCTGGCCAGGCTGTGACGCCCCTCCGCATCTCCACAGCAATAGGTCTTCATCCTCCGCATGGGAGCCTGGCCTCCGTGCCTCTCCTTGGCGAGAGCCACGGCCTCATCAAAAGACATGCTGCCCCCGTTGCGCCAGTTGCTCCATCTTTGCGTCAGTGGGGCCTGTTTCATCAGAGAACCAAGACCTTCTGGGGGGAGCTGCCTTGGGGAGAGCTCACTTTTCCCATATCTCTCCAAACTCTCTGGCAGGGAGCACTTCATAAGGTGGAGGTCATCCTTTCCAGGCTCATTGCTCTTTGGGCGAAGGTTGTATTTCTCCAGCGGTGGGGAGAAAGAGGGGAGATCGTGTGAGTTACTTCCTTCCCTGATCTCCAAATCTCTGCTGTATTTCTCGAAACTCACCGGCATGGAGTTCCGCTGCGTCTGAAGGACCCCAGGGTCGCTGTATCCGGCCTCCAAAGAGTTGGGCGTCTTGGATAATTCTAGAAGGACCTTGTTGCTCCTTGTATTGCTGCTGTAGTAAGTGTCCAAGCTGGCTGGGCGAAGGGACCTGGGCAGAGAAGAGCCTTCTTTAGACCTCTCCTTCATCCCATTCCCATCATTTGTTGGAGATGGGATGGACAGCTTGGGAACGTCTTTGGCGGGGATCCTTGGGGTCAAGGAAGGAGGGATCTTAGCAAATTGAGGCTTGGGTGGTATGACAGGGAAAGACTTCACCTGCTGCACTTGGACGGAGCTGGAGGTCAGCTTCATGTGGACGCTTCCATCAGAAGGTTCATCCTTGGAGGCCTTTGGAGTTTCCACCTGAGGTGCTGGAAGAAGGCTTTCTGGAAGGTTCTTGGGAGGACAAGCCTGGAGTGTTGACATGTCAGGTTCTGTAGAATCACTGAGTAAGGAAACCTCTGAAGGTGGCTGCTCAGGACTAGGTGCTCTCAACCCTGAAGCCAGCATGGTGGATCTCTCAGAAGACTCTTTGTCAGAACTAGTACCCAGCAAGAATGAAGGATGACCATCAAGACAGGTGAGATCTTCCAGGAGCAAAGGGCCTCTGACCATTTGAGGATGAATCTCTCTACCCCACAATAGCTCTGTCTCTTGAAGCAGGAGCTCACAATCCATGCGGTCGTCAGATATCCCAATGACCTCTGGAATGGGACTGTCCATCTCCATGCTGGGAACACAAGGAGGCCACTGAGCGTGGTCAACTTCCAACAAGTTTGGAGGTTCCAGTTGCCAACTCCACTCATCTTCAAGGCTTGCTGGAGCCACTTGGTTCTCATACTTCAGATCCAGAGGTCTTGGTGGGTTTTCTTCTGGGGCTTGGTCAGGGTGGTTGGGGGTCATCTGTGAGTTGTCTCCATTTCCACTGGCTGTTCCTTCTGCTTCCAACAACAACCCAGGCTCTTCTTTAGCAGCCTCTGCTTCTTCCTTCAGGCATGCTTCCAATGCACTGAAATGCCTACTAGGATTTGGGGAGATGCCCAACTCTTTCTCAGGTGGATTGTCCAATTCTGGAAGATGGACTGGCAAAACACCCAAGTCTTCATCAGCTGGATCAACTGATTTGGGATACGGATGCAAATCAGCTAATCCTGAACCGTGAGATGGTGGCCCCCCCGACTGAGCCTTCATTCCAGCTTCAAATAAATGGGGATTGGTTGAATCTTTGGGAGTTGTGCCTCCAGCCACAGCGGTGGGTTGGTCTTCCCGTGTGCTTTTTGGCAAAGAGGCATCAGGGTTGTGAAGTTTGTCAGACGTCTGGAGAGGCTCTGCTTCATTGACCAAAGGGCTGAGATCATCAAAAGCACTCAGGTAGACCTCCTCGGAGTCAACCTCCTTTGCCGATGCTTCGCTATCGATGCAGCCCAAGGCTAGATAATACTGGTCGTCTTCCTCTTCTGAATGTTCATTCATGCACTCCTCAATGGACAGGTAATTCAGGGGCGGCAGAGAAGAAAACATGTCCAGCTAGTAGCGAAGGGACAAAAGAGAAGAAGAGGAGTGTTAGACCATGTCTGCAGGACCCAAGCTTCATCTGAACTACATTGGGAGGTTGCTAAAGACAGCCAGCCCTCAACTTTCATGGGGCTTCAGAGCAAAAGAATATAAGCATGCCATTATTACTTTTTACCTGCAATAGGACTTTTCTAGGGACCTGTAGGTCCTCCATAGTGACTTTATGGCCAATTTCTGCCAGATGCTGACCATAGAATTGCACTGGAAGACCTATGGATGCACAGAGACTAGACTAGGTCCTCCAGCATGGCTATGGTCAATGTCCACTTACAGATGTCAACAGACGACATATTTTTCAGTGACTTGTACTCATTGTGCAATCTGATCCCAATGCCATTCCACAATTCACACACAATATGTTGACGATAAAAGAAACCTTGGAAGAGGGGATGCTTTGATGGAGAGTTCCTGCATGGCAGACTGGGGTTGGACTGGATGGCCCTTGTGGTCTCTGCCAACTCTATGATTCTATGAAAGACTACATTTCCTCAAGGACTATGGCCCCAACAAAACCATTGGTAAAATGACTCAGGAAAGAAACATCTACGGGTGAAACTCTGCCTAAGGGTACATCTACCTTGTAGAAATAATGGGGTTTGACACCACTTTAAATGCTGTAGGACTTAGGAGAGAACCACTAGTAGAGATCTGGGGGTTTAGAAGCAAGACATGTAGGACTTACCTGCATCCCACCTCCAATGATTTCGTTCATGAACCCGGTCCCCATATCGTCTTCCATGAGGGGGCAAGTGTCCAGGCCATACTCTGTGATATTGGGGACCCTGCTGGGATTTTTCTGGGGCTGCTGTTCCTCCTCAGGGCTGTTGCCCAGCCAGGCATCTTGGTTGTCCAGGAACGAGAAGGAGTCCTGGACCTCCAGAGACATCCGGTTCTCCTCCAAGTCAGGCGAGTCCTCCGTGCTTGTTTTTGCTGCAATAGAGACAAAGGCCTGATAAGTCAGGCCTTCACAGCAGGGACTAGCACCATCATAAGACCCACTTTTTCTGGACAACAAGTGCCTGCCTCATACTCTGTAAAATGGCCAAGACTGCAGTGAGTTTCTTTGTCCGCTATGTATCATAAAGGAGACTACAGCCTTTCAAACAATGGCCATTTGCTGGTTTACTCACCTGCAGGCTCTCCCTGGTCGGCGGTGGCCATAAACACCAGCCTTGCCTCAGTTTCCCCTTCCTTGGCAGACTCTTCCTCTCCTTTGGGGCTGGACATCTCCTCCAGAGCCTCTTTCTCCACAGTGCAGTGGCTCAAGGCCGGACACTCCAGGCCCCGGGTCAGCCGGGACAAGGTCAAGTTGGACGTGATGTGGAAGGGAACCGTGACAGAGAAGGGCCCGGAGATGTGGACCCCGACGCATTTCTCCGCTCGGCTTCGCCCGCTCTTGGGGGAACGGCCTTGAGGGCTCGGACCCCCGACCAGACTGGACCGGCTGGACTTGGGAGTGGTGGGTTCCGACTTGGCCGTGGCTTCGTCCTCTGACTTGCCCTGGCCTTCCTCCATTTTCATCTTGCCCGGGTAATCCTCGGACTCCAGGACGAAGCTGCTGTCGAGGGAAGCCGGGCCGTCAAAGCTCTCGCGCCCGAGGGTCAGCAGCTTCTTCTGGGACTTCTTCCTTCCCAGCAGAGCCTCATCTGCAGCCAAAGAAGAGAAGCAGATCATAGAGAAACCAACCTTCTCCAAGGCAGGTGGAGGAGACAGAGAGAACCTGTCCCAAACTTTAGTCTGAACTTGAAGGACCTGGACTGTCTAATCCAGTGGTTCCCAAACTTTGGCCATCCAGATGTTTTGGACTCAAAACATCTGGAAGTCCTAGCTATTGGCAAAGCTTTAAGGCTCCTGAGAGGTGAAGTCCAAAATACCTGCAGGAGGAAAGTTTGGGAACCACTGCATTGAGGTTCACACTGAGGGTGTATCTACACTGTAGAAATAATGCATTTTGACACCGCTTTAATTACCATGGCTCCATCCTACAGGATGCTGGGATTTGTGGTTTGGTGAGGCACCGATTTAGGGACATCTTTATCCAAGGGTTTTACAAAATTTCTTATTCAGAGGATGAGGGAAAGAGAAGAAGGTGGTGGAAGAAGAGAAGAGGAGGGCTAGAGGACAAGAAAGATTAAGACCCCTTAAACCGAATCCTTCTACCTGTCCTTTTTTGGTTCCCTTAGTGGACCAAAACAAGGAAGAAGATGCATCCCTTAGCAGGGAACCTAAATGACCGTCAATATATTTCCCCACTTACCATCTCCGGCGCATGGCACAGAGCTGAGGGAATCCATGCTTTTCGCTGGCCGCAGTCGCAGCTTCCCAGTTTTGTCATCTGAAACAGAAAAGTGGCTCTGCTGATTCCAGGATTCTGGGACCTGCAGTCTCCCTCTCATTTCCCAAGCTGCAAAGCAACATTTTGTTCCTCCTTACCTTTGTCCTCCGGTTTGAGAAACCTCCGCTTGGCGTCTTGGCTGTAACGGCCGAGGTTGAAGATCGACCTCCATTTCTTTCCCTTAAGGGAGCCCTTCCTTCTGTGAAGAATGAAAATGGATCTCAGGGGGCATCTGCACTGCAGAGATCATGATGCTGGTTTGGCACCGCTTTGACTGTCACGGCTCCATCCTACAGAAGTCCTGGGATTTGCGGTTTTGTGATGCACGCTTTGGCAGAGAAGGCTAAAAACCGTGCGAAACCACCAATTCCAGAATTCCAGAGGCTGGAGCTATAACACTTAAAGTGGTGTCAAACGGAATCATTTCTATGGTGTAGATGCACCCTCTGAAACAACCTTTGTCCGGCTTAAATGGGCCACAAAATAAACTTTAAATTCCATTATTTCCTGGACCGAATCTCCCAGTATCCACACGGCCAGAAGGAGGAAGGACGCACCTGCATGAATACCCTTGCATACCATCTGAACTAAGGACAACTACCACAACATCTGGACCAAATGCAATGCTATGATTCACCAACAGAGGAGGAGAAGGAAGAGAAAAGGGTGGAAGGTGCGCACTTGCTGTCGGTGAGCTCAATGATGGTGTGATATGGGCGCATCTGCGGCGGGCCGTCCCCTTGGTTCAGCATGGCTGGGACGTTGTATGAAAAGCAGCATTTATCGTCCGGAAGGGGAACCGGTGACCCCATGAGCAGAAGGGACTTCCGGAGAGACTCACGGGTGCCTCCTGTTCATGGAGAAACAAATGGGTTCTTAGTCATCCCTCTTTAAGGATCAAATGATAGGTGAATTTTGAGTGGGGCTTACTTTCCGGTAAGGAATATGATCTGCCTTGGTGTCCATAAATAGGGGAAAGAGACAGGGTGACCTACCTCGGAGAGGAGCATCTCCAAAGATCTGCTCCACATGGGTGAGGATGAACTCCACCACAATGGACTGGATGCGGACTTCCATGAAGGCTGCAGTGCCGTTGAACCCGGATGCTTCAATGTCCTTTGACCTGAGAAGACAGAGGTTGTAGGGTCAGAAGCAAACATATGGGTTTTGGAAGCCACTCCTCCCTGCTGACTTCTTGGACTGACCTTCTTCTCTCTCTCTCTCTCTTAAATATCAGCTGGGATCCTGGATCAAGTGGATGGCGCTTTGTACTCCTTACAGATCCTTACCTTTGCTCTGCCCCACAGATAGTTTTGCAGAAGAAATAGCCATTTCTGTGCAGGAAAGGGCACTTTCTGGGCAGAAAATAATACTTGGGCAGAAAATACGACACGGGGCTGGTTTTTAAGGGTGATGGTTGCCGAGGTTCTCACCTGAGCAAGTTGGGTGCCCAGACGATGGCCAGGTTTCGGACATGCATGTTGGTCTGGGAGCTGAACGATCCCATGCGGACCAAATGCTTCATCAGGAACTCCAACGTCCTGGAAGAACAGAGCAGAGAAAGGAAGGAAGGAAGGAAGGAAGGAAGGAAGGAAGGAAGGGAACAGACTGTGTACTGACATCCAGGTGAGGTGTGCATCCCTGCGCAATGGGCATTGGAGGCTTTTGGGGTCTTGCAGCTACCTGTAGTGCGGCGCCGGCAGCTCCTTCAGCACCTCCTTGATCTTCTCAAGCCGTCCTTCTTCCATCTGGATGGCCACAGCGTCCTGGTCAAAGAGGAAGGAGTGCACCATTTTTACTTGTCATGGAACTATGACAGTTAAAGCAGCGTCAGAAGTGCAGAAGAGCTGCAAATCCCAGGCGTCCGTAGTATGGAGCCATGGCAGTCGAAGCAGCGTCCAATGTTCATCCATAACTTTTGCCGCCTGGACCACATTCCGATGTTCCTTGGGAACATAGGTCCTAGTCCTTTACCAGGGCCCTACTCACCGCAAACTTATCATACAACTGATAGGTGAGGAGAGGGTTTGGCAGCTCCCGAAAGTAGGCCTTGCAGAGGGAGCTGACGCAATGGATGTCCTGGAGATACACATCCTTGTTGAGGTCGGGGGTCCGGTCTGTGTCGAACTCAAGCCTGCAAGAATGATGGGCCTTTCTGAGTGACAGCTAACCCACAGAGGCAGAAAGAGGCCACCTGAGCTGGCATTGCTCATAGCCAACAACGTCTCCCCATTGAGTCCTTACCTTAGTTTCTGGATGTTCGATGAGACGCCAGAGAGCCGGTAGATCCCGTCCACGATCCCATGGCATTCCACGAACTCGGTGCAGCTCTTCAGAACCTGAGGGACTGGATTCAATGGAGAGTCAGTCCAGAAAGTGCCAGGCTCTTTCGACAGGCTAGGAGTCTGGTCTGCTTGAATGGTGGTGATGCCATCCTAATTTGGGGATTTGTAGTCTGGGAAGGGCACCTTACTGCATAAAGAATTGTATGCAGTCCTGCGGTCATTAGGGGAAGCCACCATGGTGCTATGATTTGAATGGTGGACTAGGACTTGGGGAGACCGTGTTCGAGTCTCCTGCCACAGCTCCATCCTGCAGATTTTGGGATTTGTCGTTTCTTTAGCAGAGAAGGCTACAGAGGCTTGCAAGTGAGAGGAACTTCCTCCATGTGTGATACACAAGCACATACATACACACACAGAGGACCAGGGTCTCTTTTTTCACTGGGTGGAGTCCCCTAACAATTTTGTTTCCGAATAAGAGACAGGAAGCAAAAGGAAACGACGCAGCAGAAAAAGAAAGCAGTGTTTTGTGGTTGCCACAAGGCGCATATATCTCCTAATACTTGTGTCTTGCTAACACTTTGTGGTGTTGCATTTTGGAGAGCGTTGTCGACAATGCTGATGGTTTTTGTTTAATGCAGACCTAGGAAGGTCTGCTTCTGTACAGTCGGTCCTCCACATTTATGGCTTTGACTTTTGCAGACTGGATGATTTGCAGTTTTGATTAGTATTGTCCTCTCTAGGTCCTCCGGCACAACTCTGCCAGAGGTTGACCATAGAGTTGCACTGGAAAGTTGTTGTTGTTGTTGTTGTTGTTGTTATTATTACTCTGCTTAGTTATATCCGGCCTTCCTCCCAGTATAGGGACTCAAGGTGGCTAACAAATCTAAAAACAGTCGAAGTTGAAACAGTCCGAAACATTAAAAATATGTGACTCTATGATCAGCCTCTGGCAACATCTGGACCTGGAGATTCCTAGAGAGGTGTATTTGCTCAGTTGAAGATGAATTGTGTTCTTTTATTTGTGTCCTTTTATCTGCTGTCCTCTCCCCATCCTGCCTTGCAAATGTCGCAGTTTGTTGTGTCTTCCCTCAGTCTTGCTCAATTGCCTCCTTGTTGCAATCATCCCAATCCACCTGGCGGAAGAAGGAAGACCCACCATCCTTCTTCTTCACTGCAAAAACCTGCCACCTTTTGCATCACACAACTCACTTCCTGCGCGTCTCACATCTCCTTGGCCAAAGCCACATTTTGAGCTGGACAGAAATATGACTCTCTCCTGTGCATTTCCTGCATAGAAAAAACCTCCAGCAAAGGATGCAGTTTGCTACCTCCTCTCCCCTTTGCTGAGAATGCAAACTATTTCTGCACTTTGAATTCATTTGCAAGAGCTGAAGTAAGTTGAGGATAAAGGACAATTGCTTTGCACCAATTAGTCTCTGGCTAATGCTTTAGCCTTTCCAAAATAGCGAGAAGAGACGGCTGAAATTCACATTATGCGAGGTTTTGAAATAGCTGTGAACAAATTTGGGTTCCACCAATATATCGAGCGGAAGTATCGATTTCCGTTCACTTAGCCATTTATTTCCCTGTAAAATCAATATATTGTCCACATTCATAAGTTCCACAATGTACATATTTCTGTCTTTGCAAAAAGACCATGCTCAAAAATACAGGATTTTTAAAGCATTTAGTTGAATCAGTTAAGGGACATCCCTTAAAATAAGGGTCAATAGCCAGTCCTATAAAGACCAAGTTTTCAAATAAGAGACACTCCTTAAAATAAGGGACATGCTTTCTGGTCCCCAAATAAAGGACATCACTTAAAATAAGGGTCACCAGCCAGTCCCATAAAGGATAAGCTTTGTGGTCCTCTAATAAGGGACATCTCTTAAAACAAGGCTCACCAGCCAGCCCCATAAGGGACACGCTTTCCAGTCTTCAAGTAAGGGACATCCCTTAAAATAAGGGACACGCTTTCTGGTCCCCAAATAAGGGACATCACTTATAAGAAGAGTCTCCTGCTCATCCTATAAGGGAGAAGCTTTCTGGCCCTCAAAGGGTTTTATCTGGCCCTCTCTCTGATCCAACCAAGTCCAGTTGATCCTAGGAAAGTCCATCCTCCAAAAAGGAAAGTGCCTACCTTCTTGCCCAGATAGCTGGAGATGTTCCACCAGGTCACACCCAAAGACACGATCCTTGGCTGCTCCCTTCCGTTTCACCTTCTGGCGGGCTTTCATGGCCAGTGACATGGGTGAGGATGACCAGGGTACAAGACCTCCAAACCAACCAGCGACCTTTGGAGCTATGGTCCCTGAGACAACGCAAGGTTCATCAGGACTGGAGGATCTTTCCAAAATGGAGGTCTCGGTCCACCCAACGCTTTTGGACAACTCTGTAGCTCAGATGTCCACCGAGACGGAGATCCTTAGCTTCCTTAAATCCATGGCTGGTCTCTTTGGCATAGACTGTCCATGCCCAGGGTCTGGATGAAACTGGCAAGATGTCCACCAAACGACCCAGAAGCGCCAATATCTCCAGGTTCCCCCGAAAGGAGTCGTCTCTCTTGGACAGCCTTGCTGAAAGGTGAAAGGTACAAACAGAAAGGATTATAAAGCTTCTGGGGTGCTGGGCCTTGGTGTCTGGGGAAATAAAATCGTTGCGCTTCTGTTCTCGCCCAGCGCCCAACAGGAAGTGAGTTCAGCTTTGACTCCAAACCCAACTTCCCGTACCGAGCATCTTTCAAACCACAAAGCTAACTCTTGCGCATGAATCTCTCTCTCTCTCTTACCACTTCTCATAATTTGTTTAACACTCACACACACAAACACACACTTGTTTGATAGGTGTCTGGCTCTATGGACTGACTCTAAAGACAGACAGGACCTCACCTCTTCGTTGTTCATCTAATGGACATCCGCATCCAGATTATGGGAAGTCACAGTACTCCTCTGCTCTACTTTGGTCAAACTCATGTGGAATTGTGCATCCTCTTCTGGGCATCAGAAGGACATGGACAAGCTAGGATGTGGTCAACCATGGGTTACCTTAGCTGGAAGAACATCTGGAAACCAAGGGCTGTGAAGAACGATTGAAGGATCTGGGCAAGAATGTCACAAGGGATGTGTGCGAAGCGTGGCCCAAGCTGGGCGACACCTCAAATAGGGATGCCTGGTGTCCAATGTTGGGTATACCATTGTACCTCTCCACAGGTAGACCTGGATTTTCATAGACAGAAGATCCTGGGACAGACCAGGTCCTCCTGCCCAGATGCAGCAACGAGGTCAGCTAGGATGCTATCAGCATGCCATGGCGAAGTCATGGACCCCCTTTAGGACTTGCAAACAAGGTGGGTAGATTGGATCATCCTGGGACACAGACAGTCCTTTTGGATGCCCCAGTCCACCAACTATCAGTGGCAAGTAGACTGGATCCTTTCTGTTCCATGGTGGCCCAATCTACTCCTATGGGACTATTCGCCTGGTGGCTCCAAGCCTGGGGTGATGTTACTGCCCTAGTGATGCCACTGGAACTGGTTATATTTAACCCAGTGATGAGATTACCTGAGATGGAAAGAGGTCCAAAAGACAAGGAAGCTGGGTATGTTTGATCTGGAAATGAGAAGACCACCTTTACATCTCTGAAAGGTTGTCATGTAGAACAATGGTTCTCCAACTCTAGTCCTTCTGAGGAAGTCCATTGCACTATCAAGAGGATTTGCACCCACAGCCTTTGTCTCTTCCCCAAAGAAGAGCCCTAACAAAACTGGAGAATTTGAACCCTGGTCTCCTGCCTGGAGTTGGCGCATGAAAACCCAGAGATTCAGGGCCAGGTCCTGAGATACAGGATACATACAGAAGATACATCTCCTGGAACAGTCATGCCATGAGCATCTTCTTCTGCTCAACCTAGAGATACAAATCAACCATGACCAGAATTGTGGTGGCATCTTATTTACACCTAAGTTTCCTTAGGGTAGTGGAGGAACATTTTTGTCTCATGAGGAATGTCCATATTAATGTCCATAAGGTAATGGAAGTGGCGTTACTCACCGGGTGCCATGGCACACAGAGCTGCACATGGGTATGTGTTCAATTGCACATTTGATATAATGTTTGTGTAGCACAATCTGTGTGTAGCTCTGTGTACAAGGAGATTTGTGCAACACAACTACCATGCAAGATTGGGGCCCAGATATTGCAGGATGAAAGTCAGTCTGATGCAGGGAACCGTATTCCATGATGAAAAAGGGTTTTTGCCCGGATTTACAAACCAATGTGACGACACAGTTCTGTGGTGGAAAAGGTGTCGTTTTTATTTACAAAACCAACAGTGCATGTACACCAGACAGGGTGCGCTCCCCCCCATGTCCCTTCCTATACACAAAAAGACACTATTAGGTATTTCTCTATATTTATATGTATATATGTACACACACAGGTAGACAAACACACTCACGCTGCTAGAACTTTTATATACACAGACATTTACAGATCATACAAAGACCTGGTGCTTCCAGGAGCAAACTCTGTGGCTTGTCCCTGAATGATTTGGGATGTTTTGTTTTTAAAGAAAGCCGTGGGACTCCTATATGACCTTTTACAGAATGGAATTTTTGCCTATACCAGGCTACTGAATTATGAAGATGCGTACCAGGACAGCAACAAGTGTACCTGATGCACATTGATGCTCGGTGCTCACTGGGACAGATGTGATGCGCATCAAGACAGATGTGATGTGCACCAGTCCTCTTGTGCATCACGCGCTTAAGAAAAGTGCTTACTGAATTGCAAAGATGCGTAATGGGACACCATGCGTGCCAACATACATTGGTCTCCAATACACATCAGGACTCTTGCAATGTGCATCAGTTCCCTTGTACATCAAGTGCTTAAGAAAAAGGATTACTGAATTGAAAAGATGCATAACAGGACCCCAGAAGGCATGTTCAATGCATATTGGTGCCCAGTGCTCATTGGGACTGATGTTATGCACAACGGGAGAGTTGTGATGCACGCTGGTCCCTTTGTGCATCAGTCCCCATGTGAATTGGACCCTTGAGAGAAAGAGTTACTGAATGGTGAAGTTGCATAACAGGACACTGGCAAGAGCTCTACCAACACAGTGGCATGCCCTATCCAGTGTCAAGAAGTGCATCGGTCCTTTTGTGCATTGGTCCCATTGTGCATCAGTCACTTTGCTGGCTCCCTTACATAGTAGCATAACAGCTGCCTTCTACTGGATATCGGTGTTGTGCCACTACGCAATTCTAACTCCCAAAGGTATAATTCCATTTATGAAGACTCAACACCCGCAAAGGATTCCGGCCGGCAATAACAAAACATATACAGCTAAAAAGATGTAGAAATAAGGAATCAAACGATTCCGGTTGTGAACCATGATGGATATGGAGGAGAAAAAGGCATTCTTTGGGCTGGGATGGAGCGCAAACAGCCCACCGATGGAGAAAAATCACAGCAAAGATTTGGGACCACCCGAATTCTCTGTTATCGCTTTGAGGTAGATCAAAGGGTCTAGCAACTTGGCTGTTTGTTTTGGAGTCTGGTTTCCCCCCAAAAGTTCCCTAAAACTCTGCTCAGAGTATCCCTGGATGAAGCTGTCACAGTCCTCCATCCTGCGGCGTGTTGTCCTACAGCCCCCCTCATCCCCAAGAGCCCAAGCATGATGGGAGTTGTAGTCCAAGAGGGCCACTGAAAGGTGCTACCTCCTTGCAATAGCATTAAGCGCTCTCACCTGGTGAAAGAAAGTCAATTTAAGGCTTCAGTTTGAGAGACACTTCCCGGGGAGTCAGAATGGAAGTTGCCGAATAGGATTGCAAGGTAAAACTTCACAGACTCGTATCTGTTTTACAAAATCCTGGGATCTGTAGTATGACAAGGCACCAGCACTCTTGGGCAAAGAAGGCTCAAGACTGTATAAATGACAAGTCCCAGGATTCCATGGGATGGAGCGACGGCACTTAAAGTGGTGCCAAACTGCACTATTTCTAAAACATGGATCTATAGCTTTAAAGGGTTTCATAGCCAACTTCTCTTCCAAGAGATTAAGAGGAACTCTGATGTTTGCAGAAGTAGTGAAGAACATTTAGAAGAAAGGGGGGGGGGGGGAAGCAGGGGAAGGGAAAATCCCAAATGAACCTAGGCATGCTCATTTGGGCACCGACTATTGAGCAAGGAGAAGGAAAGCCCATCTGTTTGGGAAGGGAACAGAGCAAACCAGAAAGGAGCATAGCTGGCTGGAAAAATGAACACAAAGCAATCCAGTGAGCCCTCTACATTTGTTGGGGTTCGGGGCACAGTGGGAAAACCACAAATTAAAAACCCCACTGTTTTTTGTACCCGAGAGAACACCTCTCCAAGAATATCTAGGTCCTCCAGCGCAATTCTTTGGTCAACATTTACTAGAAGCTGACCAGAGAATCGCACTGGAGAAGTGGTTTCTCTGGGAATCTTTAGGTCCTCCATCGCAAGTCTATGGCCAGCATCCATCAGAATTGTGCTGGAGGGACCTAGAGATTCCTAGAGAGAACATAAAACCCATGAAAGACCAAAGCCGTAAAAATCAAAGCCGCAAATGTGGAGGGCTGGCTGTATTTTAAACTGCACTTTCAAACGCCAAAGAAGAAAAACTCACGACACTCTCTTGCCCACCGACCGCTTCCCTGGACTCTCTGCAAGAAGTTGCTATTTCTGACGCGGCATTGAACCTAATTTTATAGCGTAGTCCCTGTTGTTGCCTCCGTTCAATTGATCCATGTCATTGCAGCCTTTTGGAGAAAGATGGATAGATATATTAGAATAGGCAAAGACGGACATCAACAGATCAGAGACCAAGATGAGACAGATATGGTTGCTCCCATTCCAGCATCTCTGCAGTGGATCTGCTCTGGGTTTTAGCCCAAACTTTAAAAGAGCTAGCCAAGAGCTAGCTCAGAGCAGAGTCACTCTCCACTATAACATCGGGGGACATACATTGCCAATATAGACAGACTTGCAGGACCTGAGCATGGAGGTCATAGATGGGGGGCTTGGAGGATTCTCATTCATCACGTTGCCATAAGTCAAAGTTGACTTGATAGCAGTTAACAACAACAACGCACAAAAAACATTACACATTAAACAACAACAACCACATAACTAACACTTGTAGGACATGAGGGATATGGGAAGACGCCCAGCATTGGGACATCAGATGCAACAAGAACACAAAGGGACTGAATCCTGACCTGCCATGGTTCCTCCTTCTGATCTGATCCTTTTGGTGCCTCGCACATGTGCAAATTCTCTTTCACAAGCGCTTGGACACTTGTGCACAATGCCTTACGTACAATGCCTGCTTTGGGGACAAAGTTGTGGAGTTGTTGGCCATGGGATATAACATGCTCACATGTGCATTTGAATAAACAATTCAATGGCCCAGCATCACCATTCAACACAAGGGTTACCCAACACAACTGACATAAAGCTCCACCAGTGGAGACTTATGGCACCAACCCCGACCCAGGATCTCAGCCAATGGGTCCCCCATCACAACCCCCCCCCACGTTCAGTTTTAGCAAAACATCAGACCGATCAACAAGCCATCACAGATCAATCTCCACTTGTCGAGGTTTCCTGTTAGTGACACACATGGATGAAGGGTATTCTTTAGCCTTTGGTGACCCTCTCCCAAACAGCTCCCAAAAATATCAAGCCCCATAACACAACTGCTGACTACTGAAGGGAAAAGGCAATTTGGATGATGAAGACACAGCTGCTCTAGGCTCCAAGTGGAAGGAAAAGCACTCTTTCCTTTCCTTTCCCCCTCGAAGCCCAGGCCAGTCACTTCTTCCTCCTCTGAATAGTCTTTCCTTCTTCCTTTCCAAACCAGCAAGCAGCAGCTGTGGTCAACCCTCCTAGAGCCTGGTGAGGACATGAAACTCTATGGGCAAAGCACCTGGTTGATGGAGGATAGCCCATTGTGGCTTTTCATCCCTTTGGGATCCATGCAGCCAAGAGCTGGCAAACCTATGTTCTCTGAACCTTTGATGGCCCTGCTAGAAACAATGACAAGAAACACATGGTGCAAAACCCTTCATGTTCTATGCATGTTCCATGACTGCAATATCCTTGTTTCCATCACCCAGGAATAAATCTGAAAAGCTGTCCTTCTAATCCACCATTTCCAATCTCATGGGTGCAAACGCTTCCTTCTGTCTCCTCCTCTCTTGAGAAATATCCAGATTTGGCTGCAAAACACTGGTAGTAATGGTGAACACTTAAGTTTTTAGGGTTGTTGGTTTGCAGTTGAATTCCAGGTGGTCCATTTTCGGTGGGGGGTTGGCACAATCCACCTTCTGTAATGCTGAGATGGGTGGCATAATGTCTGTATAGAGGCTGAGCTGCCTAGGAGTGGCATTTGCCAAGTTGGATATAGTAGCCTCTGGTGCACTTTGCAAATTGAACCATTGGGTATGTGCGTTGTGTTTCCACAAGAGGGAGGAAAAAGTGTGCATCACTTCATCATCCCTGTAGGAATCGTCATAAGGATGGGTGGTGGTCCCCAAGGAACCCACATTGGGCACATGGGTGTCCCCTCCATAGTCCTCTGTATTTCCTCCGAAGATTCGTGGGTCCAAGAACGTTCCCGAGAGTTGCTTCTGTAGCCCAAAACCATCCTAAATCAGGTCTCTTAGGCACCAGAGTTGTCCTTTCCTCTTCAAGGTTCATAACAATAACAATAATAATAACAACAATAATAACAATATATAATACATAATTTAAAAAACGAACACGTGTATTTATTTTGTGACTTTCTTCTTTTCTTCCCCGCCCCTCTTTTTGAGTTTTTTTAGCTGCACAGGGCTACCAACTTCAATGAATGAATTAATAATAGCAATAGTAACAATAACAATAAAAAAAGACACAAGTGTTACACAAAGTTCTGTCCCTGAGCCAAGAGAACCAACTTGGTTGTTGTTGGGATTGCAGCTGAAGGGAGCTATGCACTCATGAATCTCTGGTCTTAAATCCTTTCTGGTTCGCTTGCAAAATAATAACAACCCCCCAAAAAAAACCCTACACAGGGTAGGCATTACCATTGTCCCACAAAAAGGAGTCCCCCCATGCGCCCTGATTTCTGAGCTACTTGTTGAGCTTATATCCATATGCCACCAATGTTGGCTTTCTTCTCCGGGTGGATAGAGGAGGACAAGGGCAGTCCTTGCTTCGCCGCAGGTTGGGCTTGGTTCCCCTAAGGAAGAAGAAGTGTTTCCAAGGTCTATGGATTCTGTTGCAACCAGGCAGGCAAGTGGCTCAGAAGGAGGAGGAGAAGACCTCGATCTCTTGAGGAGGCCGCTTGCTCCCATATCAAAGGGAAGTTCCACCAAGTGGCCAGGAAGGAGGGTTCGGTTCCTAACAGAGTTCTGGAATTCCTTGGGAAGGTGAGAAAGGTGAGTCCAAGCGTCACACCAGGTGTCCCCGGCCATTGATGTAAATGCCGTTGGTGGTGGGCTTGGCCCGGAGCGTGCCGTTCTCCTGGACGAAGTGAGTCATGGCCTGCTTGATGTTCTTCTCCCCGTCTCTCTGCTCTCGTTCCTCCTCCTCTTCTTTCTCCTTCTCTTTCTCCTCGTTCTCCTTCTCTGTCTGGTTTTCCTGGACTGGAGTTGGGGGTGGAGGAGGAAGCTCTGTCTGGGTCTCGATTTCTCTCACCGTTGACAAGGTGGAGTAGCTGCGTCCTTCTGCTTCCTCGCCCTTCAGTCGTAGGGAGAGAAAAGAGAGAAAGAGGAGGAGTGGTTGGGTCACCAGAGTCAGCAGGCCTTCTAGGGGATATGGGGGATTTTTACCACATTTGGTGGCTTTCCTGGGTCATTGTAGGCCCAGGATCTGCTAACTGTGGATGACAGGCAAGTCTGAGCACAGAGCGGGGGAAAGGATGTGCAGCTTGCAATCCCTTACTGTGGCTTGCAATCCCTTATTGTCTCCCTCCTTGGCGGTCTTTAAACCGAGGCTGGATGGCGATCTGTCGGGTATGCTTTGAGAGTTCCTGCATGGCAGGGGTTGGACTGGGTGGCCCTTGTGGTCTCTTCCAACTCTATGATTCTATGATTTGAAGAGTGCCCCCCTTTTACTTTCCCATCCTGAATTTTCATGGCACGATACCAGCCTTCTCTTTCTTCCCTTCTCCTTTCCACCTGGCGTCCCAACAGATCTAGAAGAAGCAAGCCCAGATCTGATGGGACATTGGCTGGTGTGGCTGGTGTTGAACCCTCTCAGGTGGCCAGTTACATGTGGTGATGGTGAAGTGGTGGTAAATGTGGGCCTGCTGCCCATATATTAGGGCATGTGAGGTGGCTTAAAGCAAGTAGGAGGCTCCTGGCACTGCTAAATCACTGATCCCAAGGCGCGTCCCCCTGAGGTCCTCAGGTTCCACTGAGCCAAGAACTTACCATGATCGAACACAGGCTGGTTTCCCGGAGGCTGTCGGCTCGGAAGCTCCCTTGCCGGCTGTCCCGGCACAGACTGTCTGTCCGCAGGCTCTCCCGGCACAGGCTGTCACCCCGAAAACTGCCCTGACGGCTCTCGGACCTCAAGGGGAGGTTCTCTTCCGTCTGGGGAACAACCAAGAAAGAACCAGGGGGTGATACCAAGAACCCGAGGCTGACCATTCTCTGTAAGCATTTATGCTGGGAAAGGTTTGCCAGGTCCCAAGAGTTCAGAAGCCGAGGCCTGAGATCTAGGGAGAACCCCTTGAGATGCCACAGGAAGCAGGACCTGGTGGTGATACAAGATGGTGGCAACCCACACCTGGTGATGTCATAAAGCCATGGGCGCACATGTCTTCTTGAGTGGATTTACATCTGCAGAAATTGGAATTGGGCACTTCCTAGTAATATCCATATCCAGTAAACTGGAACTGAGCACTTCTGCAACTTTTGCTAATGCTGTGTGTCTCCAAGTCAGTTTTGACTGATGGCAAACCTAGGTTGAACCTACCATAGGGTTTTCTTGGTTAGTTTCATCAGAGTGGGTTTGCCATTGCCATCCTCTGAGGCTAAGAGTGTGTGACTTGCCCACCAACATCCATATGCAATATTTACGATGTTTGCCCATTTTCCCTCAGCTGCTTCCTCTAGAGGGTGCTGAAGGGCTTTTGTGGCGTAGCGTTGTGGTTGTCAGTCTTTATCTCTTGATAATTTAGGACTTCAGATCTCAGAATCCCTGGCTGTTGATCATGTGGACTGGGGCTTCTGGGAACTGAAGTCCAAAACAGCTGCTTGTTTGGAAACCACTGGACTTAGCAAACCCACATGAGGAAGGAAGACATGGGGGAAAATAAGAAAGAGGGTGTTGCAGATACCCCAGAGGACAGGATCAAGATTCAAAATGACCTGAATAGACTAGAAAGCTGGGCCAAAGCTAACAAAATGAACTTCAACACAGAGAAATGTAAGGTATTGCACTTAGGGCGGAAAAATAAAATGCACAGATATAGGATTATGGGGGACACCTGGCTGAATGAAACTACGTGTGAAAGGGATCTAGGAGTCCAAGTAGACCACAAGTTGAACATGAGTGAACAGTGTGATGTGGCAGCTAAAAAGGCCAATGCTATTTTAGGCTGCATCAATAGAAGTATAGTGTCTAGATCAAGAGAAGTAATAGTGCCACTCTATTCTGCTCTGGTCAGGCCCCACCTAGAATATTGTGTCCAGTTCTGGGCGCCACAATTCAGAAAGGACATTGAGAAACTGGAGCCATGTGTCCAAAGGAGGGCGACAAAAATGGTGAAGGGTCTGGAAACCATGCCCTATGAGGAACGACTTAGGGAGCTGGGGATGTTTAGCCTGGAGAAAAGAAGGTTAAGAGGTGATATGATCGCCCTGTTTAAATATTTGAAGGGATGTCATATTGAAGAGGGAGCAAGCTTGTTTTCTGCTGCTCCAGAGAACAGGACCCGGAACAATGGATGCAAGCTGCAGGAAAAGAGATTCCACCTGAACATTAGGAGGAACTTCCTGAGAGTAAGGGCTGTTCGACAGTGGAATGCACTCCTTCCTCGGAGATTGTGGTGGAGTCTCCTTCCTTGGAGGTCTTTAAACAGAGGCTGGATGGCCATCTGTCAGGGATGCTTTGATTTGGATTTCCTGCATGGCAGAATGGGGTTGGACTGGATGGCCCTTGCGGTCTCTTCCAACTCTATGATTCTATCTGTCCACAGCAATGGAGCCTCCATGTTTAGAAGGATTCCTGCACTGAAAGGGGGTCGAATCAGATAACCCTTGGGACCCTTCTATAGTTTCTTAAATGTAATAAATTCCATCAACCCCATCTTGCCCTCCTTCCTTTCCTGGTTCTTCCATTTTATCTCCTTTGCTCTGACCCACAGAAGCATCCGTCCGCCTCTCAATCCTCACCTGGTTCCGGGTGTCGGTGCTGTGGCTTGAATGGAGGCGCCGGATGGAGTTCTCCCGAGTCAGGGTCAGCTCTTCTTCACTGTCAGATGCAAAGAGAAAGGGGAAATTGAGAGAGAAGGAGAAAAATATTCTCATATGTGGACAAGGATGCTTGACTGAGCAAAACATTTCACACATTTTGGGATGCACTGGTTAGGGGGCTGCTGGGAGTTGCAATACTGGCCCCCATTTGGGAGGGTCAAGATTCCTGGATTATTCGGTCGGGTCTGTGTGTTTTTAAACAAACCCTTGCAAGTGAAATTTTCACCAAAAAAAGAGACTCAAAATGTGTGTGTGTGGGGGGGGACCCTGCAACAAATGTACAAGTGGAGAAATCTTGCAAGTTCAAGAGAAGAACCTAAGCAACAACATCCCTCAGTAATGTCTCTTGTTACAAGGAACAAGGGAATTGTCTAATTCACAGTTTGTAAGCTGCTCTGAGAGCGTTTCTAAAGAACGGTACAAATACAATAAATGACAAGGATGAAGAAGAAAGTCCATCCTCCAGTATTGCTTACTATTTCTCGGTGATACGCTTGGTTTTCCGCTTGTGGTAGCAGGTCATGAGGATGACCACCAGGACCAGCAAACCCAGGAGGACCACGGAGATGATGCCGGCTCCAATCATGGAGATGGAGACCACGTCCACCTGCTTGGCTTTGTTCCCTGGAAGAGGGACGGCAGGAAAGAAAGAGAGAAAGATAGAAAGAGATCCTTCAGCTGGTGCCATGGTCATGACTATGACAGACCACAAATATGGATCCACTAAGGATCCAGTAAGTTTGATCCTGAATCCAGCCTATGGGTACTGCTTTACATTGATGTCATGGTAAACCACCCTGAGGATACAAACATTTTCATGACAAATAAATGAATGAGATACCTATTATGCTGACGGTGGCCCTGACTTCCTTGGTGGCAAAGCTGTTGGCCACTTGGCAAACATAGGTGCCTTCGTCTTCAGAGCTGAGGGCTTTCTGGAAGATCAGGGTGTCTCCTTTGATTTTCACTCCTCCTGGAAGGGGTTCGTCCAGCCTGGAGAAAGAGAGAGCGAGAGGTCAAGATCATCAAGGGATGTAGTGAGATGTCAGACCTCCGTATCCACAAATTCCTTATCTACAGATTCAACCATCCATAGCTTAGAAACATACAAATACACACACACACACATATACAGTGGGTCCTTGTTATCTGCTGTGGTTTGGTTCCTGGACTCTCAGTGGATAACAAAATCCGTGGATGCTCAAGTCCCATTAAATTTAATGGCATAGCAAAATGGTGTCCCTTATATAAAATGGAAAATCAAGGTTTGATATTTGGAATTTATACTTTTTTGAATATTTTCAAGGCGTGGATACTTGAATCCGTGGATAAAAAAAGTCAGTGGATAAGGAGGGCCACCTGTGTGTGTGTAAGTGTGTATTAGTACACTTGAAGGATATGCAGCTCAGAGCAAAAGGGGAAGGTGGGAGAAGGAGAGAGAAACTGGGACATTTTAATAAGAAATGTAGGACGGCAGAGGATGAATAGGGACAGTTGGAGGACATTGGGTTGTGGCAGAGATTTGAGGGAGGAGATCACCCTAGGCAGGGCCATGATCCTTGGTATGAGAACAGGGAGATTATTGCAAGCGTGCGTCTTGTCCTTTTCATGCCGCTGCCTTCACGCCAAAGGCGAAGGGCTCACCCAGAAGCGGTCTTGCAAGATGGGGAGAAAATATGGCACCCGTTGGAGAGGCCTGGGCCTGGTGACAGGCTGCTGGGCTCTCCTCCTCCTCCTGTTCTCCTGGCCTTCCTGCTGCCTGTCCCCACCCGAAAGGCATGCCCAGGCTGGTGGAGGACTTGCAGGGAAGGCGTTCTGGTGGGGGAAGGAGGGCGGGCTCAGCCATGACATCATGAACAATAGGTGCCGAAATCAAAGGAATCCCTTCCCGTTTCCCACGGTGTCTTGCATAGCTGAGCCGGTGCCGGAGCGTGTCCAGGCACCTCCCCAAACGCGGCAGGGATCCAGCCAGCCTCTGAACCGACGGCGCAACAGTGCCATCCCTGCCCTCCGCACTCCCCTATGCACGCCATTGGCACGCAAGACACATCATGTGCCCTTTTATGGGGAAACGCATCCATAAAAGGAAGGGAAGTGTAGACTCTTAGAGCTGGAGGGGACACCAAGGGCCATCTGCTTCAACCCCATTTTGCCATGCAGGAAGAGGCAACCACAACCAGAACAACAAAACCCACTATACAAAACAGGAGAGAGGAACCTCAGAAATATGACACTGAAATATACAGCCAGCCCTTTTGTCTTTTAGCCACGGATTCAAGCATCCACGGCTTGCAAATATTTAAAGTATATATAAGTTCCAAAAAGCAAACATTTTTTGCCATTTTATATAATGGACACCGTTTCAAGCATCCATGGATTTTGGGATCCATGTGGTTGTGGTTGCCTGAGGCCAAGCCCCAGCGGATACCGAGGGCCTCTATACTTTATTATCATCAAGCATCAGCTTTCTATTGCAACATTTTTGTAAATGTAGTCTTATTCTAACACAACACAATCATATAAATCACATGAAAACCAATGTAGTTTATCATAAGGTATTATCGCACTTTATCCCATTAGTTCAAGGTCCAAAGCGTATAGTTTAATGATTAAGTCACATCGTAGTGTTGCAATACTTATACTCCAATGAATCCAGAGTCAGTACTTGCAATAAAGTTAATCCATAGTCAACGTTTGTAGTTGAACTAGGACTCTGGAGGCCAGGGTTCAAATCACCATTCCACCAAGGAAACCCATTGGCTGACCTTGGGCAAAGTCACACCCTCTCAGCCTTGGAAACCCCCATGATAGGTTCACTTTCAGGCCTCCGTAAATTGGAAATGACTTGGGGGGGCACACAACAACAAGCAACTGGAAGGGATCACAAAGGCCAGCCCCATTCTGCCATGCAAGAAGGCACCATCACTCCTCAAAGATGCCCACCCAAGCTCTGTTGGAAGACCTCCAAAGATGGAGACCTCACCACCCCCTTGGCCAGACTCTTCCACAGTTTCTTACAGTTAAGGATGCCTTCCTAAATTCCCTTTCTGGAAGGCAGGCAGACTTCAAGAGGAGTCCCATCCCTGCCCACCCACCCCATGCAAAACCTTCCCAGACCCTCCATCCCAACATCTCTCTGCTGACTTGGCTGGTTCTTCTGCCCCATCCACCCTTTTGCAAAAAGAGACTTAGGAGGTGCATTTCTCCCCGGAGGGCGCTTCCCCGAAACCCAGGCGGCATGTCCCAGCTGGTTCCTCGGAGAGCAGCTCCAGAGAGAGACAGGCGGGATCCAGGAAGGGCTGGAAGATGAATCAGTGTTTATGGAGGATCAAGCCTTCCCTTTGAATGCAATTCGGGGGACACTGCTGTGAGTGCCACCAGTGGAGAACGCAGGAGGCCCCAAAGCCCAAGCGAGGGATGGCACATCGGTGCTACATCTCCCTTCCAGGGGCAGAAAGCAAGCACCTCCAAGGTTATTGTCTTGATCCAGAACCAGGTGCAGTGCCAGGCCTCTCCAAGGGTTGTTTTGGTGCCAAACACCGGCACAGTTTGCTATCACAAGCTTTATAGGGTGTAATTTTGCAGCGGAGAAAGTGGGCTCCCACCCAAATTCGATCCTGGTCTGAGCTAAGATTTCAGAGTAATATTTAGGCCAGCATCCTGCAGGCGGATTTAGGTTTTTCATAAATAGACTTACACCTTCAGGAATTGGAATTGGGCAGTTCTATAATGTCTATAGCCAGGCAAGGGCTGCTGTTGGGGAGTCAGCAAAGTGACTGACAAAAAATGGGAATGATGCACATTGGGCACCAATGAACAACAGGACCCATGTGCTCTGTTGCCAATGCACATTGGTCCTGTTGTGCCTCAGTTCTGTTTTGCACTGCAACACTTGCTTGTGTCTGTTGCACATCTTTGCAATTCAGTCAGCCTCAAACAATGGCAATGACAAACCCAAAGAAATCCCCATGATAAGTTTGCTGTATGATTGCCATAATCTGAAGACAACTTGAAGGCATACAACAACAACAACAACAACAACAACAACAACAACACAGTGAAAGCCACCCCTGGGTAAGGCAGAACGACTGGAAAATGACCTGCTTGACCAACATGGTTTGCCCTCAAAGGGACCAGCAATAGGGCATGATAGACCAGATCTTGGAATTGTGTACCTTAGAGGCTCTAACACCATGGTTTGCCCCCAAGGGACCAGTTGTATTATAATGACGCCTCAGGAATTTTAGCAAACTGATGCTCTCCGAGATGAATTGGGAGATTCGCACAGCTCTTTCCCTTTGGATAGAGCTAAGGCCAGCAAAAATTGGAGATTTGGGCTTCACCTCCTGGCTGGATTCAGTCCATGAAAACTGGAGACTCAGAGCCCTGAGATCTGGCAACCCTCTTCTCCCAAAACAACTCAGCTGTGGCTATCATATTTTGGACACATCGCAAGACAACATGAGAGACAGAAGGTTTGAGGAAAAGAGGAAGAAGAGCACAACACAGGTGGATGGACTCCATCAAGGAAGCCACATCTGCCCTGACATTGCAAGACCTGAGTTGTTGGAGAGCCTTCATTCATGGGGTCACCATAGGGAAAGTCACAGCTGCTGTTCTGCAAGGTCCGAGCAGAGAGCTGTGGATGATGGGGACTCTGGCTGGTTTCTCATTCATAGGGACACCACAAACCAAAGCTGATGTGGTCATGAATAACAGCAACGGTAATGCTGAAGGCGTAGAAAATGGCTCACCGCGTCCAGTTGTAGGTGGGTGCAGGGTTCCCATCCCCAAGGCACTTCAGAGAGGTCCCCTCTTTGCCCTCGGTCCAGTCATCCTCTGTTTCATGGCCCAAGATGGAAGCATCTGAGAGATCTGCCGGAGCAACACAGATAACATGGAGAAACCCAAAAGTTGTGGAGGAACAGAGGACACCTTCATTAGGGATAGTGCTCTCTCACATCACATTTTAAATTCTGTCCTTGCAATGTGTGATCCGTCTTTTAACATTTTGGTGAGCTGTCATTTGATTTGTCAATAACACTGCTGATTATTTTTCATTGTAGTTTAGTGGTTTAAGCATTGGACTATGACTCTGGAGACCAGCATCCGAATCCCTGCTCAGGCACACAAACATCCTCCCCCAGAGAAGACTTTCCAGACCCTGAGACCTGGAAACCCTAAAGCTGGTGGAGGCTGAGAATGGAGATACCTACATGCCACGTTGAGGGTGTGGGTGATCCTCTTCTTGTGCTGCAGCCCCGGGTGCGAGACCACACAGGTCAGAGCCTTGCCATGCATGCTCCGCCCGGGCACCACGTAGAACTCGCTGGTGACCGAGGCCGAACGGGGATGCGAAGACTCCTGGCTTTTGGCCTCTCCACGAACCTCCGTCTCCCAGGTCACAGTCGGGATGGGGTTCCCTTCCGCAGTGCATGAGGCAGCCAGGGTGCGGCCCTGACCTTCCTCTAGCGGAGGGCCGAGGTTCAGCGTTGGCAATGGTGGCACTGCGGGAGAGGTAGAAATTGTTTTAAATATATACATGCTTATATTCTACATTAGCAGCTTAGAATCACAGAAACTTAGAGTTGGAAAGGACTCCAAGGGTCATCAGTTTGACCCTCTTCTGCCATGCAAGAAGACACAATCATAGGGCCTTAGAAATGAAAGGGACCCCAAGGGTCATCCAGTTTGACCCTCTTCTGCCATGCAGAAAGACACAAGCCAAGCTTTCGTGACAGACGGCTATCCAGCCTCTGTTTAAAAACAGCCTCCAAAGAAGGAGACTCCACCATCCTCCAAACCAAACAGCTCTTACCATCAGGAAGTTCTTCCTAAGGTTTAGGTGGAATCTCTTTTCCTGTAGTTTGCATCCACTGCTCCATTGTATCCTACTCTCTGGAGCAGCAGAAAACAAGCTTGCTCCATCCTCAATAGATCATCTCTTCAAATATTTAAACAGGGCTAACATGCCACCCCTTAAGCTTCTCTTCTCCAGGCTAAACCTACCCAGCTTTCTAATTCACCCCTTATAGGGCTTCATGGTTTCCAGACCTTCCACCATTTTGGTTCCCCTCCTTTGGACACATGGCTCCAGCTTCTCAGCATCCTTCTTGAATTGTGGGACCCAGAAATGGACACAATATTCAAGATAAGGCCTGAGCAAAGCAGAACGGAGTGGTGCTGTGACTTCCCTCCATCGAGATACTGTACTTCTGTTGATGCAGCCTAGGATCACATAGTTTGATAATGCTCACTTTGGGACTACAGCTCCCATAATCCCCAGTCAATATAGCCAGTAGGCATGCTGGCTGGGGGATTCTGGGACTCAGCGGTGGCCTTGGGTGATGAATCCAGTGCAGCTTTTGGCAAGCTTTAAAAGAACTGTCCAAGGTGCTGGACTCTGTCCAGAACTTTTTAAAAAGCCTCCATTTTAAATGGAGTAGAGTCACAGACATGGTCTCTGCTGGAAATTGTAGTTTGTCTGGGAATTGTAGATGGCTGTGACACCAGAGCAAAGCTTTTTGGACAAACAATTTATTTTGGGGGCGGGGGGGGGGGAGAAAGAAAAGGTTTTGCAGGTGTGAAAACATGGAGTTTGCAAAACCTTGGAATTGTTTTTGTATGTGGAAATGAAGTAAGGTAAGGCTAATGTCCCTAGCTATTACCTAGGACTTTGAGGTTGATTTTGGATTCAAATTTGCCCAAAGGGAAGGTGATCAGTTGGCATTCGTAGGTCCCTTCATCCGCCTGCACGGCATTCTTCAACAAGATGGATCCATCGTTGAGGGACCCTTGAGAGTGGCGCAAAACCCGTCCGGCATAGGCATCTTGGACATGCGTCCCATGCTCTGCATGCAGCACCGCCAACTCCATGCCGGTCCCATCATCCCCACGCTTCAGCCACGTGACCTGGAGCACCTTCTCCTCTTCTGTGGCCTGGTAAGAGCAGGGCAGGGCCACATCTTTGCCGAGAACCGCTGTGATGCTGCTCCGGGGATTCAAAACTCCTGCCAATGCACCTGGAAAGAGAGGTAAAAGGTGACATAAAATCATGGCACTGTAGAGAAGGAAGGTGTCCCCAGGGGTGATCTAATCCAACTCCACCCAGCTCATCGATGGAGGTAAAAGAAGGTTAGAGTATACAGAATACAATTGTAGAGGTGGAAGGGATCCTAGTAGTCATCTAGTTCAACCCCACACCAGCTCCTCATGGAGAAAGGAGAAGGTGACATAGAATATGATTGCAGAGATGGAAGGGATACTTGCGTCATCCAGTCCAACCCCAACTAGCAGGGGAGAGAGGAAAAGGCAACAACACGGATACACAGAAGAGTAGATTTGGAAGGAACGCCAAAGGATATCCAGCAAGCCCCAGCTTCTCTGGCAGGAAACACACCACTAAGGAATATCTGAGAGGAAGCCATCCAAGCCCTATTTAAAAACGTCTAATGGAGAGGACTGTGCATGGATAAGAAGGGCCTGGCAATGGGAAGGCCAGTCTATCTTGGGGGATCCTGTTTGGCAAACATTGGCTGGCCTACCACAAATCTTTCTTCCATTGACCTCACCACAGCCAGGCCACTATAGCCATTGCCAAGAGCTTCTTTTTTAAAATCCTATAACAATAAAATACTAAAAGGCAATAAAACAGGCCTCCTTCAAGGGAAGGGAAGGAATTAGGACTTCCCCTCCATCCTGGTGCTGCTTGTTTTATGTTGTTGACTATTAACAAGGGGATAAGAAGAGCTTGGAAAGACATATTCCCTGCATTGGATGCATCTGATGCACACTGGATACTTCTGATGTTAATGGGATACACCTGATGGACATTGGACAGTGACACTTCTGATGCGCATTGGACATTTCTGATGCACATCAGGGACTTTTTCATGAAAACCAGGCACTTCCAGTGTGCATCAAACGCTCATGTGCTCCAGGACTTCCTAGTCAGAGACCGGATGCACCTTGGAAAGTGCATTGATGCGCATCTGGCGCATGGAGCCACAGCCCATTTGTCACTCAACCGTTGTGCAATGGATGCCCATCAATCACAGCAGCCCCTGGTTGAGCCCAGCCATTGCAAAACGTCTCATTTTGTGCAAAGACCATTTAGAAAGCCGCAAGCCCCTTCCTGAATTCCAGCCTATGGAATCCTGGGATTTGGAGTACATTGTGGCACCAGAGCTCTCTGACAGAGAAGGCTCAGTGTCTCACAAAAATACAAAAATTGCATAGGACGGAGACAGGGCAATTAAAGTGGTGTGAAACGGCATTAATTCTGCAGTGTGCATGCAGCCATCAATTCCAGAATATACGGAGGTATCATTTGGAAGGCACCGGATATGAATCAACGCCTGCCCTAAAGGCGGAAGAAAATGGATTTAAAATTATTCCTGCATCAGTAATCCAGAAGGAAGGAAAGAAGAAAGGAAGGAAGGAGCATCCTTTCCCCCCCAGTTCTGTTTCTGCTAGACCCCGGTGGGACTCCAGGCCTTTTGGTTCGACCGCATTCTTGCCTTGCCCCTCCAAAGAGTACCTCTGCTCCTCTCCTGCCCTCATCCCAGCCTTGGGGCCCGGGTGTGTTGCTCTTTCTGCGCACCTCTCCCTCTTCTCTTCTGCAGTCACAACTGTCAGTTGAGGTATGCAATCCATCCTCCAGGGAAGCAGACCGGCTGGAGAGTCCAGCCAAACCGGCCTGCGCAGATACCAGGGCTCTGTCCCAGCTTGTGTCGGAGATCCCATCCCTCTCTCTGCCGACAAACCTCGACACCCTCGCTTGGATTCTTCCCCACGCAAGGCGAGGTTGCGTGCGGAGAGCGCCTTGCAAAAGGGTAACATGGCTACTCCACTGAGCCAAACCCCAAAGGTCTCACATTCTCCAGCCACAGTTTGGAGTTTTGAAAGTTTGCAGGGAGAATTTGGCCTCATTGTTTAGCCTGTTGTTGTTGTTGTCATCACCGGCTGAAATCCTACTTCGCAGTCCATGCTTCCTAACTATATATACCTACGTTGCAGAGATGAAAGGAAAAGCCGTGAGTGCATTGTGCATCCAAGCACCGGCAAGAGTGCTCCAAGGGGCAGCAGGCAGGCACTTCCAATGCACTGGGCACTTAGCGAGAGCAAGAGCAGGAACATTTCTATCAGTGCACTTAAGCACTCCTGAAGTGGTTTACAATGTGTAAGCCAATTGCTCCCAACAAGCTGGGGACTCATTTGAGCAACCGATGGAAGGATGCAAGGCTGGTATTAAACTCAGAAATGTCCAGCAAATGTGCTGTGAGCATTTGATGCTCATCAGGCACTTCTGATGTTTGTTGGAAATTTCTCATGTGCTTCAGGTCCTTCTGATGTGAAACAGGCACTTCTGATGTTCATTGGGCCCGTCTTATGTGCTTCAGGATGTGCATCAGGAACTTTTGATTCGCACCAGATACTTTTGATACCCACCAGGCACTTCTAATGTGCTTTGGTCACTTCTGATGTGCATTGGGGAGCTCTCTCATGCACATTGGTGCCCGTTGCTCACTGGGCTTGTGGCACATCAGATGTGGCCCAAAGCTCATTAGAAGCACCTGATAAGTATCAGACTCACATACCAAACCTGCACCATATAGTTGCTGCAAAGAGTTATCACAGCTGCATTTGTTTTGGCAGCTTATAAAGCTTTCATTTCTCTTCCCCCTTCCTCTTCTTTTCTTCTATGATGATGATGATGATGATGGTGACTCTTTACTTAGATCCTGCCTTCACTCCAAAAAATGGGGGGAGAGCTTAAGGCAGTTTACACATTAAAAGAAAGAGAACATTAGCTGAGATCATAGACTGAGGAGACGAAAGCTCACTTTAAAGCTCACAAAGTCATGCGCCGTTTGCACAATGCTGCCTAACTAGTGAATGGTGACACTCTAAAATGACACATGCAACCAAACATCTATGTGTATCTTTGCACACAATGCTTGTTGTGCGTTGTGCTTGATGCAAAGGCATCCCATGTGGGTCACATATTAGCATCCATCGTTTATTGTTATGTCTTTAGCAAAATACGTTTGGCTCTGTAGTGGTTTTACTAGTTCGCAGTGTCCCTGGCACTTTGGCAGAAGCGCACACCTGAAATAAAACTGTATACATTCAGTGCCAAACTAAACAGTATTCAGGAAACCTCTGCCATGATATCCAGCCTCTTTTCTTCTTTTACAATCCTCATGTCACTCCGATCTCCAAAGCAGAGCTGGGCAATGCTATTTTTTAAGACTGCCTCTCCCAGAATTCCTCAGCTGTGCTTCTCTGGGGATTTTGGAATCTGTAGTCCCAAAAATGACCAAGCTTTGCCTTGGTTGCAACAATACGTCGGGGTCTGAGCCAAGAAACCCCTGTGATAGCATTGCCATTGGTCAGAAATACTCAAAGCCACACCACAACGACAACAAACCATGTCACCTCTCAGCCATTGCTCACAAAATGTGATTTCTAGACTCTCTACTATCTTGTTCATCTTTATTTGGAGAGCTGTTGGCTTCTTGGGATGAACGGCGGTGACCAAATTGGATGCAAAATGACACGCAAGAAGAGCCCGTAGCTTTGTGCCCAAGGATCCGTCCTTTCCCGTAAACCCAAATGGTGACCTTCTTGCCAAAAGGACCCACGTCATACAAGGCAGGGGCATTTGGGGGAAACAGCCGTGTTTGCTTAGGATCCCAACCGCAAAAGAAAACACCATTGTGAAGGGAAAGACTCCTTTACAACTCAGCAACACAAAAACACACACAAAGAAGAAAGGACTTGGGTTTCTTTTTGGGTGCCTTCCCAGGCCACTTTTTTCTCCTTCACGCCCAAGGACTTGGTCTCTTTCCAAGAGATACCTGGGAGGTAAATTGCATTCCTCCGTGACAAAGGAAGGCAAGGAGGTGCAGTGGTTAGGGCCCTTCACTCAAGACTGGGCTTTCTTTGCTAAAAGGTTCCCAGCTTTAGACAAACGATAGGGTTTCATTGCTAAAAGTAGGGTGTCCATAAGATACCAATAGATATGGCTAAATGAAGACAGCTGGGTGCAGATGTATCTCCAAATTCAGATTATGTATTCAAATGCAATGGGCCTTTGGTATCCGCTTGGGACCCCCGATGGATATCATCTACAACTTCCTACAGCTTCCATCATCCCCCATCCACCACAACTGGCACCATGGGATTGTGGGACATGCAGTCCAAAACACCCAAGGGACCAAATACCCATCGCTTCAGATCCTGTTTCGAGTCTCTTGAGATCGGAAAGCAGAGGGAGCCATTTAATAAATTTAATAAATCCTTCCCCTCGGACTTCAAACATGCTCTCATTTCCCCAATTGTGAAAAAACCTTCTCTTGACCCCTCCTCTTTGTCTAGCTATCGTCCGATTTCTCTTCTTCCCTTTCTTTCTAAGGTTTTGGAACGGGTTGTCTATTCGCGCTGTCTTGAGTTTCTTGAAGCCAATTCCATCCTCGATCCCTTTCAGTCTGGCTTCCGCCCAAAGCATTCTACAGAGACAGCTCTCACTAAGATCTCGAATGACCTTTTACAGGCCAAGGCTAATGGCCTTTACTCTGTTCTCATCCTTCTTGATCTGTCTGCAGCCTTTGACACCGTTGATCACTGTCTCCTAATTGACATACTCTCTGACCTTGGGTTCTCAGACTCTGTTCTCGACTGGTTTAGATCTTACTTGACTGGCAGATCTTTTGCAGTAGTTGCAGGTGGTCAGACTTCTTCTCCTGTTCCCTTCTCTGTTGGAGTTCCCCAGGGCTCTGTTCTGGGTCCCCTTCTGTTTTCTCTCTACACACTGTCCTTAGGAAAACTCATCAGCTCTTTTGGCTTTTCCTACCATCTCTATGCCGATGACACCCAGCTGTATCTTTCCGCCCCTGACCTTTCTCCAAGGCTTGAACAGCAAGTTTCGTCTTGCCTCACAGCTGTCTGACAGTGGATGCGCTATCGGCGTTTGAAGCTCAACATGTCCAAGACGGAGCTTCTTGTCTTTCCTCCTAAGCCCAACCTTCAACACTCCTTTTCTGTCTCTGTGGACAACATTTCCATTCAACCAGTCCAGCAAGCCCGCAGTCTTGGCTTTATCTTTGACTCTTCTCTGTCGTGTATCCCTCAGATCCAGACCACAGCCAAGGCTTGTAGATTCTTTTTGTACAATATTGCCAAAATCCGACCATATCTCTCCGCCTCTACTGCCAAGATCCTGGCCCATGCCCTAGTGATCTCACGACTTGATTACTGTAATGTCCTCCTGGCTGGGCTTCCTTTTTCTCACCTCCGTCCTTTAATCTCTGTTCAGCATTCAGCTGCACGCATTATCACTTCCACCCACCGCTCTGACCACATCTCTCCTGTGTTGGCATCCCTTCACTGGCTCCCCCTCCCTTTCCGCATTCAGTATAAGCTCCTGCTGTCCACGTTTAAAGCCCTCCATGGACTGGCCCCTCCTTACTTATCAGACCTTCTTTCTCCTCACCTTTCCACTCGGGCCCTCCGTTCTGGTAGTCAAGGTCTGCTGTCTCAGCCCAGGATTTCCTCTGCCCCATCCCGGATTCGCCCCTTTTCACTCGCTGCCCCTCACTCCTGGAACCTTCTTCCCCCAAAAGCAAGAGCCATCACTTCTTTAACCAGCTTCAAAACGGAGTTGAAAACCATCCTGTTCAGAGAAGCCTTCCCAGGCATTGCATAATTGTCGCTTACTATTTGATGTTCTTGTGGTGCCTGTTTATTGAACCATTTCCTGTATTGCTATGTACTGTATATGTATTATCCTACTTGAGAGTATGTATTTTCCTGGAAAACAATTAACCATCCATTATGAAGCCTCTGCCTTGGTCCAGGCCTTGGAGGTAGAGAGGAACTGCTGGACCTCTTACCCTTTCCCGTCACCACTCCCTTCTCCTTCTGTGTTCATGTCTTTTTAGATTGTAAGCCCGAGGGCAGGGAATCGTCTAACTAAAAGATTGTATGTACAGCGCTGTGTAAATTTACAGCGCTTCATAAATAAAGGTTAATAATAATTAAACGCGACAACGGCGCTATAAAATTAAATCCTTAACGAAGTTCAAGCTGAACAGCAAATTAGGACGGCTATCGAATTGGCAATCTGAAGCGGTTTTTTTTTCCAACGGGCAAATTCTCGACAGAATTTCGTCTTGAAGAGACGGTTGTGAACATCACAACTACAAACCCCAGATTTCCACTGCATGGAGCCAGGGCAGTCTGAGCAATGTCAAACTACACTGAAAGTCTGCAGTGTGGGGTTCCCAGGACAAAGGTTGGGGGGGGGGCTTGCATTGGTGCAAACTAAAGTCTTGCAACCAAGTAAAACAATGTCATCCAAGGAATCTGTATTCGTTCTGCTCATTAGCCTTAGAAGCCCAGTTTTGGCACAGCCTGAAAGGCAACCGACTTAACAAGGAAGGAGGAGAAGGATTGTGGGCAGTTGTGTGTCGACACAAGCGGGTGACTCTGCCGCCTGAGTCAGAGGAGGCCAAGCCAGTCCGACAGGTAAGGGTTTGCGTGACTGACAAGGGATATCACAGATGCACCTCCGCACAAAAAGCACTGTACACACACACACACACACAGGTATACACACCCTGCTTGCTTCCTCTTGGGCCCTCACCCAGCCTCCCTGGGTGAAGAGCACACACAAACACACAAAGGGGTGCCTGGGTCCCTTGCCGCAAGGGGCCACATGCCCTTCCATTTTCCTCCCTCTAATTTACAAAGCAACCCTGGCAAGCCACACTCTCTCAGCCTCAGAGGAAGGCAAGGGCAAAACATCTTGGATTAATTCATTGGAGAGGGTTGCCGCAGATTGGCGTTGAGGTGCATAACAAGTGGGTTGGGCGTTGCAGAGCAGGATTCGAACCCCTGCTCAACCATGGAAGCCTATTGGGTGATACCTTGGGCAAGTCCCGCTGTCTCAGCCTCAGAGGATGGCAATGGTACATCTTCTCTGAATAAAACTGGCCAAGAAAACCATTATATATTGCAGTCAAGGTGAAGATGCACAACAAGTGGTTTGGGTGTCAGACTAAGACCCTGGGCAGCAGGATTCGAACCCCTGCTCAGCCATAGAAGCCCACTGGGTGACCTGGGACAAGTCACATTCTCTCAGCCTCAGAGGACGGGAAAGGCAACCTGCCCACTCTGAACAAAGACTGCCAAATGACGTAAAGGCGCACAACAACAACACAAAGTACACTTTGGCTATCTTATGAGCTGATGCGAACAAGGACTCCAAAACCCATCAGCCTGGTGGCAGAGATGCAGCCCATAAAACACACGCCAGGAGCTAAACCACTGAGTGTGTCTTGTTCCTTGCGCTCAGGGAAACAGAAAATGGGGGCACTTCCGCCAAGCATGCATGCGCACTTGTGCCTGCGCATCAACATTAAAGCATCAGGGCAGGGTGTGTTCGTGCACACACACACACACACACTGCAGCAGCCAAGGTGTCATTTGGAAGTGCTGATAACGCCCGAGGTTTGTCAGCTCTTTAATAGAAAGGTTTCCACCTGTCAAGATCTCCAGCAAGGAAGGCCCCACACCCCTTTGGTCCTTTTGGTGCGGCGGAGGGAAAGGAAGCGCATGGGACTAGGCAGGTGCAACAAGGCACCCAGGCAGCCAGGTTTCCCACCGACGACGACGACGACGTCTAAAAGAGATGAGCAAGGAGGAGCCCTCAAAGAGCATTTATTGGAAGGCATTGCAAACGCCTCTTCCTCCGGCAAATGCTGGATTTCAGTCGTAATTGGATCACATTTTCATTTTTTAAAAATGAAAAGTATACTGTGGGCCCTTGGTATCCGCTGGGGTTTGGGGCCAGGACCCCTGGGGGTGACAACATCTATGCTCAAGTCATCATCTTCATTATAGTGGGTCCTTTGGCATCTGCTGGGGTTTGGAGCATCCATGGATGCTCAAATCATCATCATCATCATCATGAAAGTGGGGCCTTTTGTATTTGCTGGGGTTTGGGGCCAGGATCCCCAATGGACACCAAAATCCATGGATGCTCAAGCTATTACTATTATTATTATTATAGTGGGGCCAGGACTATACCCTGGGAATGCCAAACTCCATGGATGCTCAAGCCATCATCATCATCATCATCATTTTTATTATCCTGGGGGGGGGGGGTGTGGGTGTGTTTCTGTGACGGTGTGCCCTGTGGCCCTTCTCCTGCCTGCTGCCTGTTGCCAGGAGGGGCCCAGAGTTCTAGCTGGGCCGCTGACGAGACAATGGGCCGCTTGTGACCGTTGGGGCCGCTGGGGCTGCAGCAGGAGCAGACAGGGCTGAGGTCCGTCCAGGCAGTAGGCGGAGGAGGGCAAGGCTGCCAGGAGGATGGCCCCGGGGAGGGCAGCCTTCGCGGCGGGGCTGGTCCTGGGCCTGCTGCTGGCTCCCCTTTGCTTCGGGGGACGGCGCCTGGTGGTCCGCAAGGAGGAGCGCGAGGAGATCAACGACGACTTCCGGATGTACTGCTGGAGCGCCACGGTGATGGTCCTGACCGTGGCCGCCTACTGCAGCTATGCCATCCACGCCGTCTCCCTCTGCTGCACCAGCACCGTGCCAGTCACAGCAGTGGTCCAGGTGAGCCCTCCTTCCCGGGCACCAGGGGCCCCCCTGGCAGCCCTCAGCAGCACTTGGAAAGCCCTGGACCAGAAGCAGGCCTCATCAGGATGAGGATGAGGATGATGGTGACGATTTACCTCCAGCAGCATCCACTTCCCCAGGAGGACACGCCTCCAAACCACCAGCACCCCCAGCTTTAAATTGAACCCAGTTTGTTTTTTGTTTAGGCGACACCTTTGGATGACACCTTGGTGCCCCTGCCTTGCCATCGCGTGGCCGAAGGGCGCCCCACAGCCCACCTTGGATTGACGCTTGGGCGCTACGATCTCCAGCTCCTGAGCAGAAGTCCCCTTCGGCACATGCGCCCATCTCATGGTCCTCTTTTCCCCCCTTTTTGCGCAGGTGACCCAAGGCAAGCAGTGCAAAAAGCTCACATCTCCCGCTCAGGAGGAACGTGGTGGCGGTGGCGCCAGCAACAGCGATGGCGGCAAATTGGTGCCAACCGGCAACGCGGAAGAAGAGGCCAAGTCCTAAATGGGGAAGGAACTTGGCAAGCACACCCCAGGCGACCCAGGAGTCCGAACCGGAGCAGAATCGGCACAACCCCCCCTTCCCCTTCCCCTGCCTTCCTTCGAGGGGTGTGTGTCCCCAGATCAAAGCTTCCTTGTGGAATTATTAAACCCTTTTCGTGTCCTTTCATTCCGTTTGGAGGCAGATTTATTTGTTCCCCATTGGCCCTCCTCCCAGAGCTATCTGGGTTTTCCATCCACAGCCCAGCAAGTTGGAAGCTGGCAACCCTTGGCATGCAAAGGTCTCACCTTTCCTTGGGACTTTGGCAAACCTGGCTGAGGTCTCTAGCAAAGAAACTGCCCCGGTTGAGTCCCTCTCAAAATGGCATCAGGGGGTGCATCTACACAGTAGACATAAAGCAGTTAGACACGGCTTGAACTGCCATGGCTCCATCTTGCAGAATCCTGGGATTGGTAGTTTTGCAAAGCACCAGTGCTCTGGCAGAGAAGGCAAAAGAGTTTGCCGAACTACAGATCCCAGGATTCTATACTTAAAGCAATTCCAAACTTGTTCCTTTCTACAGCCCAGGAATTGGTCAAGATAGCAAAAAGTAGAGAGACATCGTGGTTTGAGTGTCGGGCCAGGATCCCAGAGACCACGCTTTGAATCCTGGTTTGGCCACAGAAGCCCACTGGGTGGCTTTGCACAAGTCACACTCTCTCAGCCTCAGGTTGGCAATGGCAAGCCCCTCCTGGAGGAACATGCCAAGAAAAACCCATGGCAGGGCCGCTATAAATTGGAAACAACAGGATGGCACACAACAACAATGAAAGCAAAAGGGATTCATGTACTATTTGGGTATGCTTTTAATTGTACTGTTCTATTTAATAATGTAAGCTGCCCTGAGTCCAGGTTGGGAGAAGGGTGGGATATGGAGAAAGAGAAGGAGAAGAAAGAACAGACAAACCAGGAGAGGTGCCTGGAACAAAAGGCGGAGGATATGGAGGGTCTGCACTACACTTCACCAAATTCAACAGCCCCGGTTTCTGAAGAAGCGTGCAAAAGATTGCATTGGCAACCAAGGGAGAAACCCTGGGTTAGGATGAGGCTGCAACGCTTGGAGGGTTCCTTGCCTAAAGAGCCCATGATCTCAGTGAGAGGACTTAGGCTGGCACCTTGGCACACGCTCTCTTGCACTGCTGCCCAACAAAAGCTTAATCCACCCACTGAGCCGGTTTCAACCTCGCTCGGTGCACTGTGGCTCGGAAAGGGCTTGAGCCCACTTTTGGGCTGGAGCCAAGCGCTCTCCTCTGTCACGGCACCCAGGTTCAAAAGTTAGCCCAGCCGGTCCATGGATGCTTCTGCTTCAAGGCCTGGTTCCTATAAGAATCAAACACAAGAAACACCTGGAGGCAAGCAACCAACTGGAGCCAGGCTGGCATTTCAGGATTGTCCCAGGCCCATAGAGTGCATCTACGCAATAAGAAAAATACACTTGGATACCACTTTAACTGCCATGGCTCCATCCTATAGAAATCCTAGGAGTTGTAGTTTGGCGAGTCTTGAGCAGAGAAGGCTAAAGACCTTGTGCAACTACCAATCTCAGGAGTCCATAGGACAAAGCTCTCTGTTGGCTGCAGTTGTTGTATGCCTTCAAGTCATTTTTGACTTATGGGGACCTTAAGGCAAACCCATCCTAGGACCCCCTCAATGGATACCAGAATCCATGATGTTCAAGTCCCATGAAATACAATCCATTACTACTACTACTACTACTACTACTACTACACTGGACCATGGTATCCATTGGGATTGGAATCCAGGACCCTCCATGGATATCAAAGCCCATGTATGTACAAGTCCCATGAAATACAATGGGGGATGATGATGATGATGATGATTACACTGAATCCTTGGTATCCATTGGGGTTTGGATCCAGGACCCTCCGTGGATACCCAAATCTATGGATGCTCAAGTGGCAAGGAATACAGTGACACGGTGAAATGGCACTTATATAAAATGACACAATCAAGGTGTGTGTGTGTGTGTGTGTGTGTGTGTGTGTGTGTGTGTATACAGTACATATATATATGGATGGTTGAATCTGGGACTCTATGATGCTATGCTTGAACCATCCACATCCATAGATTCTTTATCCATGGATCATGAATCTGTGGCTAAGGAGAGCTACTTGTAATGAAAACTGACACTGCTTTAAATGCTGCAGCTCCAAGGTATGGAACCCTGGGATTTATAGTTTGGTTTATAGTCTTTTGCAAAACTACCAATCCCAGGATTTCTGGAGGATGGAGCCATGGCACTTCAAGTGGCATTTAGATATATTTTTAAGCCATGGCTGGCTGCATCTATGGATAGAGAGGGCCAACCATTTACACAAAGTTAGACAGCACAGACCATGACTGAGGATTCCAGCATCATAACAACAACAATATTTTGTGTCTTCCTGCACACTAGCTGTTCCCTTTTCCTTTCTTCTCTTTCTAAACATGGGTCTCTCTCCCTCATTCTCGTGCATTAAGAGGCACAGACATGCAAGCGCACCGGTTGTCTCCGTCTCGAACACACCCCAAGTATCAGCCACTCGGCAGTTTTGGGAGTTTTCTGACAGATTCATAACAAATTGCACAAGAAACCAGAGGCACCGGTCGGTCCGGCTGGGTGGGCCCTGGAGGGAAAAGGCGAAGGCCTTGAGAATGCAAAATGGAGCAGGAAGAGGCTGGCGCAGTTGCAGAGAGAGCCCAACCGGCCCAACTGGGTCGGGCCACGGCACCGTCTCCGATGATGGAGCCCCGTGAAAACCATGGCCTCCTGCAGAGAACTTGTGCAAAGCCTGTGTGGATCCTAGCCTAACATAACCATGCAAGGCATCCTTCGCTTGGGAACTCCTTGCCACAAGACCTGGCCATGTGGCCACTGATCCACACTGTCCTTGCATCAATTTCAGGGATGGTTTTAGTTTGGTTTTGCAAAGATGGGTGAATTGGATTTTTGCTCCTTAAGGAAGCATCTTGTTGCTGCAGAGAACAGGAGCTGGAGCAATGGATGCAAGCTCCAGGAAAAGAGTTTCCACCTCAACATTAGGAGGAACATCCTGACAGTCAGGGCTGTTTGACTGTGGAAAACACTCCCTCTGAGATTTTGATGGAGTCTCCTTCCTTAGAAGTCTTTAAGCAGAGGCTGGATGGCCATCAGTCAATGGGGATGCTTTGATTGAGAGTTCCTGCATGGCAGAAGAAGGGGGTTGGACTGGATCAGGGCCCTCGCGGTCTCTTCCAACTCTAGAGATCTATAGAAATCCAGGCTGGGGACCTAACACCTGCATCATGCAAAGATGGAGTGACCCCTGATAGGCTTTCAAAGGGACCTTGTCCTCTGCTTTCCTTCTTGGGATGTCCCCTTAAGCCCCCCACCCCAATTTGCACCCGCCAAAGCTGGGAAAACCCCACCAGGCGGAGGGGAGAGGGAGCTGGCGGGAAGGAGAAGACCGCTTTTGAACAGCACCTGCCGCTACCTGCAAGACCCAAATCCTGGGCCTTACCTGAGCCTTCCCAGCCCCATTGGGATTAGGCTGGCTGTTTTAAGGGTTTAGCTGATCCCAGACATTGCATTTGGGATCCAGCAACCACAAGAGGCAGGCAGGGTTGCCTCGACATGACAAGCAGCGGGTGGGGGGCATCTCTGACTCATGTTCCCAGTTACAGCAACACTGGGTACCAATGGAAACCCTAAATGCCAGGCTTGGGAAACAAAGTGAGGCAGATGTCGCAGGTCGCTAGGCCTCCAGGCCTGCTCCGAGTGCCCAGTTTTTGGTGTTTAGCTGGGAGGTGAAGGTGCAAAGTCTCTCATTTTGGGGGACTCAGTTCCAACTCAGCTAGGAGAGCAGCAGCTTCCTACAGTTGGCCAAGATGAACTAATTTGTTGCTGCAACTTGCAAGGAATTTGCAGGGGCTTACATATATATATAGTCAGCTTCTTTTGTTGTGGTGGTGTCAGGACTCACCCTCCATTCTGTTCTGCATCCACCTTCTGGCAAGCAATATATCTACCCTCTGGCTAGAAGATTAAACTTCTTTATCTTGTTTCCTTAGCAAGAATACTCTCATTTGGAAATGGTCCCTTAGCTAAGATTTCTCTCTTGATTTGCAAAGTACTTGTATATGACATTTGGTCCCATTCAGTCTCCTAGGAATGTGCCATGCATCTCCCAGTGCCTTAATGCTGCAGCTTGGGAAAGTCCAGAGCTCTGTTCCTGGCCACTGTCCATTGCCCAACAGCTCTTCAAAGTCAAGAATTTCTTCCTGATGTTTTGGTGGCATCTCTTTTCCTGCCATTGGAATCCATTGGTTTATGTCCTAGTTTCCAGAGCAATGGGAAACAAGCTGGCTCCATCTTCCCTTCCATGACATCCCTTCAGGGATTTAAAGATGTCACCTCACCAGCTCCCATTGCACAACACTGTCTGTACATTGTGACATCATGGTCGCCTTGAGGTGGATAGGGACATGGTGCAAGTACTCAGTTCCAGTTTGCGCACATGTGCGTAAGTACCAAGACGCAAGACCCGAGCTGAACGCCTGCCAATATTTTTGCAGGGAAAACCTTGGGGTTGTTTTTTTTAACCTTCTATGGAACCCAGTTTGCACCAAGGCTATAGATGTTGTGTTTTGTGTGTGTGTGTGTGTGTTCTACAAAATACTGTTGCAGCTGCCTTATTTTGGATCTACAAATGTAGGAAATATTGGGGAGGTTGTCTGCTTCTTTTCTGAAATCAATCAATCAATCACTCACTCATTCGGTGCTCCTTGCAGCAGGAGGAGTGGTAGCACACATTGCAGGCAGCAGAGCGGAGCAAATATTCCTAGAAAGGCGTGAATCATCCCCCACAGGAGCCAAAGGGCAGGGCAAACCTAAGCAGGGCCTGAGATTAATTCTTCGCATGATGATGATGGGGATTCGGAGGCAATAGGCCCTCCAGGTGTTGTTGGACTGGACCTCCCAGCATTCATTGGCTTGGCTGGCCAGGGGTTGCAAGCTAGGATCCTACATCCGGCGGATATTGTGTAACCTCTGGGCAGTTCCGCTTCCTCTTGCTGCCTGACCAACTTTTTGGGTGATGCTGCTGTTGCTCATCACTGGTTTGGAGGGGTCAGAAATAGGCAGCAAATCCAACAATGAAGATGTTGGTCTGGTCTCCAGTTGGGAAGGAAAGGAGAGTTCACCCTCCTTTTCCTTCCCCTCTGAGCCAAGACCATCCGCTGCTTTCTCCTAACCTGTTTCTCAGCTCCACCCTCTCCATCATCATCCCCCTCACTGAAAAATAATGAAATCATTGTTGCAAACACATCTGGACTTCATGTACCAGTATATTCAGTATATTCTGGAGTCTATTGGAAGGTGGAGCCAGGTTGTTTTCTGATGCAACGCAGGAGATGACCTGAACAAATTGTGGCATGCCTTCAAGTCCTTTCTGAGCAACAGCCACCTTATCACCAGGGTTTCTTGGCAAGTTTCTTCAGAGGGGTTTGTCATCGCCTTCCTCTGAGGCTGAGAGAGTGTGGCTCACCCAAGGCCACCCAATTGGTTTCATGGCCGAGCAGAGATGCCCTTTCCTGAACCAAATGCAAGAACTGAAATTCTGGCTGAACTTTAGGTGGAACTTCCTGAGGGACCAAGTGGGAATGGACCCCATTGGAAGACGGTGGACTCTTGTTCATTGAAGGTGGACTAAGAATGGTGAGATGGCCACCTCTGAGGTTGTTTCATGATGGACCCCTGCATTGCTGTTGGCTTGCAATAGATATCCCTTGGAGGTCCACCTCTCTATGTGTCTGTGACTCGCGCATGTCTCCCTTTCTGACAGAGCTCCAGCTCCAGTTTTGCTGCAACAAGACTGGATGGTGGGGAAAGGATCATGGAAGCCCTGGAGAACAATAGAGGGAAGATCGTGGAGGTGGGTTTTGGGGGGAGGAAGAGGGGGAATGGTGGCTGCCAACCATTGGAGGCAAAGTTTACATTAATTATGAGGCTTAAGTCGGCTAAATCCCCCCTTGCATTGACTCATCTGAAAGGGCACAAGGGAGGCGTTGGCGTTGTGGGTGGCAGCGGGCAAAATGGGTGGGAGGTGAATAGCTGCACTGTCTCAGCCAAGCCCCCTCCTCACTCCGTCATGCCCCCCGGCTCCAAAATCCTGGAAAACACACCAGAGAATAAGCGGAAGACTCAAGAAAGACTTGGCTGCATAGTCCTGGAAGAGGAGAAATGGATGCATTGCATTATTTGCTCAACTAGCAGCATCAAAAGGCCTTTTGCAAAGGGATCTCAGTGGTTCCCAAACTGTAGTCTTCCAGCTCTTTTGGACTTCAGCTCCCAGGATCCCTGACTTTTGGCCAAACACACTAGGGCCTCTGGAAGTCCAAACCACCTGGAAGACCAAAGCTTGGGAACCACTGAGCCGTAGCACCTTTCAGACTAAATAAGGGAGCAAAGGATTTGGTAGCCTAAGCCTTTGTAGACTTGGATTGCCTCTATACTGCAGAATTAATGCAGTTTGACACCACTTTAACTGCCATGCCTCCACGTTTTGGGATTCTGGGGTTTGCTGTTTGTGCGGCACCAGAGCTCTCTGATGCAAAAGGCTAAACACCTCCCCCAAACTACAAATCCCAGGATTCCATACCATTGCACCATGGCAGCTCAAGGAGTGTCAAACTGCATTAATTCTGCAGTGTAGATGCAGCCTTCCTCAGAGGCATGGGGTGACCTGGTGGGTGCCCAGGAAAGACCTTTGTATCAGAACTGTATATGCAAAAACTGTACAGTCAGTTTTTTATAGTGGCTGGAAAGCTTAAAGATACCATAGAGGCCATGAAAAGGAGCCAGCGTGGCGTTAAGGTTTGAATGTTGGGCAATGAGACCAGGGTTCAAATCACGTCTCGGCCATGTAAAGCCACTGGGGTGACCGTGGGCAATAAGTCACACTCTCTCAACCTCAAGGGATTGCAATGGCAAACCCCCTCTGAAGGACCTTGCCAAGAAAACTCCCTGATAGCTTTACCTTTGGGTTACATAAGTTGGAAAGAACTTGAAAGCACACCACAAGCACCTTTGGTTTCCAAATCCATACAACAGAGCACTGCTGTGAGCAAGCCAAATAGGGCCAACCGAGAGTGATGGGGTAAAGAAGGGGGGCTCAGATGGTTTGGGGATGTTTTAAACTTGCTCCTGTTTTCACACATGAAATGTTGGAGGATGCATTGAACTGATTCTGCAGCGCATGGCCCATCCCTTTCCAATGCACACAACAACAAACCCACAAATGTCACTTTTTAAACATTCATGGCTGGAACAATAGACTCCGGGGAGAAGTCCCCCCTTTACTCAGCCAGCGTCAAAGCCCCGGCTTAAGGGGAATTAACTCTGCCAATGGGACAACTCTTCTCTCAATGCCTTGTTGTCACATCTCTCCATCCCAGATGCTTCCTTCTCATTTGCAAAGTGTGTCTGTCACAACCTGGCCTCATCTTTGTCTTCCTAGCCGCAAACATGGATGGGGTCTCGGTGCAGTTGGATGGCAAATATTACGGCAACTGGGTGACCTTTGCAAGTTGCACTCTCTCAGCCTCCAGGGGAGGCCATGGCAAACCCCACCATGGCCAAGAAAACCTCACAATGGGGTCACCATTAGTTGGAAATGACTTGAAAGGCACACAACAACAACAACAACAAGAGGGGAAACCTCCCCTCGCACCCTTGATTCATAGCAGGGGTTCCCCTCCAATCTACCGTTGGGAGGAAGGCTTTAACTCCCTCCAATCCATGTCTGCTGCGCCTCATAAGAATGATCAGCTACACCCCAGAGGTTGCTATTTGCATTCCTATTTTAAAAGACAACAATGCATGCATGCCAGAGACACAGAGGCGCAGAAAACTTTGAGTTATGCTTCCCTATGTGTAATATATAGGGGTGGCAGCAGAGTCACATGAAAAGCAGGTGAGGTACGGTGCCAAAAAAATGCCAACTGGCCTCACCATCCTCTGCTAAGAAATATAGAAGCAGGCAGCCAGGAAAAGCTCACCCGGGTGCGTTCAATGCCAAGTCCACCCCTGCTCAGGGATAGGAGGCCAGTCACACTCTCTCAGCCTCAGGGGAAGGCCATGGCAACCCTGTACCACGTCACCCCTTGGTCTTCTCTTCTCCAAGCTAAACAATGATCAGAGGACTCTGTGGGCCACCAAATCCCCGGCTGTAGGCCATATGTGGTCCATCATGGGTTACCCGATTCCTCACTCCTGGTATTAACGCAAACCCAGGAACACACCTAAGTCCCCTTTCAGACACATAGCAGCCGCTGAGAGATATTGGTAAGTCTTGCTGACAAAGCCTGGGACGATTTTGTGTTTCAAATATGAGGAGGAAAATACCCTCTCTTGCTTTTCAATCCATGGCGGAGTCGCATAGACAATTGGATGCCAATGTCTGGAGCGGCTGATGAATCACACTGTTTAAACCAATGCGCCCAAGCAAACCTTGTGCCTTCCTCCATGAGAAACATAATATAACCTAACAACAAGCCGACAACAACAGCAATGACCTAATAAGAGCCAAGGCAAACAAATAGGTTCAGGAGCAAATATGGTCTGAATTCTCCCTCAAGGCCACAATGAGTGAACTGAGATGGTCACACTTTGGGACCCTTCATGAGACAACTTGATTCCCTGGCAAAGACAGGCAATAAAAGAGAGGCAATAAAAGAGGGAGATGTCAGTCTAGGACAGTGGTTCCCAACCTGTGGGTCGGGACCCCTTTGGGGGTCGAACGACCCTTTCACAGGGCTTGCCTAAGACCATCGGAAAACACATATTTGCACATAGCAATGAAAATAATTGTATGGTTGGGGGTCGCCACAACAAGAGGAACTGTATTAAAGGGTCACGGCATTAGAAAGGTTGGGAACCACTGGTCTAGGAGGATGTTCTGGACACCAGTTCTTTAACAGAACAGGAACATTGCAATCCTCTTGGCAACCTAATATGTACAAACATTCATGGCAGGACCCATCAGGTTCTTGGATAGAACAGGATCATGGCAACCCAACACAGGGAAACACTCATAGTGGGGTCCACCAGGTTCTTGGACAGAACAAGAACATGACAACCCAACACTCATGGTGGGACCCACAAGGTTCTTTGATGAAATGGGACCATGGCAACCCAATGTGTGGAAACACTCATGGTGAGGTCAACCAGGTACTTGGACAGAATAGGATCATGGCAACCCAACACACGGAAACACTCATGGTGGGACCCACCAGTTTGTGGACAGAATAGGAACATGGCAATCCAGCATGTACCAAACAGCTCCTTAGGCTGGCTGGGAGGAAGCCTTCAACTGAGAATGCAGGCAGAGGCAGGGAATTACAAGCAGCTAGAAAGCATCCTTGCCTGTGGGAGTCCGTTAAGAGAAAGGCCAAGCAGTTCCAGTCGAGGGAAACGGCCCAAGGGTCGAAGAAGCCAGGAAGTAGGAAATGCAGGAGTCTGGAAACAGGAATGCTTTCCAGCTAGTGCCTTAGGCAACCTCAGCTCTTAACTAGCCTGACCCCAGCTGGCCCTCCTCAGAGCTTGCTTGCTGCTTGGCCTGCAGCCTGGTTGAGGGCCTTAGTTCTCTCTTTTGTTGGATCCTTTTGTCTAGGCCTTAAGAGCCCAGCTGTGTCCTCTGTGTCTCCTCAGCTGCAGGTGAGTCTTGCCCTTGTCCTGCTGGTTGAGGTTGCAGTTCCACAGGAGGAGCTGGCTGCTCTGCAACAGGGAGAGCTGCAGGCTGTTACCTGTCTGGAAGACCTGCTTGGGTCCCTTCTCATCCTCCTCATCGGACTCTTCCTCCAGGTCCCAGTCCTGCAGCTCCTGGCCCATGACACATGATAAGACCCATCAGGTTCTTTGGATCATGGCGAGCCAACCATGGTGGGATCCATCAGGTTCCTGGACAGAACAAGAACATGGCAACCTAACACTCATGGTGAGACACACAAGATTCTTTGATAGAACGGGGATATGGCAACCCAACATGTAGAAATCACGGTGGGACGCACTAAGTTCTTGGACAGTCTGAACATTAGGAGGAACTTCCTGAGAGTAAGGGCTGTTCAACAGTGGAAATGCACTCCTTCCTCGGAGGGTGATAGAGTCCTCCTTCTGGAGGTCTTTAAACAGAGGCTGGATGGCCATCTGTCAGGGATGCTTTGATTTGGATTTCCTGCATGGCAGAAGGGGGTTGGACTGGATGGCCCTTGGGGTCTCTTCCAACTCTACGATCTATGATTCTAGGACATGGCAATCTATATGGAGATATATAGGTGGCACCTATTTGGGTTCTTTGAGAGAGCAATTGGTGGGACTTGAGATGCAAAAATTTGAGAAGCCCTGGAGAAATCTGCTGCAAGGAAGCCTATGTTTGGGGGAATAAAAGCCCAGCTGGGCCCAGAAGTGGGATTTTGGCATGGCAGTGGCCCAGGCAGGGAACCTGTGTTAACCTCCAGAAACAAAACTGAAAGGAATTAGGAAGGAGGCATTGGGGGGGAAGAAGAAGAAGAAGACGGTGGCAAACAGGTTCTCCCAGCTCCCCGCCAGAGCCTTCTCCTCTTGTCAGCAAAAGATGAACCACTTGCCCTGCTATCTTGGCATGTTTTATAAGAGGAGAGCCCACAGGGAGAGGGGTGGAGGCAAGAAAGGTAATCAGCCCAACCACCAAACGCAGCAGGCGCTATTAAGGCAGCAGCCAGGAAAAAAGAAAAGAAAGAGATACACAGAAGAGAGAGAGAGAGAGAGATACGGGAGAAGGAAGAGGCCACGGTGTCTGCAGCGCTTCACGCTGAGTCAGGGCCTGGATCCGTCCCAGCACTTGACAAAAGAAAAAGCCCTTTGGGGGATTGCAGCGCTTGGCAAAGCGGGGGATTCTGGGAGATGGCACTTGAGAACATTCCAGACACTTGCAGTCCCCAGCCTGGCCATGTGGCTGGCCATAGAGGGGCAGCGAGTGGTTCCCAGGCTGGAAAGGTGGACAGCCCGCTCTGGGTTTGAGTCCAAGCTTTCCCCAACCCACTGGGCCAGCAAGAGATATCATTAGACAGACAGATTAGATAGATTTCTAGGACAGATAAATATAGGGATGGAACGCTTTGTCAGGATATAATTTTTAAGCAAGAGAGAGAGAGAGAGAGAGAATAGATAGGACTCTTTGTTAGGATAATTTCTTTAGCAAGAGATAGATGGATGGATGGATGGATGGATGGATGGATGGATGGATGGATGGATGGATGGATGGATAATGTAGATAGATAGATAGATAGATAGATAGGACCCTTTGTCAGGATATAATTTTTTTAGCAATAGATAGATGCACAGACAGATAGATAAGATAGATAAATATATAGATAGGGCCCTTTCTTGGCATATAATTGTTTAAGAGATAGATGATCAATAGATAGATAGATAGATAGGACCCTTTGTCAGGATATAATTTTTTAGCAAGAGATAGACAGATAGATAGATAGTCCTTAGATGACGCCTTTGGTTCCCTGAAGGGTTCTGGAGTCCATAAAGGGTTCACCAGCTGCTAACTCCATCCAATAATAATAATAATAATAATAATAATAATAATAATAATAATAATAATAATAATAA
>NC_056530.1:26076786-26098520 GCF_019175285.1 Sceloporus undulatus
TAATGTCAACCAAATAAATATTAAGCTGATAATGGCTGGTAAAGCTGTCGCTTTGTTTTATTGGTTTTTAAAAATAAAAACATGGGTGGAAAAAATAAGCCAGCCAAGGCTAAAAACGAAGGCGAAGCCAGCCGGAAGTCTCCGAGGCCGGGCCCAGGCTAAGCGGAGGTGATAAGCATCGCCCAAAGCCTGCAGATGCCTTTTGGGCGCATCCCTAGTCCTGAGCACGCAAGGCTGAGGTCGGTTGCCTCATGGGAACATTCCTGCAGTGCGCGCTTGGGAGAGACGCTTCCCTTGGGAGCGCATGAGTGGCGTGTCCCAGCAAAGGACTTCTTGGAGAAGACAGAGAAGGTCAGAAGGAGCCTTGCCCTTTGCAAAGCAGTGACTTTCAGGGGCAGAGATCCATCCAAGAGAAGGCCAGTGGCATGGAAAGTTGGACAATCTCAGAAGGAAATGCCTGCGTGGCTAAACACCCAGCTGCTCTTGCTTTGGTCCGTTGCATAAGTGGTTCTTGGCCAAGGATGACAGATCCCAGAATCCCTCCAACCCACATGGCAACTAGGGATGCCCAAGCATACCTTTGTTGCAAAGCCCAGAGTGGTGCAGGGATGGAATTAGGACTCCTGCAATGAAGGCCCTATGGATCCTGGGGCACATCCCTTTCCCGCCTTGACCTGAGGGCTTAGGGCGGGTTTGCGGGATGTTCTCCCAGATGATCCTTGTGAGGTTGGTCAGGCTGCGCAACGGAGCCAAGGCCACCCAAGCTGATTCACAGGGCCGGGGAACGCGAAAGTCCAAACCGGATGTTGCAACACCCAGCATCCCTAGCTAGCCTAAGACATGCTAGGAGCTGCAGTCCAATATCACCTAGAACAGGGCTTGACTCTCACCACTTCTGTCTATCACAAAGAGGGTTTTTTTTTTGGACTATAGCTCCCAGCATCCCACAAACAGCATGAAACCCCAACAACTTTACTGAATGCAATTGCTGCGACTGCAAATTCACACCCCTAAAACTCGCCTTAGAAGCAAGCAGCCCTACCAACCCAGGTGGGTGCATCTACACTGTAGAAATAATCCAGTTTGGCCCCGCTTTAACTCCCATGGAATCCTGGGATCTGTAAAACCATGGCCAATGAATCAACTTTCTTTGCTGCTGCCCTGGCAAAGGAGGAGGAGGCGGCAGGCCTCTATTCCGGCTTCTCCTGTTTGCAGGGATTGCGTGTGGTTAGGGACAGGATGTGCCTAGACACATACAATAGGCCCAGAAAGGAGAGGAAGACAAAAAAGAGAGAGAAGGAAGAAGGGTGGAGACGGAGGAGAAAACAAAGGAGATGCAGAGAGACGCCTCTGCTCCCCTTCCTTGTGGAGAGTCCTAAAGGAAGAACAGCGGAGGCAGAGGGCTGGGTTGGGCTCAGAGGTCGAACCCGCAACCGACCGGCACGACACGTCCGTCCGCATCCGTCGCATGCATAATATATATATGTGTGTGTGTATGTATGTATTATCTCCCCACCATAACCCTAGCAAGCATTTTGGGCAAAGGTGAGATTAAACCAGTGGCCGTCAGTTCCAAAGGCTCCTGTTTGCACCCATTGCATTGCTCCATGACTCTAGAGACCAGGGTTTGAATCCCGACTCGGCCATGGAAACCCAGTTGGGCGAGTCACACTGTCTCAGCCTCAGAGGGCGGCCATGGCAAACCCCCTCTGAAGAAATCTTGTCAAGAAAACCCCCAAATAGTTTCACCTTAGGGTCTCCGTAAGTCAGAAATGACTTGAAGGCGCGCAACAACAACAGCCTTAGAAGTCACACTCTCTCAGCCTCAGGGGAAGGCCATGGCCAACTTCCTCGGGACAACTTTTGCCAAGACAACCCCAGGGTAGTTTCACCTTAGGGGCACCATAAGTTGGAAATGATTTGAAGGCACACAACCACTGCAATTTCTGGTCCAAGAAAGCAACGCTTCCTCCTCCTCCTCCAAGCTCTGGCCTCCATGAGAGCTAAACTGAACAGAATCTAGCATAGCAGCCTTTAGAGGGCCTCAGCTATCCTCTCTTGCTGTCCTTACAACAACCTTGTGAGGTAGGTTCCTAATTATTATCTCCATTCAGTCATAAAGTGGGAGAGTGTCCCTATTGTCACTGCAACAAAAGTGAAAGGTAAGGTGAGTCATAGTTTAGCTTTCACCAATGGGCTATAATATTCATTATTATTATTATTATTATTATTATTATTATTATACCAGTTTGGAACCTGCAGCTCTAGAGGCAGTCCACCTTGGCCTATCTGATCAAAGCAACACAAACCCATACTGCCATGAATGGTGGTTGAAGACCAACAGACCATCAGTGACCCAAAGCCTGAGTAGCCCCTGGAGGACCCAAGGGCCACCTTGTGACCACTAGGCTCTGCTCCCACTGTCCTGAAATCTCCTGGGTCCACAAACTCTGTGAACATGGACTCGCTCAACCTTGCAGCATTTCCCAAACCAGTCGGTGGCTGTGAGTCACGGCCCAGAGTCCTTGTATAAGCCAGGCCCCAAAAGCCCAGAGTCAGCGTTTCCTGCAAGAGGGAGGGAGGGAGCAGAGCTTTCCCACCAGATAGCAAGGCAAAACCGGCCAAGTTACTCTGGAGTTGGGGCAGGGAGGAGGAGAAAGGAGAAGGACAACCAGGAAAGGGAGCCTGGATTGTGCCCTGAAACAGGTTGGGCCACCTATGGCCCCCAAGGCTAGTTTTCAGAGGACCCTAGACTTGGAAGGGATCCCCCAAAGACCATCCAATCCAACTCCCACCTGCCATGCAGGAATACACAATCCTTGCCTCTCTGTTTCAAAGCCTCCAGAGAAGGAGGCTCCGCCATCTTCCAAGGCAGCAGCATCTTCCACTCTCAAACAGGACGGTCTTCCTAATGCTGAGGTGGAATTGCTTTTCCTACAGTTGGCATCCATTGCTCCATTGGGTCCTGTTCTCTGGAGCAGCAGAAAACAAGCTTGCTCCCTCCTCAATACTTAAACAGGGCTGCCACATCACCTCTTAACCTTCTCTTCTCCAGGCTGAACATCCCCAGCTCCCTAAACTGGAGAGTTCGGTGGTTTCAAGACCATTTGTGTTGCCCTTGACCCTTAACGTCTCCCCAAGAAGAGGGTAAATTCCCTCTTCTAAAAGCCTTTGGGGCATCAGTTCACCTTTTAAATAGTACAAACCTCCTCTGAACAAATCTTGCCAATGTGTACAGAGATCTTGTCGCACCTTTGAGACTGACCAAAAGAAGGAAGTTGGCAGCATGAGTTTTCCTAGGCTTGGGCCAACTTCCTTGGATGCATTTGGCACTTGCAAATGGCACTGACTAGCATTTGACCCCAATGGCTTTTGGTCAGTGCTGTAAGAAGAAGGAGACTTAAGCCGACGTAATCTCATGCTGCCAACTTCTTTCTTTCAGCTTAGATCTCTTTACATACTGGTTTCACAAACCGACACGGCTATGTCTTTGAAATCTTGCCAAGAAAACCCCATGATAGATTTGCTTTAGAGTCGCTGTAAGTCAGAAACCACTTGTAGGAACACAACAACAACAACAACAACAACAACAGCCCTTGGGTAGCTATGGGTCAGAGGGAAAGTATGGAGAAGTGCCCACTCTGAGAGCATAAGTTCTGGTGCACCCATTGGACAATGGCTGGATTGGCGGAGTCCAGTGAGGGCCACATTTGGCCCAGAGGATGCATTTGGATGGCCCCATGTGACCCTAAGGTAGCATTATGCCCCATGAAGCTTCCAGCAAGCGTGCCACAAATGTTGGCATCACTAGGGTTGGTGCCACCCAATGCGGTAACTCATGGTGCCACCCCCACGGAGCTCCTGGGATACAGATGGGGAGGAGAGTGTCACACTGCAGGGCCCATCATCCTGCCACCGCAGTCCCCTCCGGCTCAGATAGCAAAGGTGGGATGCCCCCCAGACAAGAAGAATGCTTTAATCCTTCAAGGAAAGAGGGGGTCAGGAAGAACGGACAAAAGCGGAAAGGAGCGAAACACATTGGGATGGGGAGGCTGTGGGGCAGGGAGAAATCATCATCAACATCTATTTCTATCCCACCTGCTCCGACTCTCCCCTCATGAAAGGGAAGTGGCATGCCAAAAAGAGTCCCCCCATTTTGTGCCCGGTGTCACCCCTGTGCAACCCGCACCCTCCGCACCCCCTTAGTGATGCCCCTTCAAAACAGGATCAAGGTGGGATGGGGATGAGTAGGCATGAACCCTCCTTGAAAGCCATGCTAGTTGGGGGATTGTGGGAGTCACAGTCCTCAAAAGGAGCTTTGCCAGCCACTGCTCTGTGCCCTCCGAAGGTTCGAGGAAGAGCCAAGGGAGAAGGGAAAACACACGCCGCTCTTTTTTACGGAGCAGAGCAACAGAGCGAGGAAAACCAAAGGATGACACAAGCCCTTTAACCGAACCCAGCTGTTCCATGTGGGAGGCAGGCGAAGAAGAAGGAGCATCGTGAAAGACAACCCTTTTCCCAGCCCAAAAGTCATTTTTCACGCACCCAAAACAGCATCTTCCCACAAGCCTCCTTTAGCTTTATGGGGCCTTACTTAAAACACTTGAAAGCAAATAAACAGCATTGGCTTCAAACCACAATGGAAGGGAGGGGATGCTTTTTGGTACAGCGACAAATTGTGACAACTTCAGCAAAAGTGCCTTTGTGTGGATGTGGATGTGTGTGTGTTGACACCACCCCATTCTGCATCTCTCTGCTCTGCTGCCAACTTCTTCCCCTGCCTTTGCTCCTCTGCTTTTTAATCAAACAGCCCCCTGACAGGTCATGGTTTGGCCAGAAGAACCTTTTCCCTTGTAGGAATGATACACTTCACCGGTTGAGTTTCCAAAAACCAGGCTGCTATTTGGGGGATATGAAATGTGTGAAGTCCGAAGCACAACTCTTTATCATTGACAGGTGAGCCATCTCTGCTTTTCCAGGTGAGGCTAGAAATCTGGAGAACACATCATTCTATATCAATATAAAAACATCCTGCTATATTCACCCGCAATTGCTGTCCTTATGCACCCCATTTCCTTGCAAACAAACAAATCTAAGCAAACCACAACCAGCAAAGCTTTGCTTTGTTGGAACAAATGCACAAAGCTTTAAGGTTATCACAGCATTCTTGGTAGCAGGACCTTTTGTGCAATTGAAGTCAAAGGCAGACAAATGCCACACAACAGAAAACGGCTGGGTGGCCCTGGCCAGGAACCAAGGAAAGAGACCCTTGGAAATAATCCCCCCAAACACAGCGGCGAAGGAGAGATTAGGCAGGGCTGTCATTACTCAAGAAGCCGGTCTTTGGGAGGAAAGGAAGGGATCGCCAAAGACGGCACCCGTCTGTTTGTGTCCGGTGGCATTTCTAAAAGACAAGTCGATCTGGAGAGAAAGAGACCCCAAAAAAGACTTACCGGAGAGGGTCACCAAAAAGAGGAGTCCGCTCCGAATCATGGTGCGAAGAAGGGATGGAGGATCACTTGGGTTTGGAAGCTGCCACTGTCAAGTTTGTAGCCAGACAGGAGAGGAGATTCTGGAACGAAAGAGGATCAAAGGAGCCGTCCAGGCGACCTCTGGTCCGAAAGGGCAAAGCTAGAGGTCATGCCAGCCAAAGGGGGCAACGCAAAGGGGCCTTCATCCTTTGGCACAAGACCAACCGCCGTGCCACGCTCAAGGGGTCTTTCTTCTCCAAAGGGGATGCGCCAGTTTCGTGGCCCCGGCTCGGTTGTCGCGTCTCGGGCGTTCTGTTTTGAAACTCCAACAACCTGTTCTCTGCACACATTGCCAAAGGGAGGAGAAGAGAGAGAGAGAGAGAGAGAGAGAGAACGTGAACCTGTTTGGCAAGTTTAAACAGGTGTTTCTCCAAAGGGGGGGTGGCTGGCGGATTTTGGGTATAAAAAGGCAAAGGAGTTCACCCAGGGTGCCAGAGAGGGGGATAAAATGCACAGCAGCGGAGGCAGTGGCCAAAGACCAAAGGCCAGAGACGAGTATTGCTCTGTCGCCATGGGCCTTCAAGTCCTTTCCAAGAGTTTTCTTAGCCAGGTAGAAGTATAGAAGTATAGTGTCCAGATCAAGGGAAGTCATAGTGCCACTCTGTTCTGCTCTGGTCAGCCCTGATCTGGAAGATTGTGTCCAGTTCTGGGCACCACAATTCAAAAAGGACATTGAGAAACTGGAGCCCTGTGTCCAGAGGAGAGCGACTAAAATGGTGAAGGGTCTGGAAACCGTGAAGCCCTGTGAGGAATGACTTAGGGGTCTGGGGATGTTTGGTCTGGAGAAGAGAAGGTTAAGAGGTGAAATGATAACCCTATTTAAATATTTGAAGGGATGTCATATTAAGGAGGGAGCAAGCTTGTTTTCTGCTGCTCCAGAGACTAGGACTGAATGGAGCAATGGATGCCAGCTCCAGGAAAAGAGATTTCAGTTCAACATTAGGAGGAACTTCTTGGCAGTAAAGGCTGTTCTACAGTGATAGACATTGCCTTGGGGATTGTGATGGAACCTCCTTCCTTGGAGGTCTTTAGGCAGAGGTTGGATGGCCTCTGATGCTTTGATTGAGAGTTCCTGCATGGCAGAAGGGGGTTGCACTGGATGGCCCTTCTTGGGGTCTCTTCCAACTCTATGATTCTATGATTCTAGGTTTGTTCAGAGGGGCCTTGCGTTGCCTTCCTCTGAGGCTGAGAGGGTGCGACTTGGCCATTGGTCACCCAATGACTGATTCAGACCCCAAGTTGTAGCCCAACGCTCAGACTACTACGCCGCACTGGCAACATCGTCCGACGCACGGCAAAATAAAGGGAAATTTGGCCCTTTGCAAAAGATTTGGCTGGCTGTGTCTCATTTCACCTGAGTTGCAAGCCAAAGTGGGGATCTTGTGAGCTAAGCAGGGCCAAGCCTAGTTAGTACTTGGAGGGGAGACCCACCAATGAATACCAGCCTCTGTTTCAGAGGAAGGAACTGACAAGACCACCTCTGAATCTCCCTTGCCTAAAAAAAACCTTACAACATTCATGGGGTTGTCTCATATATATCTCCTTATAGGTTTTGCCCTCCATCCCTCTTAGTCAGCCAGGTTGGCACCCTTCTCTGAACTCCCTCCACTCCTTCTTATTGTAAGCTGCCTTGATCCGTTGGAAGAGGCGGCATATAAATAACAACAACAACAACAACAACAACAATAATAATAATTGGAGGCTATAGTTCTACTAAGGCAGGACAAAATATATAGTTTCTGCACCATTGCAACGCTGGCTCATGTTCACTTCTGACAGACATGGCTGCTAGGTTTCATCGCCTCAGAGTTTCCCATGCTGGGGACGTAGGGGGCTGATGGGAATTGTAGTCCAAGAACAGCTGGCAAAAGTCCACCTGACTGCTTTATTTGGGCCCTAACAAAATGGTGGCTGTTTTTCTGAAAGGGATACTTTGCTCTACTGGAAGCAGAATCCAGTCTCTTACTGGGAATAGTGGGGAGGGCTTTTAATGGAGTGTGAGAAGCAGCGTTCCAGAAAGCGGGGAAAGGGCTTGTCAATGGCACCTGTTAAACTATTTACCTCAGAAAATGGCTCCCTTTGGTTCTGGGGCCTTTCAAGAGGGCAGCCATGTCAGCCTCTCCTTATTATACTTCCCTATCAGTGTGTGGTGTGAAAGACACCTTCTTAAAATGGTGGGTTCTCAGTGGATTTCTGTGGACAAATAGGACACACAACAGTAGCCCTTTGGGGTCCATGCTGCTGAGCTGCAGTCCTTTCACAATTTGTGCAAAGGCCTGATATGATTTATAGCCTTGTCTGGGCAAGCCGCCTTGAACCCCATTTTGGGATTTTAATCCCATACATTGAATTAAATTTTGGATGGTGTCTAGTAATCCTTCTTTGCAATGTTGAGGTTTCTTCTTTGCGTATCTCTGCCCCATTTTGACAGGGGCTTTGTGAGTCCCTGAGGAGTGTGTGGTTTTGTTTGCAGAGTCTGTATAAACATTTGGGGTAAAATAAACACTATATATATATATCTCCTTTGCATTCAGAAGCTCTGAGGCGGAAAGGCTTTTGTGGGGCAAACGTTTTGAGAGTCTTCCTCCCTCTGGCGGCCGAAGAGGACAAGTCGGTCCCTTGGCTTTGCTTTTGCTTCAGCCCAGGAAGTTCTCACTTGTGGGTTGTGTTGGAATGTGGCACAACAGGTGTGCAAAAGCATGGCTCCTCCTTCCTGACACACCTGCATCACACACCTTTCACTGGCGGAAGGGATCAGAGGTTGTACACCTGTCTGACAGGGTTTAGCAGCTCCTTTCTTTGCACCACCTGAGGCTGCATTCGCACTGCAGAAATAATCCAGTTTGACACCACTCTTCCAAAGTTCCCTGGTCTCCAGAGTCATAGTCCAGGGCTCAAACCACTACACCATGCAGCCTTGTTATTGTGTGCCTTCAAGTTGTTTCCAACTTATGGCAACCCCATCAAGGCAAGATTTGTTCAGAGCGGATTTGGTAATACCTCCCTCTGAGGCTGAGAGTGTGTGACTTACCCACTGGGTTTCTATGGCCGAACAGGGTAAATACACCACACAAAACCTTGGAAACCAGTAACCCACATTGTTATGTGGAAAGTGGGCCATTTGGGGAGCCATTTTGAAACCCCACAAGGGCAAGGCTGGGTCCCACGAAGCTTAAGGCAATCCTCCCCATGTCTATCAGATTTAACACCCCAGAAATAGAGGCTTCCATGTCTCTGGGGCACTCAATCCAGTCCTGGTTTTATGCTAGCTTTCAATGAGCTGGAGACCTCTTTGAAAACCCGGAGCGGATTCTCTGCACCACTGACACGGATTAGAAACTGGACCATCAGCTTCAGCCATAAGACAAAGTAGTTGAGGTTGGCGTGGTCAGTTGTCCACCCTTCTTCTGACCCACTAGCCGGTGTGTAACCTCAGCGAGTCACCCCAACTGAGTCAGTGTGGGACACACACACCAAGAAATGGAAGTTATTGTTCTGGAACTGAGTGATCTCACCACAAAGGAAGTCTTGCTTAAACCTTTGCATACCATGAAGGTCAGGCATGGAACAAATTGGCTCCATTGGTTTGTTAGGAGTTAGGACTCACAACAAGCAGAAGATGGTTGGACCACAGGAGGAGTTGCCTCCTCTGTTGTTGTGACTTGGGGCCTTTTTGACTCACACTGCACAAATACCACACATAAATGGACAAGTTGCTTAGCTGTAACCATATTTCTCTGAGAGGTCATCTGGGAATCCACACAAATGAGTCATATTATGCTTTATTTATATAGCGCTGTAAGCTCCAGAACCTTCTTAGAGACAGAGGCGTTTTTGGCGGCCATTTTAAACCTTCTCTCACAGATAAGAGGTATAAAGCGCACCAGTGAGGCAAGCGCCATTTTAAAAGATTCTCCTCAGGAGCACAAAGGCAGTTTGCCAAATGCGCCAGTGAGTCAGGCGCCATTTTAAACATTTCTCCTCAGAAATAAAAAGGACCTAAACAAGCGTGCCAATGAAGGGGGCGGCTGTTTAAAAAGATTTTCCCCCTCAGGAGAATAAAGGCACTCTGCCCAAGCACACTAATTGACTTGAGCGGCCATTTTATTTTACAAATTACCTCAGAAAATCAAATGCGAAAGTGAGGCAAGCTGCTGTTAAGACAACTTTACCTCAGAATTTTAAGTATGACAATGATTTTTTTAAAAATGGCCGCCAAAACGCAGATTGATCCCATTTTAAAAGTCTGACAGGAAAATTAATCTTTGAAGTTCCTAGACGCTGCTTTTGCGGTGAATAAAAGGGTGTAGGCAGGAAGCTGGCCAATAAGGCAATTGCTAACACCAAAATGCCTCCAATGGTGCCAAGAAGGTTCCTAAGTTAACTGCGCAGGCGCATATATAACCCATTTGTGTGCATTCACAGAGACCACGAAGAAGAAATATGAATTATTTTTGTTTTCTCTCTCTCTCTCTCTCTCTCTCTCTCTCTCTCTATCTATATATATATATATGTTTCCTTGTCAAACAACAATGTTCTTGTTGCATGCCTCCAAGTCATTTTTTTGACATATGGTGAACCTAAGGTGAATTACAGTATATGGTTTTCTTGGCAAGTTTCCTCAGAGGGAGTTTCATGGCTGAACCAGGATTTGAACCCTGGTCTCCCAGTGTCGTAGTCCAACACTCAAACCATATGTAATACACACACAAACATATATCTCTATACATGTCTCTCCGAATGCTTTTTTATGTTGATGCTCAAGTAGACCATTTGCATTAAAACCAATTTAATTTTTTTAAAAGGGAGGCAAGCTAGAAACTCTTGTTATCACCTGAGGTGTTTTTCCACTTTAATTTTGTCATAACCAAAGGAGATGGAAAAAGCTGAGAGGTCAAAAAAAATAAGAGTGAAACTGACCCGTTATTCCCAACATACATGGGCCAGAAATGTGAACAAGGTGGGCAGCCATTTTAGTCTGCCACAGCCAAAACTAATAAGAGGCTTGTGGGCATCACAAACTACACAGCTGCCCATGGTTTTGCCAGGCCAGAGCTTTGCTGGTGCCAAAACATTGTTTTCTCCAGCTTGGTAGCTGCTGCCATCTTGTGGGTTCATATTGTAAATGAATCAACCATGGAATTAGGGTGGATTAAGGGTGCCCCAGTTGCAAAAGAACTGAATTTAGGAAAATGATCCTTTGTGGTTCAAAAGATACTCCCAGTTTCCCCAGACAGGGTCCCCCCAGAATGTTTGGAATTATAGGCTGGTGTTTTGCTTGGGACCTATGCCTTGTCTGTGTTCAAAACTGTACTGAGAATATTTGCAATGCCCATATTCATCCAGGGATATGGATATTACAAAGTCTGGGTATCCATTGAGCAACAGTGGAGTGAATGACAGGCCATGATGCGATACTCAATGAGTACTGGATATGTAGTATGAACTACAGTTGACTGTAGTTGGGTACTGGATGTGTAGTATCATCTACAGTTGACTTGGATGTTAACTGGCTGACCCGTTGGATCCATGGGTATCAACTACAGTTGATTACAACTAGCTCATTGAATCAATGAATGTTGATCAGTTGACCATTGACTCAATGGGTATTGACTATAACTGACCCATTCAGTCAATGGATGTTGACTGGCTGACTCATTGGATCCATGGGTGTTGAGTACAGTTCACTACAACTAGCTCATTGAATCAATGAATGTTGATCAGTTGACCATTGACTCAATGGGTATTAACTATAACTGACCCATTAAGTCAATGAATGTTGACAGGCTGACCCACTGGATCAATGGGCATTGACTACAGTTGACTACAGGTGACCCATTGAATCAATGGATATTGACAGGCTGACCCACAGAATAAACGAATGTTGACTACAATTGTTCCATTAAACCTATAGTTGTGGGCTATTGTTGACCCACTGAACTGATGATGTTGGCTTGCCATATAACAACTGAGTCCATGGGTCTACTTAAGTTGGGACTGTCCAGTAGGATTGGGGCCAATACACAAGGAAGGTCTAGACTACTCAGTACATGTCCCATCAGCAAAAATCTGGTGGTGGTGGTGGTGCTTGTCGTCTAGTGAATCCCCAAAGAAGCCGTAGAGGGTGGGTGAAGGATGTAGCAGTGGAGGCCACCAGGAATCCCAAGATAACCAAGAACCAGGACAGGACAGAGTTGGACCAGTGTGCCAAGAGAACAGTAGGGAGTCATCCGCTCACCACACTGGAGCCATCAGGGGATGAGTTTCTGGGCACGGCACAAATGTGGAACACACCTGAAGAAGGAAAAGGTGAATGTGTGAGCCGAGGTGGCCAGGAGGAAACAGAGGTGGCCACAAGTTCAGAGCCATAGACCCAAGTTTTTGTGACCCAGACCTTCAGTTTCCATGGGTCCTCTCCAGCCAGAAGAAAGGGGTGCACATTCTTCAATTGTGCTGGGCTCAATTCTGGCCCAGAGGAAAGGGATGGGTGCAAATCACCAGCTCGGAGAGGGTTACAAATTGCAAGGATTAATTGATAGGTTGCTACAACTTGTAAGGACGCTCTAGGAAGCACATGGGTCTTCTCCTCCCTGTTACTGTGGTGCCAGGACCCACCCTCCTCTCTGCTCTGCATCCACCATCTGCCTAGAAACTCCAGATTAAATGTTCCTTATCGTCCCTCCTTAATTAAATACCTGAAGAGATGGTCAGGATGACCGCGATCCAGCCCAGAATGTAGGACCAAGAGAAACGCCATTCTGCGTAGCGCTTTGCATAGAAATTCACTGTCACCCCGGTGTAGACAGAAACACCCAGCACAGCAAAGAGACCTGGGTGCGAAGAAAGGACATGATCAGTTGAGATCCTGAAATTTCATGTCAACAGCCCCACATCCCCTATATATCGAACATGGATTCTCCTTGGTGTGTCCCACCTGCCATCAAGAGCGTGATGCCCGCGGAGCGCGTCCGGGTGGAACCGGCGCTACTAGAGTAAGCGGTGAGTCCCAAGATGATCCCCGCGAAGGAAGAGATGACAGAGAGGATCATGAAGGCCCGGGTCGTGTCCCAGAAGGCTATATGAGAAGACAGTAATCAATCAATCAATCAATCATCAATACCTGGCAGAATCCTGCATCAGCTCCTTAGTTAACTCAAATGGTAACCACAATGCAGAATTAATAGTTTGACAACACTTTTAATTGCCATGGCTCAGTGCTAAGGAATTCTGGGAACTGTAATTTTGTCAAACTGCTCTGGTGCCACCACAAAGTGCAAACCCTAGGATTTCATAGGATGGAGCCATGGCAGTTAAAGCAAAGTCAAACTGAATTAATTCTGCAGTGCAGATGCAGCCTTAGCTAAGGATTTGTAAAGATACACCAACTATTTCTTGCAGTTCCCCCCCTGTGTCTTCTGGCCTCTATCTTACCAAGGGTGATGGTGTGCGGGTGGCACTTGCTGCCCACGCAGAACCGCCAAAGGCCCTGGTTGCTGAGGGTACCCGAGTACCGGTACTGCATCCAAAAGTCCGTGGCTGTGGCAACAATGAGGAGGACCAGGCCGGAGGCGGCGCACAGGAGTCCTCCCCCCATCAAGCCCAGCATCACTGACCACTCGCTGGTCAAGGGTTCAGGAGGAGGTCCCTCCTCGTGAAGAAGGACCAGCGGGGACGGCTCTTCCTGGGACGCATGGGGCAGATGAGGTGGTTTTTGGGAAAGAGAGAAAGAGAGAAGGAATAGTTATTCCCATTTGCTGAGAAAAAGTCACTTGGCTGAGAGAAAATTCAAACCTTGGTCTTTAAAACAAATGTTTGCAAGCCACCTTGGATCATGTTTAAGAAGAAAACTGGGCTATAGAGATAGATAGATAGATAGATAGATAGATAGATAGATAGATAGATAGATGAAATTTCCAACTTACCTTCAGCGCTCAATCGTTTTGACAAACCGTTATCCAAGAAAGCAACCCATCTTTGCTGGCTGAGATGTTTTGGACCTCTCTGCTCACCGTTTGCTAGCCTCCCTTCCTCTCCCAGAGATGCACAACTTTCACGTCCTCCCATGCGCACAAAGAGCAAACACCCTGCAAAGACTCAACTTTTATAGCCCCTCTGGCGCATTGTCCGGAGACACATTGTGACACAAGGCGCACAATGGGCTGGAAGCCTCTCGCACCCGCTGGTCCCCAGAAACACTGCTTTTCCTCTCTTGTGGTTTTGCTGATGCAGGACTGGGATGCATGGAGAGCGGAGGAGAAAGTTTGGGAACCCTTTCTCTTGTGACCAGAATAAACCAAAGGGACAGATCCCATGACTCTCTGACCTCCCCCTTTGCATGACCCCAAAGGATCAGCTTGTGCATTGTTTAGGAAAACCTTTTCCAAACCTGACTGCTGACATATGCTTTTCCTTCCCTTCCCTGAATTAAAATCAGAATCCATGATGCATGCTCAACATGCTCAACACCCAAATGAAGAACTACCATGGAGTCCTCCCATTGGCTTTTTTTTTTCCATTAGAGAAGGGCTGCAATGACCTTTCTTTGTATTGGTCCCATTGTGCATCGGTCCTGTTATGCATCATTGCCATTGTGCACCAGGAACAACCCAAAATGTAACTCAGTGATGTAAAAGGTCTCCCCAAAGCAATTGTGGAAAGGAACTGAGGATACACAACTGCACTTAAATTTATTTAGGATACATAAAGTGGAACTTGTGAGAGGAGACGCCCAAGGTTTACTCTGGCATTCTTTCACTACTGTGTTAAAACAGACACCAAACAGAGGTGTGACCATTTGCTAAAATGTCATGTCCCGCAATATTGTCCCATCAGAGATGAGACAAGAAGATGGAGCCCATAGAAAGGTGGTTTGGTTGGGGTCACCACAACCACTCTTATCTGAAACCATGCAAGAATGCCACCCCTAGTTCTCCTTTCAGTCCTCCAAGTTGCGGAAGGCATTCTGCATCTCCTCGTTCAGCTGGGTATAATAAGCTTTGATCTTTGCCTCGCCATCCTTCACGGGATCCTAAAGAAAAGCCCAAAGAGTGGCAGGTTTCATAGATGCAAACAGAATCCAAATCTAGACAAGTAAGTCTAAAACTTTCCAAAGCCGGACACCTCCTGGCCCTCACCTGGAATTTCATGGAGCTCAGCTTGTACATGACGTCGCCCAGGTTCTCGCGGATGACGGCCCAGGTGATCTTGTGCTCCGACTGGGCTGTGGACTCCACCGCGTGGCGCGCCAGTTCGTAGAAGGAGATCATGTTCTGGAGCATCCCCACCGTCTTGTAGAAAGGGCAGAATCTGGAAGGAGGAGGAGGAGGAGAAGAAGAAGAAGAGAGCTGAAGGCACCTTCCCTTGAGAAAGTGTCCAGAAAGCTCCAAGGATGTATAGCCCTTCTTATGTGTTTGGGATGGCATGTGTGTAGACAAGATTAGGCAGATAGATAGATAGATAGATAGATAGATAGATAGATAGATAGATAGACAGTTCCCCAGTTCTTGGTTCTATGCTTAATGGGATCACCAGGGGCTATCCCTTTTGACACCAGAAGGGGATCATCCTTAGGTTTGGGCCCCAAAATCTCAGGATCAGGGATAGTTCAGACTTGGCAACCCCAAACACAAACTGAGCACCAAGACCACTGGACTTAACTCCAGCCAAATTGGGCACAAAAGCTGAAGAGAGCTTTCCAAATATTGGGTTGCGGTCAACAGGCGTTACCTGTCATAGGAGGAGTAGCCATTTTGCTGCAAGAAGTCGTCCTTGATCAGCTTGGCCACCTCAAGCGTGATCTTGTCCGTTTCGGCAAGAGAGGCCTGCAGAAAAAACAAACAGGGAGGATAGGCAGGAAAATAGAGGGATGGGGACACAAACATTAGGGACTAGCTCCTTTCCTCTACTCTCTTGGCTAGGAAAACATCAGCGGGCATGTATGTGGTTTCCAAAACAAAAGGCACAGTTCATTTGGAAAGTGGTGCTGGGGCTTCTTCTACAAGAAAAGTACAAGAAAATCTAGCACCAGGGTGCAAGTTTGTTAATGTCATTCTCATAGGCATACGATTCAGGAAATGATGCTCTGGCAAGCAGTACATTTTCTAATGTCTCAGCCTTTGGAGGGATAATTTAATGTGACATCAACCAACACAAGTACTAGATCTCAACAAACTGAAGAGGGAAATGTTCCATGTTTCCAATGCAGTGCACACTGTTCTCTGCGAACCGACCATGACACCAATGGAGATTTGAAGTAAACGGAGTGAGAAATGAGACGATCGCCTTTCCCTTCTGCCTCTTTACCTTCCCAACCAGCTGGACAATCTCCGCGAGGTCTTCCTCCTCCTGGAGGATCTCTTTGGCCTTCGTACGCAAGGAGACAAACTCGGGGTAGTGCCTCTCGTAATGCTCATCCAGAGCCCGCATGTATTTGCTATAGCTGATCAGCCAGTTCACTGATGGGAAATGCTTCCTCTGAGCCAGCTTCTTGTCCAAACCCCAGAAGACCTGAGATTGGGAAGGGAAGGGAAGTGAGAACTTGGCCGGACTGTTTTGAGGACATTAGAGAGCTGCTTTATACAACCCCAACCACCAACTGTCCGATAGGGACAGTCCTAATTCATCTTTGCTTTTTAAATGTCCCAGTTTCTCTTTCCACCTCTTTCCCCCTTCAGCTTTGTTCAGTTGCTGCAAACTGAGTGCAAAGTGCAAAAGTAGTTTGCATTCGGTCAACTCAGCAGGAAAGAGAGGAGGTTGCAGAACCTTGCCCTTCCTACTTGGCTCATGCAAAAGCAAACCCTGCTTGGCTTCCAAAATCAAGTGAGATGAAGAGTTTTTGGAAAGCAATGGAGAACTCACCTGGACAATGCCCAAGGTTGCGGAGGTTACTGGGTCGGAGAAGTCACCCCCAGGAGGGGACACCCTGGAAGTCACATGGAAAAAGGGTTGTCAGATTCCGACTATGATAGATGGATAAAACATTGTGCAAATGTTGCAGATAATGCTGGGTCATTAATGGCGGAGAGAAGAATGTGCATGCAAGAGCCTACAGATCACTGTGAGGAAGGAAAAGAGGTTTCCTACAGCCACTGAATATTATCTTTTTAACTGGATGTCTTTTGGACGGAGTGAAAGCTCATCTTTCACCGGCATCCGGCATCTTTATCAAAGTGTTGAAAGAGGTAAATGCAAGAAACTGCTCAGAGGGAAGATGCTTTATCTGCTCCAGAGATCATGCCGTGGGTTTTAGCAAGCCTCTGCCGGTGAGAAGGGAATCCAGGGATCATGGGTGGGGAGAGGAGGTTTGGGTGAACACTTACGCCCCGACGATACTGACGCTCCCTTCCCGCTCGGGGCTGCCCAGGCACTTTACACGCCCGGCTCGTTCATAGAAAGAGGCCAAGCGGGCACCCAAATAAGCTGGGTACCCACTGTCTGGAATTGAGAACAGATAAGGGTTGGCAGTGGTAAACATTGGCATGTGTATAACCTGTCAAGTAAAGGATATCAGTTTATACACCAATGGGGAGGGCTTTGTTGCAGCCTGAAAACACTCATAGAATCATAGAAGCCTAGAGTTGGAAGAGACCCCAAGAAAGGCCATCCAGTCCAACCCCCTTCTTCTGCCATGCAGGGACTCTCAATCAAAGCATCCCCATTGACAGATGGCCATCCAGCCTCTGCTTCAAGACCTCCAAGGAGGGAGGCTCCATCACTATCCAAAGGAGTGCATTCCACTGTCAAACAGCCCTTACTGAAAACAAGCTTGTTCCATCCTCAATGTGAAACCCCTTCAAATACTTAAACAGGGCTATCATATCACCTCTTAACCGTCTCTTCTCAAGGCTAAACATCCCCAGCCCCCTTTACAATCCCTACATATTTCTCACTCTGTTGCCATAATAGAGATCATGAGTGCAGATGAAACGGAAAAAGGGATTACCTGCAGGCATCTCGGCCAATCGCCCAGAGATCTCGCGGAGGGCCTCCGCCCAACGGGAAGTGGAGTCGGCCATCATGCTGACATGATAGCCCATGTCACGGAAATATTCCGATAAGGTGATCCCTGAAGTTGAAGAGAGGAAAAGGTTGGAGGAAAAGAGCTGTTGCAGGAAGGCTTTCTCCAAAGAACAGGCGGCTCAAGCAAAAGAGTCAAGCTGCATGCCACACTGCAGCATTAATGCAGTTGGACACTGCTTTCATCGCCATGGCTCCATCTAATGGACTCTTGGGGTTTGTAGTTTGTTATGGCACTTGCCACATTGTTTTTAGAAATAATGCAGGGGTAAGAAATATATGAGCACCTATCCTAAGTCATAATTCATCGTTCCAAAAGAAAATATCCCCACTTTCAAGCTCAAGGACTCCTCACCTGTGTAAATGGAGGCCTCTCGAGCCGCCACCGGCATGTTGGAGGTGTTGGCCACCAGCGAGGTGCGCTTCATGATGGTCTCCGTCTTGCCATCCACTTCCATCGTGAGCTGAGAGAGATGGGAGCAAGCAAGGGAAATGGTGAGAAAGGAGAGAAGGGATGGGAGGATTTGGCAACTGAGCCGCGTTTACTTTCCAATGAGCCTTCAGAAAACAAAGCATGCAAAATGCAACATACACAGGCGAGCAGAATCATGCGCTATGATAGACAAATGTCTCTTGCCACTTGCGGGAGCACTTCTGCAAAACCAAAGATAAATGCACCTCTTTGATTGATAATTCCCATTGGTGATAGAAACTGAAAAGGAAAGCTGGTAATGTTTTGCTTGGGCAGGCTTAGAAAGCTGCTTGGCTCTTGTGTGTCCCAGCTTCAGGGACGTTTCCTTCCATAAAACTGGTTGACCCAGGATATGTGGCAAGTCACACTTTCTCAGTCTCAGAGGAAAGCAAGAGTGGCAGGCTTTGAATAAATCTGGCCAAGAAAACCTCTGCCTTTGGGTCAACATAAGTCAGAAATGGCTTGGAAGCACATGACGGTGCGGCATCATAATCAACAATAACGTTGCTTTAAAAAGTAATGCTTCACCCTTCTCAAAACTCATAATAAGTAATAGAAGGGAACCACTTTCCACCAGTAACTTCCCATGCTCTCAGATTTGTTTTGCCTCTGCTAACAACCTGTGTGTCAGGGAAGCCATTCCTGGTTTGGATGTGGACTTTAAAGGTTCTTCTGAACTTGAGCATCCAAAAGTTTCTACGCCTTGGAGAGCTCCTTCAAAGTTCAGACTACTGTCCGGGACGGACTCACCACCACCATTCACGGATGCCAGGGTCTCCACTGCCCTGTGAGTTTCTCACCTCAGGAAAGTCCCTCAGGACCTCGGACATCTCGTTGCCCCGTTCGCCACAGCCAACGTAGATGATCACGTCACTGTTGGAGTATTTGGAGAGCGACTGGGAGATGACCGTCTTACCACAGCCGAAGGCCCCTGGGATGGCGGTGGTCCCACCCTGAACACACCTGCGGGAAGAGAGCAGTCCGGGAGGGGAAAATGTAACTTTTCCAAGCTCTGGTTGGACCAGAAAATGTGTGAAAGTAGCCCAGGACCATTAGATATTTCTCCACACCTCCAGTATCACACAGTGGACAGTATGGTGTTGCATGTTCACAGAATCCTAGAACCGGAGGGTTCGGAAAGACAAAAAGTATGGTCTACCCAGTGATTCCCAAACTCTGCTCTTTTGGGCTTCAGCTCCCAGAAGCCACAGCCCTATTAGCCAATAGTCTAAGATTCTGGATGCTGAAGTCCAAAACATCTGGAGGACCAGGGTTCAAGAATCACTCTGACCCAGCTTTGAGCCTAGTTTCCAGCAAATAAAGTGAAAGAAGGAGAGAGGAACTGGGACATTTTTAAAGCAACTGAAAAAGTGGGACAGCAGAGGATTCATTGGGAGGGTCCCTGCCAAATTGGAGACCGTTCATCTTACGGTTGCCATAAGTTGGAAACGACTTGAAGGCATTCAACACACACATATTATGGCCGACGAAAGCAAAGGAGACTTACGGGAAAAGGGCGTCCAGGACCCTCTGGCCAGTGAGGAGGGGGTTGTTGGCCGGCAGCTTCTCAGAGACAGGACGGATCTGCCGGACGGGCCAGACTTGCACCATTGTGAGCTTCTCCTTCACTCCCTCGAAGTCAAGTTCCAGCACCACATCCTTTGGGGAGAAAGGAGACACAGAGGTAAGAAGGAGCACAGGCTAATGCCAGAAACATTGGGAAGGACTCCCTGATGGTAAGAGCTGTTCGGAAATGAAATTTGCTGCTGGGGAATGTGTGTTGTCCATCCACACACATGGACAACACACAGCCGTACCGAAGCATCGTAATTCCCAGCCGGGACGATGTGGGTGACGGTGCCCTTGGACCGAGGCGGCACCATGATCATGTGTTTGATGAGGGAGTTTTCGCGCACCACCCCATAAATATCGCCACCGGTTACATGGCTCCCAACCTAAAAAGAAGAGGAAGAGAAGGTTAGTCGTTAGAAGATGGTGTGCGGCCATAGATGATGAATCTGTTTGGAGGACAGTGTTCTTGCAGGAACTGTGGTGGGGATTCTGGGAGCTGTAGTTCAGAAATGATACCCCACGAACTCCATCCTTTTCCCGGCTCTTACCCGGATGTTAGGGCTGGGTGTGAACTCCCACTTGATCTGCCGGGACAAGGCAGTGATGTTGATGCCGCGAGGGATGTAGATGCTCTTGGTGAGCTCTGTGATGTCCCTCAGCGGACGCTGGATCCCGTCAAAGATGGAGCCCATGATGCCGGGGCCGAGCTCAACCGAGAGGGGTTTCCCGGTACGCAGGACGGGGTCCCCAACGCAAACGCCCGCTGGAGTAGCCGTGGCTCAGGAAAAACACACACACACACGCATATATATATATATATATATATATATATATATATATATATATCTTTGCCTTTTCAACAACCACAGACTTGCGTATACACTTCACCAACCTGCAGTTCTGCAATTCTGGAGCAACCAGTAGCCAGGCATTTCAACTCAGAACACAGAACTATAGACTCACAGGCATTGGGAGGGATCCACAAGGGCCATCTAATACAACCTCATTCTGCCATGAAGGAAGACACAGTCCAAGCCCTCCCTGTGACAGATGGATGCCAAGGTGGAGCAAGTCAGAGAATAAAAGGAAGCCAAGAACTTGCCCAGCAAGGATGGAAGAACGTTTTGGAAGGATACAGGTCTCCTCATACACCTGGATGGTGGCCAGGTCGCCCTCCAGGCGGATGATTTCGCCCACCAGCTCAAAATGTCCGACTCGCACCAGTTCGTACATGGCGGCCCCGGCCATCTTGCAAGCGATCACCACTGTCAAGGAGAGGAAAAGGAGACGTAAATCCCCAGGGGTGGGGAAAAAGGAGAAACGTTGGAGGGAGAGCTTTCTCCCATACTCACCCCCCCCCCAAAAAAATCTCCCTTTTCCCCCAAGATAAATTGAGAAAATTAATTCTGGAATATTTTCCCTTAGTGAGGATACACTATAAGAGACCTCTGTATCCTGATTCTGCATCCAAAAACCCCAAGGACTAGCCCTACAAAAAAGAGAACTTGGATATTGTACTTTGGGGATCTATAATGAGAGCGTTAGTTTCCTAGCATGCCCTGCCTACAGCTTTAGAAAGGCCAGCCCAGCCATGGAAGGGCACATGATGGCGGCCACATGAAAACCCATGTGTCTTTGTTGTCTCCTTGAAGGGCAGCATGGCTTCCGCAACCACTAGGGAACGTACCGGGTCCAGAGACACCGTGGACAAAGCCCATCTCGCTCTCCTTCTCGGCATCTCCGATCTTGGGCAGCTGGGAGAAATCCATGGCTTTGTGGGGATGAAACCGCAATGGCAACGCACAATGTTCACCTCCACCTCAGATCAGTATCTGCTTGGAAAGAGAGGAAAATTAAACCCAACAAAGTGGTGGCATTGGCAATACTATTAGTTGCTGTAATAGAACTAATGAAGGACATCCGACCCTTCTATCATTAAAAAGAGAAAGGGACTGCAGCTGCACTGCAGATTTAATGCACTTTGACATCGCTTTCACTTCCATGGATGGGATTTGCAGTTTTGTGAGAATATTTTGCATTTCCCGGTGCCACTATGAACTACAAATCCCAGGATGCTGTAGCATTCAGCTGCCATCATCATCATCATCATCATCATCATCATCATCATCATCATCATCATCATC
>NC_056530.1:26098530-26193511 GCF_019175285.1 Sceloporus undulatus
TTTATTTGTATCCCGCTCATTTCCCAGAACCAGGACTCAGTGCAGTGTCACAATATTAAAAGACCAATGCAATTAAAAACATAGAAACGAGGTTAAAAAAGGAATTAAATGATAACGATGTTAAAATAGATGGACATGGCAATTAAAGCAGTATCAGACTACATCAATTCTGCAGTGCAGATGCAGCTTTTAATTCTTCCAGGGGCTTCTTAAATAAACCGCCGCTTTCCTCCCAAAGGACCCTTTCTCCCTTTTCTATCTGGAGATGCTTTGGAAGTCCAAGTGGACCCTTGAAGGTCCTGGGGAAGGAAATGAATAGCAAGAGACCCTCCCAAGGGATGGGAGGGGGGAGAACCCACCTTCCCCAGCATCCCTGGTCCCAAATCTTCTCCTCATTTTAGAAACTGCAAAGCCCCAAGTCTTACTTTTGGAAGTGAGTTGCAAAGGGATGGGAAGAAGTTGAGGAAAGTCCTTCTTCCTTGCTGGGAGCGTCTCTGCACTGCTTTGCCCTCTCCTTCTGCCAAGGGGACAGGGGTTTTGGTAGGAGGGGATAAATGGTTCATTATACAGCGAAGGTGGCAGGGCAAACCAGTCCGGCGTGCCTTCCTCCTGCCCTGGAACCAGCTCTGGCCTGAACTGGGGAGAGACTGGAGGTCACTGGAAGGAGAGAGCAAGCGGGAGCAAAGCTTCCCAAAAGGACAGCAAACAGCCTTGCTGTATACAGTCAACAGTCCGGCTCACTTTCCTCCTCCTGCTTTTCTTAGTAATTCCTTCCACCCTCCAATGCTTTTCACGGCAGAAAAGAGCCATCCTTTCCTCCAAAGTTCAGAAAGCAAAAGCCAAGGAAGGGAGGGCGACCGGTTGGATTTCTGCCTGCGAGGAAAAGGCAGGGAGAGGGGACCAGGGTGGCCAGGCAGCCTCCTTTCCCAGGATGTGTCCTACATTTCCACCTTCTGTCCAGAAGGAATCCCAAAACGTAAGAGCATGATGGACTAAGAAGCCCATCGAGTCAGGGTCACCAGGGGTCCTCCTTTCCCAAGGATCTGTCCTACATTTCAACCTCCAAAATGTCCTCCCCACAAATGTATATTTGCAGCACTGTGTCCTCCTTTGCATTTAGGGCATCTGGTCATCCTGAGAGAGGAGAGAAGGGAAAGCAAAGAGCACCCCTAAAGACAGCGTTGGACTGCAAAACCCATCAGCCCCGAGACATGACAGGCAACTATGAGGGATGCTTGGCATTGCAGTCGGACGACATCTTGAGGGCAATGCATTTCCAACCCTTTCTTTGGGGTAGATTGTTTCCAAGATCATACAGGAATCGGGTCCCTTATTGTGGCTTGCGATCCTTTATTGTGGCTTGTTTACCCCACAAGCTTTGACTCATGCACCAAACCCATAAACAAACCCACAGCTGTCGCAACTGTTCCAAACGGGTCTGAACTGGGCCACAACCTCACAACCTGCCAGCCCAATAAACGGCTCCAAAATTTCCTTTGGATCACAGAAGACAAAACGTAAAAGGGAACCCTAGGTTTGCAAATGCTGGGTCTGTCGAGGTCCTTTGCCCAGGCACTCTGCACATGCTCTGAGGCACTCTATTTGTGTTGCAAGAACGGAAGCATTGCTAGATTGCAAACCGTTTCAGCACTTTGGCCAACTGAAGCTGTCCTTTTTGACCGTGAAAGGCCCAGGAGCCCTCTCAACGTAGCATCCCTTTGGCATCTCTCTGCCATTTAAAACCCCTCATTCCAGATTCCTCTGGACCTCTCAGCGCCCAAAACCAACCTCTGTCTCTTTCTAAATCAAGAGCAATGGCTTTGCTCTCAGCAAAATGCTTTCTGGCAGGGATGGGCCTAGGCTCAAAACCAGGCCGGTTGCCAAGGGAGAGGCGGATGTGGATGCGGTTGCTAGGGGCTTCCGGTTGCTGAGCAACTGCCTCCTACTCTGCGCTGGCTCCCTCTTAGCAGGTAGGCCCAAGCGTTTCTATGGAGGAAGGCCATGCAATGTCCGCCCAAATAGAAAATCTGGGCTTGGGTTAATGTCATGTTTTCTTTGCAAGGTTTTTGCAGGCGGCCTTTAATATTTTGCCAGCCTTGGCACAGCATTTGCACAAACGGCCCCCTGTTCGGCAGCAGATACGCTAACATTGGGAGGTAAATATTGCAGCTGCCGTTGTGTGCCTTGGTTTCCGGCTTACGGTGACCCTAAGGCATGACTATCATGGGGTTTTCTTGCCACGTTTCTTCCCTCTGAGAATAATGCATTGCACTCCCAGCATCCATCGCCATTGCCTGTGCTGGCTAAGGGCTTCTGGGATGTGCAATCCAACAATGTCTGGGGGAGCCGTGATCCTTCCTTCCAGAATAGATCCATTCCCTCTCCAAGGCTGCTAGGCATCACACCAACATGGAGGCAAAAGGAGACAAATGCACCATCTAGCAGGCCTATTTCCTTTCTGGACCCTTGTTGTTGTGGGCCATGTAGTTATCCTTCTGAGGACCATGCATTGCAACTCCCAGCATCCATCGCTGTTGCCTGTGCTGGCTGGGGCTTCCAACAGTTCTCATCCTCTCTACTTTATGGATCTGTTTCAGGCACCACAGTACATTGCCACAGAGGCAAAAGGAGACAACTGCATCTTCGTTCTAGTGTGAATATTTTGTTTCTGGAAATGTTGTTGTTGTGTGCTTTCAGGTTATTTCCAAAGCCTTTCATGGGATTTTCTTGGCCAGATTTGTTCAGAGGAGGTTTGCCATTGCCATCCTCTGAGGCTGAGAGAGTGTGGCTTGCCCAAGGCCACCCAATGCGTTTCCATGGCTAAGCTAGGATTCAAACCCTGGTCTCCGGAGTCATAGTCCAACACTCAAACCGCTACTCAAGCCTTTAACTTCCTTTGCTTTGCTTCTTGCAGGTCAGCCCTGGCATGTCATCCGCCAGTGCCGGCCCCAGTGGCTGGGCATGGAGGCCAGTGGTGCGCAGTGACCTCCTCGCCCGTGGTTTCCATTCATGCAACATGGTGCAGGGGAACCTCCTCATCTTCGGGGGACTGAAGTCGCCAGAGACCCAGGAACCACCTCTGGGGGACGTGGTGGCCTTCGACCCGGCACTCCAGGCGGTCAGAACCATTGCTCCGGACGAAGGCTACCGCCGGAGCCACCACGAGGCCGTGGTCCTGGCTGACCGCTTCCTGTGCGTTGTGGGAGGCTGGGATGGCTCCCGCCGGGTCTCCGACGTCTGTGGCTTCGACGCGGAGCACAGACGCTGGGAACGCTGGTCCGCGGGACCCTCCAACCAGGCCCCCGTGGGGCTCAGCAGCCACACCTGCACCAAGCTGTCGGACCACGAGGCGCGAGTGGTGGGCCGCGAGGGAGGGCTGCGCACACAGAGGCGCTACGCCAGCATCTTCACCTTACACCTCAACCCAGCGGCCAAGACCTACTGGTAGGTCCTGAGAAGTGTTTTGAGCATGATGCGACTGCAAATCTAGACCTCCCCAAGACGTTGTTCGGTACCCAAAACTGACCCAAATCTCTAATTTACCACTGGCCTCATTTAGGAAATGTGAATGCACTCCCTGCAAAGGGAGCATGGACGAAGTGCATGAAATAATCTGAAACTTAGGACTGAGTGCTAGCTTCCTGAAGGAGGAAAGGCCGAGCAGCAGTTTGGTTTAAAACAAAGACTACTTTGTCGTATCTCTTTTCTACCTGCCAGGTATGAGGAAGAGGAGTCGCGCACGGCGTCGCGGGCCGGCCACTCCGCCATGCTGTTGCCCGAGGGGAGCTCTGCCAGGAAAAGCAGCGGCTACAAACTCATGGTCTTCGGTGGGCGCGACTCGGCTGACTTCGACGTGGCTGGACGCTGGGGGAAGAGCAAGATTAACGTGAGTGAGAGATGGCATCCTTGCAGCAGGGAATGGGGACCATTTCAAGGGAGGGAAAACAGAGCACTACATTAATACAGTCATCAGCACCATCCAGCTAGCAACCAAGTATGACGAAAGCAATAGAGAAATAATGATTTAGTAATCATTCCTAAGGACATACCCTCCAAATGTCCCCAATTTGTCAGGATGCCCAGTTAATCCTCTGCCCTTCCACTTTCTTGGTTGCTTTTAAAATGTCCTGGTTTCTCTTGTCCTCCCACTTTGTCCTCTACTTGCTTCAGTTGTTTAATTGGCTGCCCTTGTATTTTTTTCCTGCTGTGGGTGGCAAGGAAAAGGTGCTTGAAGGGCTTTTATGTTAGATGCCTATCCTTTGCAATGGAGCGCATTTAGGGCCTCTCCAATGCTCCTCTCTCTCCTTCTGACAAACGCACTCTTTTATCAGGCTGATTCAACTCATGCTCCTGGCCTGACAGAACAACTCTCCCGCTTGGTCAGCACCGAAAAGGGATCCGGGGAGGGTCCCAAGGGCCTGAGGCATCAATCCTGCACAGTGGTGGGGCCTTTTGCCGTCATCTTCGGAGGAGAAACCCTGGGGAAGGGCAGGGATGCTGTTTGCAACGACCTTTACGTCCACGATACAAGTAAGAGCAGCTCTCTCTCTAACCTCTCCAACATTTAGTGCAAGCATTCCTGGTTAATTTTGGAGGATGGGAATGTCCTTATGGGGGCAAAATGAGGACATTTCTTCCTCAAATCAGACTCCAATAAAATTGCTCTTTGATAGCACCCCAAATTCCTTGCTTTGCAGTAACTTAAAAACGTCAGCTGAGAATTGAGAAACAGAGTCTAGGGCATCACCAGAAAAGTGGCAAGCAAAGCGGCTGAGAGAATGTGAACCAGGGGTGCATCTTCACTGCAGAGTTAGAGCACACTGATAACACTTTTAAAATGCCATGACTCAAATGCTATGGAATTCTGGGATTTGTAGTTTTGTGAGCCTTCTGTCGTTGCCACCACAGACTATACATCCCAGGATTCCACAGGATGGAGCCATGAGTTAAAACGGGTGTCAAACAGCATTAATTTTGCAGTCTGGCAGCCGCCTAGGGATATTATTTGCTTCTGGAAAAAAGCAACAAGGAATTTTACCTATTTTCTGTACAGGAAAAAACCTCGTTTCAGAACAGAACGGCTGTGTGCGGGTTTTGTGTGGAACCTCCCCAACCGCAGCATTCTCTCTGCAGGGACTGAAACAGCCTTTTCTGCCCAGTCAGAAGCTTTTCCATTCCACACTTTTGAAATACCTCTCAGAAAGCGAATCTCTCTCTGACATTATCACACTGAATAGAAGAGATTCCTCTCTTTCAGTCTGTAATAAGAGTGGATGGGAGAATGACAGGGAGGATTATGCAGCCATAACTTCACTGCCTTTTTTGCTCCCTACACGAAATGTGAGAAGACTGAAAAGTCTTTGGCCAACATTTTCTTTCCTCTAAAATTTCCTAATAGGAGCCTTTTTTACACCAAGCCTACAGGCAAAAGAGCCAAAGACAAAAACGCAAGAGGGATGATGGTTCTCCAAGAACTGAGCTGGGCTTTTCCCCCCTTTCCAGGGTCTTTGCCAGCCAAGTGGTTCCGCTTTCCTTCTTCCAACCGGGCCCAGAAGAGGATCGGCCACCGGACCTGTCTTTGGAACGACAAGCTGTACCTTGTTGGAGGGTTTGGGGCTGATGGCAAGACCCCTTGTCCTGAGATTTACAGCTTGGAGATCTCTGCCTGAAGTCTAGAACCTTCTTGCCAGCTCCGTGTTTCCCAAAGAGCTTTTCTCCTTTGGTTTGTGATTAAGTAAAAGCACGGTTAAAATGGCTTCTCCTGTCACTTCCCAGCTTACAAATAAAGTTTTACCTATCAAAGGTTTAGGATCCAAGCCTGATCTCTGGGGCCTGCGAAGAACAAACTCTAAGGACCGCATGTGGCTCTTGTCCAACTCTCCTTTAACTAGAGATGCTTTTGGGGGTAGAATCTGGGTATCATCTCTCTACCACTGGGCTTCAGGAGAAAAACAACAACCCAGCGCAGTTGCCAGGCTTGACAGGGCTCCCAACTAAGTGACACACAAAACGTTTATTTAACAAAAGAAATATTACAATGAATGACATCCAAAATTAATAACAATAATAAGGTTAAGCCTCTGAGGCCGAGAGCAAGGAGGGTGTTAAGTCCTTGAAGAGAAGAGCCCTCTGGCCTCTACTAGGAGACTAGGACCCCCGCAGAAGTGGCTTTGGCGCCGGACCCCTCGGCGTTTTCTTTGGCCGGAGCCTTCTGGTTGTCCTCGCCCATCAGGCGGATGTTGTGCTTTTCCCGGAATTCGTTGAGCTCCCGGCCTTTCGTCTGCAGCTGCTGGCTCAGCGTCTCTATGATTTTGTTGATCTGCGAAGGACAAGGCAGGGACAGACTCAGGATGGGCCACTGATTCATTATTCCATTTACACCCTGCCTTTCTACCGAGGAGGGTCCCGGGGTGGATTCAGGATAAGAGAAAAACAAACTGAGGCCTAAAACATTACATAGTACAGAAGCTTAAAAATAAATAAGCTGCGCCAAAACTGTGCTCCAATCCTTAGGACTGAAGCATGGCTTTGGCATGGCTTCTGGCCTCTTAGGATGCAAGCATCATTGAAACAAAGTGATCAGAAGCAGCTTTATTTTGGCCTATCTGTCCGGACCTTAAAACACAATTCTCAAGCAGTTTAAAAGCATTTAATAATGGAAGTAAGATTACAAGACCCCTCTAAGACCCCTCATGCAAGAGTCACTTAATAGCTGAAGACCCACATTTGCTGGCTAGTGGAAGGACAGCAAAGATGGGGCCAAGTTAGTCTGTCCTCTGGGAGAAGCCACCGAGAAAGCCCTGTCTCTTGTGTCACCTACAAATGGGCCACCAAGCATAGAGGGGCCTAGAGGAATCTTAACCTTTCCAATCTCTGTTCTCTACTTCTTGAAATGTAAGTTTTGTTGACAGCCACAATATTAGCCAGTAAGGATTCATGAAGTGCCAACCAGTCAGATAAAATCCTTGGAAGCATAATGACGGACCAATCTGTCCTGAGGGGTTCTGCCTTCTGCCAGACGCAGAGGTACCTGTTCTTTATTGCCTTCTAGGGCCGGGAGGACCTCCTTCACGGTGCGCTCCACCAACACGCCTCCCACCATCCGGTAGCACTTCCTGGTCGGATCCACCTCTCGCAGCGTTTCGATAACTAACCTGCAGAGGAGAATTCAAAGATACAGCCCTGTTAGTCTGTAAAAATGCTGCTTCTGGCTGGTGGTCATTCTGGCTGCAAAGGAAGTTGAGGCACTGGTCAGGTGCCATAGCCTACAATAGGATCACCTCCACCAAGGACACTCAGGCCCTCTGGCAAACACTGACTCCAGTCCAACTGGATTAAGTTACAGAATTCAAAGATATAGCCCTCTTAAGTCTGTAGGATCAGTTATACAGAGATCCTTTAGTGCCTTTGAGACGCACTGAAAGAAAGAATTGGCAGCAGGAGCTTTCCTAGAGTTCAGTTTACTTAATGCACCTGAGGAAGCAGACTTAAGTCTATGAAAGCTTTCTTTCAAAGATACAGCCACATTAGTCTATAGAATCAGTCTGCAGAGAGCTCTTGTGGCCCCGTTGGGACTCACTGAAAGAAAGACATTGGCAGCAGGAGCTTTCCTAGGCTTTAACCTACTTTCCCCAGATGTAGATTTGGTTTCTCAGGAAGTAGACTTTATCAAAGCTCATGCTGCCAACTTCTTTCCTTCAGTTAGTCTCAAAGGAAGAAAATGGAATCCATTTGGGGTATTTTCCCCACTGAATTTTCCCCCATTCCCCCCCCCCCCTTGAGCCTTTCCATGTCTAGAATCTCTTCAAAGGATTGTAACAACAACAGAACAAAACCACAAGGCATCTCTCTCCAGAAGTAAGAAAGGCACAGCCATTCACACTTCCTTGCCCATCGCTCACTTGTGTTCATTGAGCTCCATTTCCAGCTCCGCTGCCTTGGAGGCCAGGCCTCGCTGCTCCTGGCGCAGGCGGTTAAATCCAGCCACCACCTGAAAGAGGGAGAGAGAAAAAGGCCATTGACAAGGAGCATCACCCTCCAGCCACATCCAAACTAAGCTTGTTTTCTGCTGCTCCAGAGAATGGGACCTGGAACAATGGATGGAAATGGCAGGACAAGAGATCCCACCAAAACCTTAGGAGAAGCATCCTGAGAGTAAGGGCTGCTGGACAGTGGAAGACCCTGCCTTTGAGGCTCCTTCCTTGGAGGCCTTGAAGCTGAGGCTGGAAGGCCATCTGGCTCAAGGGGAGCTTTGATGGAGAGTTCCTGCACGGCTGAAGAAAAGTATTGGACTGGGTCAGGACCCTTCTTGGGCTGTCTTCCAACTCTAGGATTCATTGTTTCTATAAGTACTGGACCATAACTCTGGAGGCCAAGGTTCGAATCCCAGTACTTGCCCACAGAGAAACCATAGTTGCCCACAAGGAATCATTGGGGAACGCTTGTCCATAGGGAACCATTAGGGAACGCTTGTCCATAGGGAACCATTAGGGAGCACTTGTCCATAGGGAACCATTAGGGAGCACTTGTCCATAGGGAACCATTAGGGAGCACTTGTCCATAGGGAACCATTAGGGAGCACTTGTCCATAGGGAACCATTAGGGAGCACTTGTCCATAGTGAATCACTGAGGGAATAATAGACTACTTGCCCAGAGAGAGCCATTGGAGACTAGAGGCTCATTACAGAACATTTCCCCATTGGAATGCATTGGGGAATAATGGCCGACAGGGAATCGTTACAGAAGGCTTGCCCAATTGGGGAAGGACTGCCCAATGGTTCTCTCTGGGCCAGTCCTACAATTAACCAGAGCAATGCCTCCGCCTTGACGCAGGGCTCAAAAGGTGGCGCTGACACAACGCAGAGCAAGGTATCCAAGGCGCCAGAGCCTCCTCCAAAATAGCAGCAGCAGCCCAGAGGCCCTCTCGGCCTGCTCCTGCCATGCTCCGCACCTGCTCCGCCGTCAGGGCCTTGGCTGCCGCCGCCCCGGCACCTCCCGAGGACCCCGCCGACGCCGGCGCTCCTCCGCTGCCGCTCTTGCTCTTCCCGCTCTCCGCCATCTTCCTCCGTCTCCCCGTCGCCTAACAACCAGCCCTGGGCACCACTTCCGGTCCAGACCGGAAGTCCGGGCCTCTTTCGCGTCCGCACACAGCCACTTCCGGTCCGCCATCTTGTTTAAGAAAAACACACTCTCTATCCATTCTTTCGCGCCCTTTGTTTAAAAAACGTGCTCTTTCCCTCATTTTAAACGCTCCACAGCGGCCCCGTTGATGTTGTTACTGTTGAAACGAAGCGCTCTCTGAACTTTAGGACGTTTTAAAGTCCGTTTTTGGAGGCCTAAAAATCGCCTCAGGCCTCGGCTTGTTTTCCGCCCGCCGCCATCTTTGTTGAGGGCAAAGTGTGTGCTACGAAACCAAGCAACCCGAAACCGCTACTATTTCGCAGAAATAAACCTATAAACTAACAAATGTGTGTGTCAACGAGTAACTTATGCCTTAATTTATGCAGTCCTGAGGCGCCATTTTGTTTGTGGGCAGCTCCCCTCTTTATAGAATAGGCGACACTGCCCCCAAAGGCGCCATCTTTGTTAAGGGCAAGGTGGACTTCCGGGCTGGACTCCTGAGCCTGGATATTTTTATTATTATTACTTCTTTTTTAGAGTTTGGGGGAGACTTCTAAGCCATTGCTGCTGCTCCTGTGCCCATGTAAACACTGCTGGGTAAAAAAGAAGGGGAGGATTTGTGGAGGGGAGGAACTAAGATGGGGGAAATGGGGTGAAAGGAACCTGATTTATTCTCGGTTTTGGGGTTACAATGTGGGATTTTAGGATCTGAGCAAATCTCTTTCTGGGGAAGGATGCAGAAAGGAAAGGGTGCAATTTATAGGAGAGAGGTGGGTTTTGTCCTGTGTAACTCCTTGCTACTGGGAATAGACAAGGACAACATCTTTTCCTCTCCTTCGTGCAATTTCATATATATATATATATATATATATATATGGTAAAGAAGGCAGTGTGGCATAATGGTTTGAACACTGGACTCTAGAGACCAGGGTTCAAATCCCTATTCAGCCGTGGAAATGCAATGGGAGGCCTTGGGTGAGTCACAGACTCTCTGCCTCAGAAAACTCAGCAATAGGTTCAGCGTAGGTTGAAAAAAACTTGAAGGCATGCAACAACAAAGTTTGGTAAGATCAAAGGATGTAGGGATAGAGGAAGACTGGATGGAGAGTCTGCATTAAGGAAGCCATGGCTGCCCCAAGTTTGCAAGACCTGAGGAGCAGGGCTATGGAGGACAGTATGCCTCAGAGGTCCCTCATTCACTACAACTCAGTCAGATAAGAACAACAATGTATGTAGTCTGTATGTGGATATGTATGTGTGTACACACACATTATATATACATACAGAGATTTATACATACATATACACACACATAGCACCTGAAGGCATCAAATCTTGTCTGATCCTGGAAGCTAAGGAGGGTCAGCTAGGATTGGTACTTGCATGGGAGACTGCCAACAGAAACCAGAAAACAACAACCCTTTACACCAGGATAAAGGGAATCTGGACACTGTGTATGTGTTGGAGGGAAAGACAAGGTGGGATTTTGGGGAAATGTTTCAAAATACCCCTCAAAATGTATAATCTCGAGCAATTTTTTCCCATCATTTTGGGACCAGCAAAGATAACCCAGACATCAATGTGTGGGTTACTTCCTATTGGAAAAATGGACCCAAAATGTATTGAAAAGTGCCTGCTGACCAAGAGATTTAGTTCCAGAATTTGCACCAGTTCATCTGCTTTGTTCTTCTAGGTTGCAAGCGGTGGTTCGGAAGCCGTCGTGGATCCTTTGCGCTGCAGAGAAGCAACTTTTAAGGTTCAAAACCCAGGCCTCCAGCCGCAGGTGACTAACCTCTTGGAACATCAGGGCACCGAATGCAAGAGGTGGCAATATCTTTGCCCCTTTCAGAGCATAGGGTGTCCTCTGGCCCCATCCCAACTTCTGTTTTCTAATCCTACAAATATCCCTGTGAAGTGATTTGCACGATTTGCACCGAGAGAACAAGACTGACACAAAGATAGAGAACTTCATTCAGCCCTGAAGGAACTAAATTACATTGCAGGGGTGCCCAAAATGAGTGGGTTTAAATGGGGGCAAAGATTCAGAAGTTGGAAAACCTCCCAACTGTATAGCAAGTTTCCTGTCATAGCACTCCTTGGGAACCCTGCTAAGGACTTGAACCCAGGTCCTTCAGCACATAAACATGTGAAGCTCTATCCATATCCAGGGTGATCCTCAGATGGGTCCATTTGTAGCTCTGTAATGTATAATAATAATAATAATAATAATAATAATAATAATAATAATAATAATATTTATTTGTATCCCGCCCCTCTAAGAAGTTTGGTGAGGGCAAGGGAGACAGGGCCTTCTCAGTTGCTAGGAAAACCCTGCAATAGGGTTGCCATAACTCAGAAATGACTTCAAGGCGCAACATCAAACAAGCAGCCCCTTTGGTTCCCATGTCAGAAGATAAGTGATATAATAAACACATACAGACATACTTTTGGAAGTTTTGTTTTGCCTTCTTGATTGTATGTATTTCCACCTGACTTGTTCTCTCTCTCACTGACTCTAGTGCCCACCACAGCGTCCGTCCCATGGCCACCGGAGCGCCCAAGCCCCTCATTGCGGTTTGCCAGGTGACTTCCACTCCAGACAAAGAGCACAACTGGGCCTGTTGCTCCCAGCTTGTGCGAGAGGCAACCCATCGGGGTGTCTGTGTGGTTTTCCTCCCAGAGGCCTTTGACTTCATTGGCAGCAGCGTCGAAGAGACCCTGAGATTAGCAGAGCCCCTGGGAGGGGATCACATACAGCGTTACATCAGCCTAGCCAGGTAGGGACAGTGGCTGCGTGGAAGAAGAGCTCACAGCACTTGGTCTGGAGCAGGGGTAGGCAACCTTTTTGAGCCGGGGGCCGGGTTGCTGTCCCTCAGACAACTGGGGGGCCGAAGCCAAAAAATAAATAATTAAACAATATAGGACATTTTCAAATGTAGGACACATTTTTAAAAAATGGAGGACATGCAAACAAATTTGATGATTTTAAAAAAAGTTAATATAAATGCATGTTTGTTAGGCATGATCAAAATGGAGGACATTTGGGCCTCTGAAGCTGGCTGATATCAATATCACCATCACCATCATCATCACTATCATTGTTAAAGCAGACCTTTTAGCATTAAAAGCACCGAAAATACACAGAAATGCACTTTGGAAAGTCACACTGTCTCACTTTCAGAAAGAGTGAGTGCATATCTCAGAAACTGACTGATATCATCATCATCACCACCACTATCATTGTTAAAACAAAGCAGACCTGTAGAAATGGAATGGAAATCCTCCTCCTCCTCCTGATACTCTTCTTCTTCATCCTCCTCTTCCTCCCTCCCTCCCTCCTCCTCCTCCTCCCTTCCTTCCTTCCTCCCTCCTCCTCCTGCTCCTCTTCCCCCACCCCCTTTCTTCCCTGCCTGCACAGCCGCGGGAAGGGAGGGAAGGAGGAGGAGGACCACTGCCCCTTTCCTGCCCTGCCCGGAGGGGAACAGGCAGGGCCAAGGAGCCTCACTTCAGCGGAGCTCCTTGGCACTGCCCGCCGGCGGAGGGGGCCAGGCAGGGCCCCACTCGAGAGACCCGGTCCTGCTGCCGATTGCCACCGGCGCGGGGCCTTTGGCAATCGGCGGCAGGACCGGGCTCGGGCTGGTCCCAAGGCCTTGCTGGGCCGGATGTGGCCCGCGGGCCAGTGGTTGCCGACCCCTGGTCTGGAGCCTTAGAAGACAGGAAAGATTATAAATAAAGGGATGGAACCATAATATTAATTTTAAAAATGAAAGCTGCTCCCTTTTGTTGAGATATGCCTTAGAGAACTGTTTATCCCAGGGCTGGCCTGATGCACTTTCACTCTGCTTTTTTGGCAGGGAGTGTGGGGTTTGGCTCTCCCTCGGAGGCTTCCACGAGAGAGGCAGCGACTGGAAGAGCACCCAGCGGATCTACAACTGCCACCTCCTCTTGGATCCCAAAGGTGAGGAGATGTAAAGATGCCAGGGCCCTGATCCCTTCAGTGTGCTGGCCCGTTCAGGCTTGAGAGGCTCTCGAAATGAAACCGAGTCACAACTTCGAATTGGGACAATTCTAGAGTTGGAAGAGACCCCAAGGGTCTTTCCTCATATGTTTTGTCTTCCATACACTTATGATCCATGTTGCCCTACTCTGAACCCATTCCAACTTGTTTCTGTCCTTCTTAAAATGGTAAGAGGCAGTACAATTCAAGACAGGTAACATCTCAGTGGCAAACCCCTGCTTTGCTTACAGAAGATTCTGGGTTCAAGATCCTTGACCTGGGGTATTTTCACCATGTGTTGTCAAAAAAATGTATGGAGAACCAAAGTTTGGGAACCACTATTTATATGCTGTCTAATGTGAAGTACTTACTCCCCACCCCCTTAAAACAGTGCAGAATTAATTCATGAAGATCATTGTCACAAGAAGTGGTGAGGGTGTTAAAGGAACATTAGATATATTACCAGAGACGCCTTATTACCCCTGGGCTAATGGTCAAAAAGGCTCCAAGAAATCCCAATCCCTAATTAAGGGATGTCTCTCTCTGTGCCTGTTCTTTTTGCTGCATGATCCCTCTCTGCTGCCTGCAGGGACCCTTGCAGCTGCCTATCGAAAGACCCACCTCTTTGACGTGGAGCTGGAGGGACGGGTCTCCCTGAAGGAAAGTGCCTTCACTAACCCGGGATCAGAGATTGTGGCCCCTGCGGACACTCCGGCTGGAAAGGTGGGTGGAAGGACACTCGGATGGAGGACCAACCATGGAGAATAGCTGAAAGATTGGCTGCCAATCCATCAGCCAGCTGACCTCTCCCTGTCTCTTGCCTGCTTTCAGGTTGGTCTCGCCACCTGTTACGACCTCCGGTTCCCAGAAATGTCTTTGGCTCTGGTCCAGGAAGGGGCAGAGATTCTCACCTACCCGTCCGCCTTCACTGTGCCAACAGGGTCTGCCCACTGGGAGGTAAGTCAGCTGGGCATCCTCACAGCCCTTGGTTCTCTTCTCAGAGGGAAAAACAGTTGTGTCCAGCCATGTTTTACAAGCAGTAGTTTCTCCCCTTCCCATAAGACACTTTGCACGTTCCCTTAGCTGCGGTGGGGCACTCCTTACATGCTCAGCGGAACTTAGGGTTTGGGAGGGTTTGTGGGAACCAAAGTTCACTGAGGAGGGACATCAGGTCTGTGCCCCTTCTCTGTCTCTGCAGCCCCTCCTGCGTGCCCGGGCCATCGAGACTCAGTGTTACGTAGTGGCCGCAGCCCAGACAGGCAAGCACCATGACCGCCGGGCCTCCTATGGCCACAGCATGGTGGTGGACCCCTGGGGGAGTGTGGTGGCCCAGTGCCAGGAGGGCCCAGGCTTGTGCTACGCAGAAATCGACCTGGCTTACCTGCGCCGTGTCCGGCAAGAGATGCCCGTCTTCCGCCACCGCCGGAGTGACCTCTACGGCCGGGTAGCTCTTCGGCAGGACGTCCCGTCGCCGTGACACCTTCCCCGACAAGAGCCCAGATCTTCAGATGCAAATGGAACTGTCTTCCAGAATTCTTTGATCAGGGATGATGGGAGTTGGGAGTCCAGCATCACCTGGAGGACGCACACCCCTGGATTAGAAAGGACAACATACACACTACCAAAAAAGTGAAGTCTTGTAGCAGCTGAAAGATTAAAGTGGCTTCTGTCATGTTGTTCTCTGCTGGTGGATCTGTTGTTGCAGATTTTGGGGTGAGTGGGAGCAGAATAAACATGCAACTACAAAGAGACGGGTGTCATTTTACATCCAAGATACTGATATACTTCCCGTAACAAAGCAGGCATTCCTTCTTCAACTGACAATTCCACATTTTAGAAAATGCTAAAAAGAATAGCAGTTTAACATGTTTCAGCCAAAATGAAACCATAAAAAGATGTGCCACATGCACTGAGGAGATTAAAGCACGCACCCCCAATAAAAGGCAGGTGTTTTATTATTCTGGAGGGGGGGGGAACCAAAACTACACTGGGATTATGACTAGTTACATCGGAAGTCCCTTTGGGGGGAAAATACAGAAGTCACAGATTTTTACACAAATTGGTGCCAGAAATGTCTTCAAATAACCGGGGACAAATTGTGCAATTGTGCGGGAGAAGAGGGCATTGGTGGCAGTTGCTATTTGCATACTTTTACTGAAAGGCCCTGAAGGGCCTTCTTCACAAAAAGGGGAGGAAAGGCGATGGAGAGACCCACTGCATGGGATTTCCCATCCGAAGCCCAAGGCAGCCTTGCTGAGAGAGAGACAGCCTTGACTTTGCTTTTGCCTTTCAATTTCATTACTGGGTTGCTGTTTTTAAAAAGGGCCATTACTTATTGGGTCTTTTGCAGAATTCCATGTTTTCCAGGGAACGAGTAACACCTGTGGGGCCTATCTCCTCAAACCCCCAAGTCCCATTGCTCCTGGCTTGCGACTGCCAAGGACTGGGGCAGCTGGGAGTTGCAGTCCAACAACATTGGAAGATCTGTGCGATTTCCCACCAACAGAAACGAACCCCCCCAAAAGTAAGACACAGATTCAGAAGCACGGTTCATTGCATGGTGGTGTTATAGATATATTTTCTTCCCAAGGAAAACAAAAAACAATGCTTTACAAAGATCAATTTGGATAACTGAACAGACTGGGTGTTGCTGTAGTTTTAAATTCCAAATATGTGTTTAGTTTCCAATAGAGTATTAGTATCTCCCCACTCCTGCAAACACACACACACACACAAGTAAAGCCCAGGGGCTCTTGCCATATTGGGCAATGGATGGATCCAAACTTTATATTGGCACGATGCCCCTCAGAATACTGTTTGGGAAAAGTGGAGGGGGCGAAGGTACGGGTGGCAAAAGAGGAGCCACCCATGCTGCTCTGCAGTGTTACCAAAAACGTAACAGCACTCTTTCCCACCTCCTCCCCTGCAAATGCACCCCCAAAATAAGCCGCCAGGGCTTCGTCCACCCAGGGGGCCCTCTGCCTTCACCTCAAAAGCCCTCCAGGCAGTTCCAAAACACCAAGACGGAAAACGGAAGGCTGACGACAATCGTGGCGCTCAACACCACCGGAAAGGAAGGAAGACGGGATGGAGCTCTCTGCTGGCCCTGTTTTCATTTGACAACCTGGCTTCCCACAAGGATGCCTCCATTTCAGAGTCAGAGAGGCTGGAAATTAAACCCAGTCAAAGGGAGAGGAACCGAGCTGAGAGTTTGCCCCATGCGAAAAAGCAAACCCCCCCCCCTCAAATTGAGCCACAGGTCTAAATGACTTTGTCCTTTTGGCTCTGGTCCAATGTGAGCGTTTGAGGATGGCGCGCACGGCTGCCTGGGAGACGCTTGGCGCTCTGCTTCGTGTGGGGCTACTGCTATTTTGGACCAAAGAGCCCCCCCTTTTCCTGCCCCACCCCCAAGGAGCGTTCCTTTCTCTGTCGTCTTTGGAGGCTGATGCTCCCTCGACCGGAGGTTGAGGGAAAGGCACACATAGTGGATCAGAGGAGTGGGGAACAAACGCTCGCTCTCCTTCCACGCAGGTCAAGGGGGAGCATGAGGCATTGGGGGGGGCCGCTGGAAGGAGAGCACCTTGGGACTGGTTTGGATCCCGCTTAGCTAGGAGCAGAAGTCGGGGAAGTAAAGAAAGTACGTTTCCCATAGACACAGTCGGTCTCCCAGACCTGAATTCAAGAAAGAGCCACCAAGGAGCCTTGCTTTCAGACCCCCCAAATGTCCCACAACCCAGTTCCTTCCTTTGGGGCACCGAATCCTCCCCTCTTCGCTACCACACACACACACCCAGCCGACTTCAATTGCATAAAAAGGGTCCCCCAAATTCATCCGGCAAGATTGGGAGTTTCTTTTCCGAACACTGCTACACGGCGGGATGGGGTCGGCGGAGGGTGGGTGGCGGATTTGGGCTAAGGGCAAGTGCTTGCTGGGTTTCCACCCCGACGCGCCAAATCTCTACCCCTTCCCCCCCCCCCCCCCAAAAAAACTCACAGCTTTAAAGGAAAAAAATAATAACACACTGGCACAACATGTTCCATGTCACAAGAACATCAACGTTCGTGTTTGCCGCTTCTTCTTCTTCTTAATAGCAAGAGGCAAGGTCAAGCCTTGGGTTTTATGGACCTCCCCGCAACGGCCGAGACCCTTTTTGGGGTTATCAAGAGATAGTCTAATGTTGGGAGAGAACTGGAAAAAAAAGAGTGAGTGAGAGACAGAAACTGACAGCACAAGAGAGAACGTGAGAGGAGAAGTCAACACACCCAAGGAGCGCCAACCAACCGCCAAAGATATTCAAGACGCCCGACAGGGAAAGGGGCCCTAGGAAAACCTTTGGGGCCGTGGGCCTTATGGAAACTTCCCTGTCTCCCGTTTCCGCTCCCGACCGACTGAGGGGACAAGCAAAACCAACGGTAGCACTTATTCCTCACCCTGGGGGCAAAAGGGTCTTACAGTCACTCAGCACATGGCAGAAGGTTGAGTTTTTGTTGTTCCTTTGAGATATTTTTTCCTGGTTTTTTCTTCTTTTTTGCAAAGGGGAAAAAATAATAATTAAAAAAATCCATCCAAAGGAGAGCCGGAAAAAGGAGGAGGGCGGGGAGGGCGGGGATGAACCAACCGCCGGCCGCCAGGGTTCAAGGTGCCGTCTGGAGCATCAAGTTCCTCAGGAGTTTCTGGCGGCCCACCTCGTAATCCTCTTCGTCCACGTTGACCAGCAGCTTGATGGCCTCGTGGCCCACCGCTTGCTTGAGTGAGTCTGTGATGAAAACGCCCTTCAGCGCCTCCAGCAGCGAGCCGTTGATGTAGTCGCGCCAGAAGGCGTCCAGATACGTGAGCTCCGAAAACTTTATGTCACAGATGATGGAGCCCAGGTCCCGGGATTTCAAAATGGTGTTGGCCTGGCTGAAGCGCTCAAACTGCCGCTCGAGGGGGTCCTGCTTGTTCGAGAAGACGTTCCCCTCCAGGGCCGTCTCATGCTGGCAGTACTCCGCTCGGACCCGCAGGCGGATGTCTGGAAGGGAAGCGACAGGGGGTCCTGTGAGCTGCGCCCGCTCAGAACGCCCCACGCCGTGGAAAGCGGGTTAGCATCATCACCGCCGTTACTATCCTATCCCTCCCCCTTTCTCCCAAAAGTGGGACTCAAGGCGGCTTACAAAAAGGGAACTTTACAGTGCATACCAAAGCCTGAGCACATATGTATACAATCATTTAGTAAATGCACACTAGCACTAGGCCTCTAAAACAACCCCCACTAGAGTAAAAAATTTAAAACATTGCCAGAGTGTGACACTGATACACAAAGTGCACAAACACCACAAATAGACTTGGCATGGATAACAAAATGGCACCATACGGTGCCGAGAACCTTACCGCACGTCTGTTTGTCTTTCGGGTCCGGTGTCACCGACTTCCTTCTTTTCCGCTGGTTACTGAGGAGGGCTCTTCCCCGCCCGGACCTCTTGGTACAGATCTGGGGTCCCGAAGAAGAGCAACAGACCAGTGGATGGTGGGGAGGCACTGGAAGGCACAAGAGGGCAGGGTTCAGAAAGCCAGCCTGGCAGCTGTTTTCAGTTTATTTAGGGCAAGGGGTGGGCAAACGGTCCATCTGGGCTTGTTTTGGTAGACCTTCCAAAAATGTTTAAATCCTTTCTAACCCCTTTCTGAGGCTGCATCTGGACTGGAGAAATAATCCAGGTTGACACCCACCACGATTGCTATGGCACAGAATTTAGGTTTCTGAACCACAACCTAAGTGCCTTGTGTCCGTGAGGCCTGCCTCCAGGGCAGCTGGGCACACAAACTGTCCAGGAAACTGTCTCCTTATTTCCTTACGCAGCTGCAAATATAAGGGAACCAGGCAGGCTGTGTCCAAAGCAGAGGGTCCCTGAAATGGGACGAAAAGATAGACCTTGAGGAAGGCAACTTGGGAAAGGATTAGGAAGCAAGGTTTAGGCTCTCACCAGATTTGTGTTGGTGGGCAGGAACCTGCTCGGTGCCACTGTGGGTGCGCGGCGTCACGTAGCGAATGGAGGTCTCTTCCAGGTACTTGTCTACGAGATCCGGACACACTGCAAGAAGGAAGAGGGGCGTGTGAACAGGTTGGGCACGAAAATGATGACCAGGTTTTTGGGATGAGTTAAAAGAAAAGGGTGAATTTGAACCGTGGGTTCAAACGGTCAGAGAACCATTGAACAGGGGATCGCTGTCTGAACTTTCTCTTAAGGGGGGCGGCAGAATGGAAGCCAGTTTTAAACCCCGTTTTTAATCAGAACCTGAGGACTTGAGCAGACCAAGGTGGGCTTCTCTGTTTGGTTGCATGAGCTCTGCGATTCACATGCCCCAATAGACTTACCAGCCTTCCTCCGCTTCAAAGTGACGTAGGGCAACAAGTCGTGGCGGGTGATGATCCTCAGCAGCTGCAGCACTTGCCGGAAGTTGGTCTCGTCGCAGCGGCCCTGCCTCTCCAGGGCCAGCAGGAAGTCCCGCCCGCTGCGGATCATCCCCCTCTCATAGTCGTCAATGACGTCCACAAAAAGGAAAGACAGGACTCGGACATCACGGTGGGTCAGGTGGGTGCCCACGATGTCGAACATGCGGTGCAGGCTGTAGAGGCCGTGCTCCCGGTCGCCCTCCTCCTCCGGCCAAGCCTGCCACCGGCTACGCTTTGGGGTGGCCATCTTGGGCAACTGCCGGGGGCACCCGGCGGAGGGGCCTCCCAGTTTCCACAGGGATTGAGGGGGATGGGTGGCTCCTAATATTGGGGTGCTGGAAGAAGACCAAGGAGGGATCGGTTAGGAAGTTGGTATGCTCAAAGTTTGGGATGGGGAGATGGAGAGGAAAGAAATAAGACATATTCCACATAGCAAATGTCCAGAATAGGGAGGAAACGGTGCCCAACTCTTCCTGTAGCTGCAGAGAGAGATTTGGCTACCATAAACTGAGCCAGGTTCTGCCAATCTGCTGCCCTCCAGAAGTGTGACCCAAACTGTCCACTTTTGACTCTGGACCTAGCCATCATCATACCTCCCTTTTTCTACTTACTCAGCCACTGGCATGAACTAAGGCTGCATCTGCATTGTAGAAATAATGCACTTTTGACACCACTTTTAGTGCTGCAGCTCCATCCTATGGAATCCTGGGATTTGTCATTTTATAAAGGGCTTTAGCCTTCTCTGCCAAAGAGAGCTGGTGCTTCACAAAACTACAAGGATTCTGTAGGATGATGGAGCCATGGCAATGTGGGGTCCAATGGCATTATTTATACAGTGTAGATGCACCCCTAAGGTATCCTCCTCCTGCCCACAAGCTCACATTAGAACACCAGGAGTGAAAAGAATGGTTACTCCCTACCTGCCTTGATTCCACTGGCACAGGAAGAACCAACTGAGTTATACAGGCAGCAACCAGTTGGGAAGAAAGGACCTGGCAGGTGAACCCGGAGACGCCCCATCCCTCCTCTGAGAGACCCCAAGCCCTCCTCTCTGCCGCCTGCTGCTCCATTTCAGAGCCACCTGCCCTACTTCACTTTCGGCACAACTTCCCAATTCTGACCCTGATCCTGGATTATCCCTGTTTACCTCCAACCCAACCAGGCTGGTGACCTAGTTCAGGGCTTTCCTGCAGCTCAGCCATGACCTCTGTCAGAGCGCAAGGCCTGAGTCTTTGGGAGGCCTCCGACTCAAAGACTTCAATCCCAATGTAAACCAAGGAGTAACCAAGTTGTTTAGGTGCATTTTGGGGAAAGTGGAGTGCCTGTGTAAAATGTACAAGGATTCAAATCCAAACACATGCCCACACAAACCTTCTCTGCTTATTTATCTGCCACAGATCAATGAGATAATAATAATAAGACTGACACCAGACCAGCCGCCTCAGTCAGACCACTGGTCAATGTAACCTGCCTCCTCTGACACACAGCTGCTTCCCAAAGTATGAGGCAGACAATGAGAAAGACAATCTTTCCCAGCTATTATAGCACAGATCCTTCTACTTGGGATGACTACTGGCATCCATGACCAATGACCAGTTGTGGATGCCACATTTCATGCCGTGGTTGCAAGGAATCCACTCTTATGTTCCATGTCAAACTCCAAGTGATCTTTCCAGGGTGCTGAGCCTATTTGGACTTGGAAGGGCTATGGAGGAACTGGACAAGATCCTGAAGTGTCAAGAGATATCAATGGCTACAAATGTTAGGCTGGTCTATGCTGTTGGGTTTCCCATTTCTTTGTATAGTCGTGAAAGCTAAACAACAAAGGAAGTAGATAGGAAGGGAATCAACTCATTTGAAAAGTGGCGCTGGATGAGCGTTTTCTGTGGACTGATAAAAAGGAGAAATAAATGGGTCCTGGAGCAAATCAAGCCTGAGTTTTCCCTGGACACAATATGGAAGCCAGCATCTGGCACTGCTAGGCACACAAAGGCAATGCTCCCCCAAGCTAAGCATAGTTCCCATTTCCCCTTGAGGCTCACAGTCTTTCCCACGCTGCCTGAGCATAGACACAACATGGAAGCTGAGACTGAGAAGACAAGGCCCCAAAAGACCAGAGGACAGCACAGTTCATGGATAAAGAACTTTTGGGTAAGGTAAAGGGGGCATAGAAAAGCAATGGGAGGAGGAGGAAAGCATTACAGAAGGATATATAAGGAGTCTATTGGATTTCATCATCATCATCATCATCATCATCATCACCATCATCCTGCTTTTTCCCCAGTTGAGGCTTCATGGCAATGTAGAAAGGTTAAAACAGAGAGGGCTTCAAAATCCACATCATGCAAACGTTAAGAGAACTAGAAAGAGTGAAAAGCAAGGTGATTTTAAAAGGAACCAAAGGAACAGTGCAGCACTTTCCCCGTCTTTGTCCCTCGGAGCAGGCAGCCCTCCACTGCCAGAAGGGCATCCGGAAGCAGAAGGAGAGCAAGGAGGGCCCCACTCCCATCGCCACCAGGAAGGCCTTCTCCCTGGTTCGCAGCAGAGCTGCCTGTCAGGATGGAGGGACACACAGAAGGGCCTCTTCCAAAGGTCTCAAAGCACAGGGAAAGCCACCCTTCCAAAAACCTGGACCCAATAGGTCATAACCAACACTGTGAACTGTGTCCAGAGCAGCCAATACTTGTAAGGAGGAAGGGCCTGCCGCTGCACACCTGCCACAAAACCATTCTCCAACTGACCCTTGGAGGCTCACACTGAGCAAAGGAGGCAAGGAAAGCTGGCTCATGGGCACAAAGCAACACTCCACTCGGAGCCAATACACTCGTCCCTCCATATACTCCAGGGTCAGGGGCACAAGACCCCAGCAAATAGGGGAAAAGCACAAGTAAGAGAAACACCATGTTTTGCCTGAGAGGACCCCTCTCTAGGGATCTCTAGGTCCTCCAGGGCAACTCTGTGGCCAACGTCCGACAGACACTGACCATAGAACTGCGCTGGAGGAGCTACAAAGGACTAGTAGAGTATCCTCTCTCGGAATCTCTAGTTAAGGTTGACCATAGAGTAGCACTGGAGGAGGACCTAGAGATTCCTAGAGAGAACATAGTAAACAAATCCATGAATAATCAAATCCCCAAATACAGGAGGATGAGTGTATATTGAGAGTGGTTGGTTCGAATCCAACCAAGCAGTAGCCCTAAAACCCCTAAAGCCGAGCTGCCCTTCCCTGGCCCAGACCTAGCCTCTCTGCCCTGGTCAAGAGGGCCTTTCCAGTGGAGAGAAGGTGCCTCCTTCCTTGCAAGCCTTCCGTTCCTTGAGGGCTCCAGAAAGTGGGTCAGGCAGCTCAGGCCAGTCACCCGGAAGGCAGCCAAGCCTCTGCCTTGCTCTACTTCTGCGAAAAGCAAGGGAAGAGGAGTGAATCACCAGGCGGGTGATGGCAGGGTTCCCCCACAGACTGACCTTGCGTGGCCTTGCTTCTCCAGGGAGGCCTCTGGGCCAGGGCTAGATCCAATCTTCCAAGGCTGGGGGGGCGCAGAGGGCCAAAGGCAAACATGCGGAGGAGGCCCTGGAAAGGAAAGAAAGACTCTTCTTGGCAAATGCCTTCCATACAGAGCTGAGAGGGAGCTTTCCAAGGGCCCTCTCCATCTTTCCCAGCCTTTAGAAAGAGGCTCCAGAGACTAGGAGCTCCCCCAAAAGCTCTGCCAATGCGGAGAAGAAGGCTTTCCTGCCCCTTCCCAAGGCTGGCATAGAGCTGGAATGCTCTGGAGATCCTGACTGACTGCGACCCCAAGAAGGGTCCGGACTCTCCGTTGGGAGGAGGGACCAAGCAGGGAACAGCCACCCCCCCCCCCAGATCGGCAGGGATTTGGGGCTGCCTTTGGGCCAGGTTTGGGGGGGCTCACCCTCCTCTCCCTTTCCCAGCTTTGGAGGAGGAGGAGGAGGCTTTAAAAGAAGGGGCCCAAAAGAGGGGCGGGGGGATAGCCCCTTCCCCAATTGGGGGGAAGGGGAGGAAGAGGGGGGCCTTGAAGGAGGGAGGGGGGGGGGGGGGGTCTCAGCCTCCTGTCAAAACAAACGAGGGGAGTCCCTTGAAGGCAGGTGGCTTTCAAGGGGGGAGTCTCACCCCATTTGGGAGGGGAAAGGAGGCCTCCCCGAGGAGGCAGCCAGGCGGGGGCTTTCCGGGGGAGGGGAGGGGAGGGGGCCTGGAGTCAGGGGGGAGAAGGGGCTCCCCTGCTTAGTTTGGGGGCATCCCAGTCCCCCTTCCCTTCCCGGGGCCTGGCTCACTCTCTTGGGCCGGGGCTCCTCCTCCTCTTCCTCCGCCTCCTCCTCTTCAGGGCCTCCGACGACGACGCCATCTTGCCTCCATCCGTTCCTTTGCTGCTGCTGCTGCTGCTGAGGCGACAGGAACATCCGGGACACCGCCGCCGCCTCCCCCTCCCCTCCCCTCCCACATCCGGGCCCTTCCCACTCCACTTCCGGCTTCCGGTCTGCGCCGGATGACGTCGAATTCCCGCGACGGAAGCTTTGGAGGAGTTGTTTGGTGGCCTCGGTCTCTCCGGCCATGGGCTCCTCCAAGCGGCACCGAGGCGAGGCCTCCGAGGAACAGCCGCCGCCGTCCGCGCCGCCTCCTCCGCCGCCGCCTCCGGGGGCTGCCCTCCCTCCGGCCCAGGGCTCTTCTTCCTCCAGGCACCGGGAGCACAAGAAGCACAAGCACCGGGGCAGCGGAGGAGGAGGAGGAGGCGGAGGGGAGCGGAGGAGCAAGAGGAGCCGCAGCCGCGGAGAAAGGAGCAGCCGCAGGAGCGGAGCAGGAGCCGGAGCAGGAGAGGCCTCGGCCGCGGCTCCGGCCGCTCCTTCCTCCTCTTCTTCTTCCCGGCGCCTGAAGAGGGAGAAGCGCGAGGAAGGCTACGAACAGGGGCTCCCTCCGCCTCCTCAGGGAGCCTCCTCAGGTGGGCAGCAGGACTACGACTCCCAGAAGCCTCTGCCACAGGCCCCAGCCCCAGGGCCCCCCCCCCTTCTAAGCCTCAGGCCAGGAGACATGGGAGCCCAGAGACGGAAGGGGCTGCCGAGGGCCATAGAGCCCCAGCCCTCTCCTGGCCTCTCTGGGAGGGATGGCCTCTTCTGCCGCCCACCAGCCCTGGCTCTCAGCAAGGCCCTGCCCTTTGCATCCCTTGCTCCATTGGCTCCCAGTCTCTGGAGCAGCTCTCCTCCTCCTCCAAGCCTTCTCCCGGGAGGCCTCTGAGGAAGGAGACTCAGGGCTTATGGCAACAACAACCTCTCTCTGCCTGACTTAGAGCTAGAGCTTGGCTTTGGTCTTGACAGTTTGGGGCCCCTTTTCTGGTTGAACCCCTACATACCTCTCCCTTCTCTCCAAACAGCGGCCAGCTCAAAGTCAGCCTCAGGAGACGCTTCGCTCAGCATTGAAGAGACCAAGTAAGTGGCAGAGAGCTGGATGCTGTTGGAGAGATAGATAGATCTCTCCTTCGGGGTCCTTTAGAGAAGCCTCCTCTTGCCTGGAGCTGAAGCACTGATTTCCATGCCCTTACAAATGCCTGGCTTCATGCTGCAGGAACTGGAAGGCACTGGGATAAGATTAGTTTTCAGCATTACTGATACAGAGCAAGAGACTCCTGCTTTTGGTGCTTTGAAGACTCTAAAATGCCTTCCTGACCCTGCAGTGGCTCTGCTCCGTATGCCCAACTCCATCCATCTTTGCAAGGCTTGCTCAGGGCTTGTGGGGAGGGTTTCTGAGCCGCTCTGGATAACCCTGTGCTTATTTCCCTTCCTCTCGACAGCAAGCTCCGAGCAAAACTTGGGCTGAAGCCCCTGGAAACACATTCCATCAAGAAAGGTGAGTCCCACCCCATCTTCTGTGTCTCTGGAGAGGATCATAGCATCCTAGAGTTGGAAGAGACCCCAAGAAGGGCCCTGATCCAGTCCAGCCCCTTGATTCTGCCATGCAGGAAATCTCAGTCAAAGCATCCCCATTGACTGATGATGGCCATCCAGCCTCTGTTTAAAGGCCTCCAACTGAGAGAGACTCAGTTGGAAAAACAGACTGGGAAGGTTTGCTCCAGTGCTTCATCCTCTTGGATTCTCAGTGTAAAAGCTCTTTGTGGCACCCTCCTTCCTCTCCAGAAACTGGCAGCAAGGAGGATCCGGTGGCAGCCGAAGTCATTAACCCCATCGTCCTGAAGCAGCGAGAGGAGATCAGGGAAAAGCTTGCAGCGGCCAAGGAGAAGCGCCTCCTCAACCAGAAATTAGGGTACGGTTCCTAAAAGAGTGGGCTACCTGTGGCCCACAGCCTCTGGTTTTCATGCCTCCGCTGCTGCTGAATTTGCCATGGCAGCAGAGGGCAAAAGCCACTGTCGTCTGTCTCTGGGAGCAGTCGTCCCAGCATTTGGAAGCAGGGGTGTTTCATAAGCTTCCCCTCTCTGGCTTTCTCCCTTCAGGAAGATCAAGTCCCTTGGTGAAGATGACCCCTGGCTGGACGATACGGCCGCCTGGATCGAGAGGAGCAGGAAGCTCCAGATGGAGAAGGAGATGGCCGAGAAGAGGGTGGGCAGTGCATCTGTCTAACACTGGGCTGGGATTTCCAACACTGTCTGGCTCTTGTGCCATTCATTCTCTTCTCCTTTGGCTGCTTGGGCTCTGATGGCCCATTTTCCTTTCTGGGCCTAAGGGGGAGTTGGCGCTTGTTCATAGCCCACGACACAATCTTAGCCCAATAGATGAAGGCCAGGAGCCATGTAGTCACTGGGCTGCAACTCATAGCATTTCTAGCCATTGACATTGCGGGGAGTTTCAGTCTAACAACATGTAGAAGGTTAAGCCTAGACCCACTATTGGTTCCTCAAGTCCCCACAAGCGGCACTGGAAGGAATTAGGCATCCTTATCCATTCAGAATCCCATGGAGGGAGGCAACTCACTTCTAGAGCAGTTCTCTTTCTGTCTTTTTGGCCAAATTTGCTCTTACAGGGAGATCTATACAGGCAAGTAGGTGAGGGCCCAGGAGGCATGTGCCAACCATGGGATTCCCATCCCTGTGCCAGGACTTTTAAAGCCTTTCCTCTGCCCTGGCGGTTGGCCCCATACCTCCCCCCCTCAGCCCCAGTCAAACTCCAGCTGTCTTTTCCACCGTGCCCCATCTAGCCATCTCACAGTATTTCATTTCTCTTCTCCACCATCCCCTGAATCAGGCCAAGCTCTTGGAAGAGATGGACCAGGAGTTCGGCGTCAGCAGCCTCGTGGAAGAGGAATTCGGGCAGAACAAGAAGGTGAGGAGTGTTTGGGGGAGCTGTTTGTAGATCTTGGTTAGTGGGGCCTACCCAGTCAGGCATGAGGGTCTGCACTTTGCAGCTGTTGGTCTCCTCAGCGGACTTTGCCTGGCTCCTCTGCCTATTCCACTTGGCAACAGACAGGAATCTGTCTCTCTTCCTCTTGAGAAGCACTGGGGATAGGACTGTTGTCTGGGCTGCCCCAGTACCCACTTTTTGTTCTGTTTCCAGCAGGTGAACTACAGCTCTCGTGATCTGAAGGGCTTGACAGTGGAGCACACCATAGATTCCTTCCAGGAAGGAGAGACGGTCATTCTGACTCTCAAAGACAAAGGTGAAGCCTTGATTTCTATTCTGGGTCAACACAGTTAGCTTTCAGGGAGTTTGTCCCTTTGTGCTTCTCTGCATGGCTGCACACCTCAAAACCTAATTTGCCAATTTACCAGATTATGCCTCTTTTTGTTCTGGATCTAAAAGGGCCAAATAGATTCTAGAAACAGACTTCAAAAGCTTGTGACAGTGTCCTCTTTTATTGGTTTTTCCCTTTTAGGTCTTCCATGCATTTGTTCTAAAGTGGTTCATAGCTATAAAGAGTTAGCCTACATTGTAACAACAACTTTTGGGTTGTTTTTAACCTAAGACTTAAAATACATTCTTATCTGTATTTGTTTAAATTTTTTAAAATCATCGTAAGGAGCCCCAGTTTTGGGCAGAAAGGCAGGAAAACCATAGTTTCTGGCACTTAAAACATGAAAAGAAAAGATCCTGGTATTTTTAATCCCATTCCTTTTGCCTTAAGCTCCACTCACCGTTGGAATGTGGCCCCAAGAATGTGAATTTGAACCCTTGGGTTGAGCCTTTGGTCCCTTGATGCCATTGCCAATATCCAGGCCTCGTGCCATAATGGTGGACTAACAGCTTTCAGGAATGCATAGTATTTGGGGAAACAGTGCGCGGTAGCCATGCTAGCCTCAAAGTGTGACTGTTGGTGTCTCCTCAGGTGTTTTGGAGGAGGAGGGAGGCGACGTCTTGGTGAGCGTCAACATGGTGGACAGAGAGAAGGCCAAGAAGAATGTGGAGCTGCGTAAGAAGAAGGCGGAATACAAGCCCTACGAGGAAGAGGAGACCGTGGACGACATGGTGATCGTAAGGGAGCCTCCTTTTCTTTTTGACTCCTGAGCGCAAACAGGGATTGAGAGGGACTGTCAGGACTAGTGGCAATCCTCCTTGGACACAGCCAGTTAGGCTTCTGAGGATTAGCAGAAAGCTTTATTGAGAAGTCAGAAAGGTCTTTCATAAAAGGTGAAGGAGAAATGGTTCTGTCTTCCTTTTAAGAAACTGAGGTTGCCTGTCGGACTGAGAAATAACGCAAGGGGCACCATAGGCCACCAAAGCCAACCTCTCCCTCTCAGAGCCCACTACCAGTGGTGTCATGGGATGTGTGTGTGGACCAGAGTGAATTCTGCCTAGAAATGGACTGGCATCCAGGCCACAGCCCTGGGATGGGGGGTTCTTTTGCCACCCTTCACTGAATTCATTAGTATTCATTCTACTAAGCCATTCTCTCTTTCTTTTTTCTTTTTGCCACTTCCAGTTCAAACGCAAAGGCGTCCTTTCCAAATATGATGAAGAGATCGAAGGGGAGAAGAAGAAATCCTTCAAGCTGGACTCGGTGGGGATGGCAGACGGGTCCTGGGAGCGAGAGCTGCAGCAGATTCGGGACAGCCTGCACAACCGGGCCCAGACCCTGGACGTGCCCAGCCTCCGCCTGGCCTCAGAGTACTTCAGCCCGGAAGAGATGGTAGGGTTAGACTGTGGCTCAGTGCTCTTCCATAAGGACATAGAGAGGGAGGGGATGGGGCTTGAAAGATTGGCTTGAGTGGTATCTTCACTTGCCAGCCACCTTTGAGGGTCAGGTCTCTGGCTGCGGTTTCACCAGAAGTGGTAGTTATTGGGAGTTGGATTCTGGCATTAGAATGACTAAATTATATATATATATATATATATATATATATATATAACTAAAGTAGGGGTAGGAAAGAGTCTTATGGGTTTCCCAGTGTTACTGAATTGTGCCTCCTAGTTTCTCTCTTGCCAACACAGCCACTGGGTGAGAGATTTAGTCATATTTGAATGTCACAGAGTTCCCAATACTGGGTCCAGTTTACCTCCATGGATTCAGCTCTCAGCCTTCTTCTGATGCCTTGTTACTCCTCTCCACAGAACGTCACTTTCAAGAAGGCCAAGCGGCGGGTGAAGAAGATCCGCAAAAAGGAAAAGCCGGTGAAAGCTGATGACTTGCTTCCCCTGAATGATGAGGGCAGCAGTGAGCGGGATTTTGGCTCCAGGTAAAGCCAGAGGTGCAGAAAGCACGCAGTCTCCTGGGCTAGAGCTTGTCTTGATCTCTCCTCTCTGCAGGGCCTTTTGGCTTGTCTCTATTTAAATGTCCCACATGCATTTCTCTTAAATGTCCCTGTGCCCCTCCAGGATCCGTGGCCGAGGGAGAAGAAGAGTGGTTCCAGAGGAGGAGGAAGAGGATGAAGAGGGATACACAGAATACAGCCGGAATGGAGCAACAGAGGAGCTGCCCCCGTCAGATGACGTCCGAGTGGAGAGAATGGAGATCAGCAGCGATGAAGGTGGTATGGAAAGTGTGTGGGTTCAGGGCGCACTACAGAAGGTGCACTGAGAAATCAGATTTAAAGAGTTGCGGGATGGGGACGTCTGGACGTATTTGGCCAGAATCCTGTTAGAAGCCAAGATCACTAAATTAAGATTGTTGTACTTTGGGCATAACATGAGAAGGCAATGATGTTTGGCAAAGTAGAAGGCAGTAGGAAAAGAGGAAGAGCATGTTCCAGATAGCTAGACTCCATCAAGGAAGCCATGACTTTGTAAAAGCTGAGCAGGGCGGTTGGTGGGAGGGTGACTTTGACACATCTTGTTCATAGGGTCGCCATAAGTCAAAGTCAACTTGATGGCCATTCACAACGATTAAAATATCATTAATTAAAATTAATGTATTAAAATTAATAAAATGGACTAAAACAAAAATGATAAAACTCTTTTGATAGTAAGAAAGAAATTATAATTATTAGCACAGGCCCCCACTTAGGGTCAAAGAAGAATTCACTTAAATAGGGGAGAGGAAGCCATAGTTGAACAGCCATCGAAACAGAGGCCTCTTATCTAAAATCTTTCTTTCCTTCCTCTCACCCCCCAAAAACCTTGTGCAGAGGATGGAGCCCAGGGCCCCGATTCCCCAGCCGCCCTGGAGGAAGACGAAGCTGAGCAGGAGCTGCAGAAGCAGCTGGAGAAAGGGCGGAAGCTGAGGCAGATCCAGCAGCTGAAGGACAGCGGGGAAAAGGTGACGCCTGGGGAGAGGCCAGGGCTTGGGAAGGTTACGTTGTCCTGGATTGTGAACCCCTACGCTACCCTGTGGGCCACTCCACTGTTGTCCACCTGAAGGCTTTGAGGGCAGTCTCTGGGTCAGGTGGGCCCTTCCCATACTTCTCACTCAGCCCTATGTTGCTTAATTCCACCCTCCACCTGCCTTTCAGGTCATAGAAATAGTAAAGAAACTGGACACTGGCCGGAGCCAGGAGGATGACGATGAGCTGGAGAGGAAAGGGGCCATCGTCTTCAATGCCACCTCAGAGTTCTGCCGGACGCTGGGCGAGATCCCTACCTATGGGCTGGCCGGCAACCGCGAGGATCAGGAAGAGCTCATGGTAAGGAGAGAAACAGAATGCATGCACAGGGGTCTGGGCTGGAGGGCGCAGGGTGGACTACACTTGCTTTTGAGGATCGAGTGGAAAGAGATGGGCATTTGCCTTGAAAGTTCATCTTGTTCAATGGCAGTCCAGGTATCTGTTCCTGGGAGCCAAATAGCAGGGGAGAGCTCTCCCCTTCCTTCCCATTTCCACAGGACATCCCTGAGGCTTCTAGTTGGCTGTTGGAGATGAAGTGGGAAGCTAGGGAGACCATTGACCCACCCACCTACCCACTAGATCATCATGCCCTCTCCTGTCCTTTTCAGGATTTTGAGCGAGATGATGAGCGGTCAGCCAATGGGGGCTCAGACTCGGATGGCGAAGAGAACATTGGCTGGAGCACGGTCAACCTGGATGAAGAGAAACAGCAGCAGGATGTGAGTTGGCAAAGCCTCCCAGAGGGAGAGAATGCTTGGATGACCACTTCTAGGGGATGCTTTACTGGTGGATTGTCTCAGGGGTTAGACTAGATGACCCTGGATGTCAGTGAATAATCTTGAGCTGCATAATGAATGTACTTTCTCTTTTTTTCTCTTCACATCCCACCTGGCTTCTTCTGACCCACAGTTCTCCGCTTCCTCTACCACCATTTTGGATGAAGAGCCCATTGTCAACCGAGGTCTGGCTGCTGCCCTCATGCTTTGCCAGAACAAAGGTGAGAGCAAGAAACAGATGGGTCAAGGTTGTTGTAAGCCTATCTGGCATGTTGGCGGGTGGACTGAGGGGCTGTCAGCCGTACAATGTCCCTGCACTAGTGCTCTGGCTTCCCTTCAAGGCCCATCTTGAGTCCAGGTTGCTCAGGCCATTCTCTTTTCTTGCTAGGCTTGCTGGAGACCACGGTGCAGAAGGTGGCAAGGGTCAAGGCGCCCAACAAGTCACTCCCATCGGCCGTCTACTGCATTGAGGACAAGATGTGAGTGGGTCAGCAGGAAGAGAGGTGGAGGGTCCTGCCTGTTTGGTGCCAAAACTGTTCAGAAAGCATAGATCTCACATCTCTAGGACGTCTGCTCAGAATCAGAGCATGGGTCCGCTTGGCTTCTCTCTCATGTCACCAGACATGCCTGGGAAGGCAGTGAGATTGAGAGAAAGCTTTCCTTCACAGATCTTAGAGTCCAGGCAGGTTCCTTAGCTTTTGGAGAAGGTGAGACATACAGTTACAACATCTGGGTCCTCCTCTCTCCCCTCCAGGGCCATCGACGACAAGTACAGCCGGCGAGAAGAATACCGGGGCTTCACCCAGGACTTCAAGGAGAAGGATGGCTACAAGCCAGATGTCAAAATAGAATATGTGGACGAGACGGGGCGCAAACTGACACCTAAGGAGGTATGGCAGAGGCATCCCCAATAATTTTCCTGAACATAAAATGACAGGTGGTGCAGGAAGCTCCCAAAACATGGTGAAAATGCCCTCTGGCCCCAGAGGGCATTGGGGACATAAAGATGTTAATTTTTGGTTTGCAGGAATGCAGTCCCACTAGGTCTCATGGGGGCTAATATGGCCCCCTAGGGTTTTACAGTCGCCTACCCCTGCCTTAGAGTCTTTTAAGCCTTGATGGGGCTGTTCCTTTTGTCTGTGGTTTTTGCCCATTGTGTGCATGTTTGCTCTCATTCCAGGCCTTCCGGCAGCTCTCCCACCGCTTCCATGGCAAGGGCTCTGGCAAGATGAAGACAGAAAGGCGCATGAAGAAACTAGATGAAGAGGCGGTGAGGAATGGGGGTGCGGGAGGAAGGTCACACTGGCCGAAAGGAGGGATTCACACACTTTGTGTTTGCTTTATTCACAGTGTTAGAGTTCACAAATGCAAATCAGTGGAGTAAGGAATTGAGGAAGGGGACCCTCCTGCTGCTGGACTGGGACCATAGACCGAAACCTTTTTCCTTCTGGCCACTCTGACCCAATAATTGTGTTTTAGCTGTAGTGTGGTGGTTAACTCTGTTGTGAATGGCCTTGGGGCCTTTGTTGGGAGAAAGAAAGGAATGCCTTGGGACCATCTTTCAGTGACCACTGCCATTTCCTTTCCCCTCAGCTCTTGAAGAAGATGAGTTCCAGCGACACCCCTCTGGGCACAGTGGCTTTGCTGCAGGAGAAGCAGAAGGCCCAGAAGACTCCGTACATCGTGCTCAGCGGCAGTGGCAAGAGCATGAATGCGTAAGGACATGATGGGGAGAAAGGGCCTTGAGGCAAGGAGTGGGAGGCAGATGGGTCTACTCTGCAAGGTTATACCAGATCAGAGAAGCAGAGAGGTGGCCTGTCAGATGTTGAACTGAATCCTCCCCACCGCTGTCAGTGCTAGGAGTTGCAACCCAGCACTTCCTCCAAGTCTAGGCAGTCCTTAGTAGTAACTGGACAAAGGGGGACTTTGCTGACTGTTGCTTCTCTCTTTCCACAGAAACACCATCACCAAATAGATGGCTCACTTGGAGGGAAACACTTCATTCTTCTGGGGATTATTTCAAGCCATGGAGGATTTGCATCCTTGTGGGAAGAAGAGGAGAAGGGGCTCTTTCCACCTGCAAGTCTCCATTCCTCCCCAATTTCAAGGGTGGAGGGAGTATCTGTGTATATAGTTCTGGAGCTGAGTTTTGAGCACCTTCCTTCCCCAGCCCCACCAACCCTCTTCTTTTGTATCTATATGTGATATTGCTGAATTAAAAATTAGCTGCTCCCTGCCTAGTTTGTCAAGCCTCTTCTTTCCACCACATACTGAAATAAGAAACATGTTCTGGTGCTACTACACAATGGTTTCAATCCTGTATGGCAGTTACAAATGTATACCTTCAGTTACATAGTCAGTTTTTAAAATCCTCTTCCCCCCTTCTAAGCAGGGAAACCCTTACCTTCCAGAGCTGCCATTCTCTTCCCAGCCAGAAAGATTCAAAGCTTTATGAGAAAGGAAAGGTATGAGGACTTGGCAGATCATAGTTTCCAGGGACTCCTGAAGGCAACGCTTCCTTGGCCAAATATTCCACCAGTCTGCTAGTCCCTAGGCTTGGAGCACACATTTATTAAATAAGGCAGAAGAGAGAAGGAGAAGAGACCTGGAGTACAAGGTCAAAACGCTCTTCAAAGAATGAGCCAAGGCTGCTCCTGACTTTGCAACAGCTACTCAGAATTGCTGAAGTCCACCTTGGCCTCCTCAGAAAACATCTAGTCCAGGGTAAAGGTGAGAGCCTGAGAGGTTTGATCAGTGAGCTCCCATCCTGGATGGGTCAGGCTCCCAGGGCTAGTTTGGGCTGCTCTGCTTTACTTCTCATTCTCCTCTTCCTCTTCCTCCTCTGAGTCACTGCTGTCTTCACTCTCCTCATAGTCGTAATTGACCCGGTTGGTGTTCACAAACAGGTCAGCGTCGTCCTCGGAGTCTTCCTCCCCGGCTGAGCGCGGTGGGCTTCGTGCCACGTCCCTGTTTTGGGGGGGCGGAAGAGGCAAGATGGGTTTAGGGTTTATTCTGAAATGATTACCACTCCTTTGGTTGTCAAAGCCACACGCAACCACCAAAAAACATGGGAAACCCCAACCCAGCCTTCCCATATGCAGCACTGGGGGATTTGATCAGCAGTCAAGAGGTTGGATTTGTTTGGGGGCCTAATTCTAGCATTGGCTGTGAGAGAACACTGGATCCCATCAGCAAAAGGGCTGGGATGCTTCTCCGGCATCATTTAGCTCCAAAAGAATTGCTGGGGAGACACCCAGTTCTGGATTGAGACAACTTCCAACACCAAAGTCACCCACAGATCGTTGGGAAAGTTCTGCCATGGTGCTCCAAACATTATTCCAGACCATCCCAGGGGCAGAGCCCTTGTACTTACCTCTCTTTAATGGCCCTGTGAGTCCCAGCCACTTCATCTAAGAAGGCTTCGGGCCTGTAGGAGAAAACAAAAAGCCGGCTCAGTCTCTCCCTTCGGAGAAACAGGTGAAATGGGCAGAGATGCTAGCATTTCTGGACATTTTTGAAGTCACTGAAGAAAACCTCCTCCTCCTCTTTTTGCAGGGGAATTAAAATTAAAAATACAAAATGACCCCTCTTTCCAGACTGGAAGTTACTTGGTTTCGTCAGCAATGTTCATATACAAAATTTACATTGACATAACATAATCATGACTGAGATATTAAAAGTACTGTTCATTTGGAATATAATTGTTGTTGTGTGCCTTCACGTTGTTTCTGACTTATGGTGACTTAAGGTGAACATATCATGGAGTTTCTTGTCACAAATTTTTTAAGGAGAGACGGGTTGCCATTACTCTCTGATGGAGCTGAGAGAGTGCAACTTGCCCCAGGGCCACCCAGTTTACGTGGCCAAGCTGGGATACAAACCCTGGTCCAACGCTCTAACCACTACACACCCCAACACTTACCAATAACCTTCCTTCTTCAGGTAGCGCACGTGGTCTTTGTAGAGGACAAAACTGATCTCTGCTTTCACTTTCTCCCCTTCTTCTATGGGATCCACCAGCAGGAAGTCACCTGGGAAAAAGAGGGTTGTATAAAGTCACGGAGGGCCATGTACCACTTGTCACATGGGAGGCAGGACACTTCACTTTACTGGGGCACATGAGACAAGAGGGCACAGCTACGTTCAGTTTCTGTTTATGGGTTCCTTCTAGTTATTGATAAGTCTGACTACAACAGGCCACTGATCTGATCCAACACGACTCTGGTTACATCCCAAAAGGAAACCCAAAAGCTGATGGTGCGCAAATGCTGGGGCGTGTTGAGGCAAGGTTCTCCTGCCCACTCACCTCTTTTGATCCAAATATTCTTCCTGAATTTTGTAGGCATGCTTGCAAGGAACCGCGTCCCTTCGGGGGTCTCCACCTCATGGAGGTTGTTGCCTGGGGTTCCCAGAACCTGGAGATGTGGGGGGAGAGAAGGGGGAAAGCACCCGATCAAAATAGGGGTCACAATGCCATCAAATTTCAATTCAGGGCCTGGTTTTGGTTGCTGAGCTGACCACTGATTCTTGGGATTTCCCTTTACATATTCCTTTGTGTGTGTGTGTGTGTCTTTATTTTAGGGGATTACTACATAGGTCCGTATTCTTTTCCTCAATGACCAAAGCCCTCCTCAGACTCACTGTTTTAACACCTGCAGAAGCTAATGGGATTTTTAATAGATTGGTATTGCAATTTTTAATGATGTAGGTTGTTTCGTTTTGTTTTAAGGCAATACCATTTTCTTCACTCTGCTTTCATCCGCACCTGGTTTTAGCCCCAGTGTATGTAAGGCCTCAAATTCCTCTTCTGGGGGAAAAAATTAAGGGGGAAATAACATTTGAGGGATGAGTCTGCTCACCCGGACAATCTGCTGCCTCTCGGAAGGGACCACATGCTCCTCCAGGACCTCCTTCACCACATGCTTGCGCTTGGTGGCTTGCGACATGATGCTCTGTCAGCCCAAGGTGGAAATGCGCCTGCAGGGGTTGTGTGCGATCCAAGGAATTGTTTGCAGAATGCGACCGCGCTCTCAGAAGCTGCAAGGAAGAGGCAGATATGTTGACGGAGAGGCCGCACAGAGACCTACCAACATACAAGGGGAAGCTAATGATAGCTCCCAGTCTACTAAGCCAACCTCCTTTTGGATTGTCTCATCATGGGTTTTCCAAGTTTAAAGGCATTCAGGAGTGGTCTGCCATGCCCTTCCTCTGCAAAGCACTACAGGCTGAGTCTCCCTCCTTATCTGGAGTCCTGAAATCCTCCAAAATGGCAGAGGGAAGGGATTAGATGGCTCTTGGAGTGCCTTCTAGAGATTTACAATTGGGTGAACTCACTAACTTAAAAGACAAAGATGGAGAAGACACTGAACAAAGGCTTCATAAGAACATCCTTGTCTTCGAATGGAGAATACCTTTCTGCCTTTCTCTACTATCTTCTGAGTAGAATAACAGAAATCACAAAGGTGGAAGAGGCTCCAAGGAGGGCCCTGATCCAGTCCAACCCCATTCTGCCACGCAGGAAGTCTCAGTCAGAGCATTCCCATTGACAGATGGCCATCCAGACTGTGTTTAAAGACCTCCAAAGAAGGAGATTCATCATCTCCAAGGCAGAATAGTCCACTACTGAGCAGCTCTTACTCTCAAGACGTTCTTCCTAATGTTGAGGTGGAATCTCTTTTCCTATCATCCATTGCTCTGAGTCCTATTCTCTGGAGCAGCAGAAAAGCAGCTTGCTCCATCCTCAGATTCTTAAACAGGGCCATACAGCATCTCTTAACTGTCTCTTCTCCAGGCTAAACATGCCCAGATCCCTAAGTCTTTCTTCACAGGGCTTCATGGTTTCCAGACCCTTTGCCATTTTGGTGACCCTCCTCTGGACACAGTTCAGAGGCAGAAGGGCCTCCATTTTGGAAGCGAGGGATCCAGACCTGTTTCCAGGGACAGCTGGTGTCGTCCGAGTTCAAGAGCCGTGGATCCAGTGCTGCTGCTTTCGCTCCCTGGGACATTCACAGTTTGGGAAGAGCTGGGGAAGAAAAGAGGAGGTCAAAACGGTCTCTTTGGGGGCTGCTTCCCCCCTCAAACAGAAAGCAGTCCAGTCTCACAACCAACTGTGATACAACGACCCTGACAGGTGGGACGAGCACTAACCCTCTGACACAACAATCCCATTATTTGGGACTAGACCTTTCCCCAAGGACACAACAACCCTGCCAGGTAGGACCTTCCCCAGGCGGCCACAACCCTGTAATTTGGGACCAGGGCTTCTTCTCCCAATGGCACAACAGCCCTGCAAGGTTGCACCTCTCCCAGAGACACTGCCAGGTAGGACCCATGACCCAACAACCTTGCTATTTGGGAGCAGGGCTCCTTCTCTCAGAGACACAACAGCCCTGTACTCCCACAATGACCACCAACCCCTGAAATCTGGGACCTGACCTTCCCCATGACACAACAGCCCTGCCAGGTGGGACCAGAGGAGAGGCTTCTTCAATATTTGCCCCCCTTCCCCCCATAAAAAACCCAGCCCCAAAGACCTGCTGGAGAAAAGGCGCCTTCCTCTTGGCTGCCAAGACAGAAGCACGAGATGCGGCACTTCCTGCTTCCGGCGCCAGGGAGCCCCACTTCCGGTTGCAACCTCCTAAAGGTTCCCCCTTTGCTCCTCCTCAGGGCCGCCTCACAAGCGTTCCGCCCTTGAGGCCAAAATGGCCATAAAAAGAAGGGTTTAAAACCCTAACAGGCTTTTTTGAGATATTCTGTTGATTTAAAATTATATATATATATATATATATATATATAATTTATTTAGTTATATACCCCACTCTTCAGCAAAGGCTATCAGAGCAGCTTACAATTCAATTAGACATTATATATATATATTATATATATATATATATATATATATGTATAATTTATATATATATATTATATGATATAAATTATATATAAAATTATTCATTATAATTATTTTTAATAATTATATAATATTAACTTATTAATTATATATATATATATATATAATTAAAAATAAATTATTATACAGTTTTTTTATTATATATCAATTATTAATAATATATATATTAAAGTTTATTGAATTAAAAAAACAACCTATTAAAACACTAGTCCAAAATAAACAAACAAAAACTGTTAAATTATTACTATTTTATTATTATTATTATTTATACAGTTGGTTTGTTTATGTTTATTTTGGATGTATGTGTTTTAATAGGTATGTTTTTTAAATTATTTAAATAATAATAATAATAATAATAATAGCAAATCAAACATATAGTGCTCAAACATACTGTACCTCAGAGGATGCGTTCTTTATTACCTTAGTCCTTATGGGCTCCTTCTTTCCTCAGACATTCTCACTTTTCGCTTTCTGTAACTTCCATCGCCTTCTCTTTCCTTCAGCTACTTTGATTTTAAGATTATTTATATTAAGAGTCTGCAGGTTTTTGTGTGTTCTGTCCAAATTTTTGCATAGCTAGACCTTTTAATGATTCAGGGAAAACAGGAATGCCTATCATCCCCCGGCAGGGATGGCTATGCTGGCAAGATGGCTGGGGATTCTGGGAACTGAAGTCCAAAGCATTGTAAAGTCTAAGGCTTTCATGGCCAAAAGCCATAGTTTTTTGTGGTGTACCCCACAAAAATAACACCCCTGGCATTGCTTGGCTCCATGCGCCTGCCCAGCTCAGCCAACCCAATCCCTTATTTATTGATATGATATGCTAGAATATAAATGTTTCCAATTGGATGTAAGATCATTTCTTGTAAACATTTTTATTATTTTATGCTGGCTGTGTGCCGTAATAATAAACCCATTCAATAAATACATTCCTTAGCAGGGATCCAGGCAGTTTTAGTTGGGAGTTAGTTACCTCCCTTCCATTTACAAACTCTTTGCCACCCTGACTTTGACATTTCATGAAAGTTTGCGCCCATGATGTGTCGTTGCGTGTGCCTTTGAGATGTTTTCGACTTATGGCCACCCCATCGCAGGGATTTCTGAGGCTGAGAGTGTGTGACTCACCCAGTGGATTTCCACGGCCGAGCAGGGATTCAAACCCTGGTCCCTAGTTGCAGCCCAACATTCAAATCATTATGAAGTCGAAGGCTTTCAGGGCCGGCATCCATTGTTCTTTGTGGGTTTTGGGGGCTCTGTGGCCATGTTCAAGAAGAGTTTCTTCCTGACATTTCGCCATACATATATATACTTCATTCTCTGAAGGTGCCAAGGAAGACACTCTTCTTGAACATGGCCGCAGAGCCCCCAAAACCCCACCAAAAACCCTATTAAAATTATTAACCATGATGAGGAATATCTATATTGTATTTATGTAGAAATGCTAGTCCTCTTTTTGGTAACTGCTGGGGTGACAATCCCATGATTGTGGACTGCAACTCCCATCAGCCCTCTGGCTAGCATTGGCGCCATTCCCTTGCTGCACACAGACACTCGCAGGTTAAGATCACTTACAACAGTCCGCTTTTATTATTAGTAGTAGTGCGAAAAATACAGAAACAACAGAATGCCGTGTCTTTAAAGTGAACAACTGAAGACTTGGGTCTTTCAGGATTTATCCCCTTCCAAGGAAACTCACACCCAAATGAAAGGGAGCAAAAACACACACACACAACCTCTGTTTACCCTATACTTTCTTCCAGTAACAATATTTTCCAAGTACAATTATTATTATTGTTATTATTATTATTGACCTCGGCTAAAGCCTAGCTAGCAAAACGAAACAGCAGCATGACCCAGAAAAAAGCATGTTGTAGTGGGATGCGAGGGGCTCTGGACACCCCAATATTAGGGGCACCTTAGAGCATGATAGCACTCTTTCAAACCTGCCACCCAGGAAACGTGGGTACAATGCCAGCGCTGAATATTAACACAGATTTGAATTTAAAGTGGCTTTTGGGGTGGAAAGGAAACCACAGAATCTAAACCAGGGGTGGGCAATCATTAGGAAAAAACTGGTCCTGGAAGCAACTCCAAAGCCTTTAATAGGGTTTGGCTCCCTAACATCCCCTAAATGGCATGGGGGCAAAACTGCCATGTTTTGGTCCCTCCCTTGACCATTTTGGGCCCCAAGGAGAGCTTCTCATGTTGGCTTCCAGAGCCATTTTCCCCATGCTTTCCCCAGCCCTGACCTCGACCCATGTAACACTGGGGTTATGGCTTCCCTGAGCATTGGTCCCTGGCTGGAGGAGGAGGCAATCCAACCTTGTGAGTTAGTGTCTTCAGACCTCTGGCCACGGACGTGTGACTTTGTCACCCCAGTCTCCCAGCTCAGCTTCGTCCTAACAGAAATACAAGAGCGATCGTGGGATGGAGTGCCCCATTTATTAGTGCTACAATCCCAACCGGGAGGAGGATGCATTAGTGCAAAAGGACTGGAGGCAAGAAAGAGGGAGACGCCTTTGACCTTCTTAAAATAAATAGGAATTATCAAAGGGAAAGAAATACTGTCAAGTGTTAGTCCTCCATGCTCTCTCTATCTCCATGAAAAGAAATTCACCCATTAATACTTATGGGATTATCTTACATTAGCGTAGTGCCATTTCACTAATATACCTCAGTACTATAGGTCTAAAAAAGGAAAAGAAAGGAGATGACAAAGGAAGAAACGGTTCCGATATATCTTGGCATTAAAAAAGAAGCCCACTCAAATGTTGCAGTTGGCAATGGGAACTGACCTAAGAGAAATGTCACTACAGCAAGAAACTCCGCAACTTCCTGATGCATTTCCAAACCTAGAAGAGCCCTACATTTGTCTGAGTTTGTTGGGTCCTGAACTATGCTTTTTTTACCTTGCAAGCGTGCCTTCTTGACTTCCAAAGAATTAGCTCAGGAAGGCCCAACTTGAGAAACAAGGAGAGATTCAGAGCCAAGCCTTGACCTGTTTTGGAGAAGCTAATAATTTTCATCATCTCAAAAGCCATGTTCCAAGATGACCGCCTCTGCCCCATTGCAACCTTACAAAATCCAGCTGCGAAGGAGACACCCCTCTATCTAAAGGCAGGACTGGTGCAAGGATCATGGTACGACTATGGCTCTACCCTAATCCCTATGGTCAATAGCATATGGGGAGGGAAGGTTGTCTCCTATGAGGGCATGGGGCCAGATCTGTCACTCTCCATGTGGCTCATGACAAATTAGTTGCCAAGTTTAGTGGATCAGGATAACCTGCGATTAAGGTGGCCTAGGTTCCCATCTTAATACTGGAGGGAAAGACAATCAGGAGGCAATTTTGGACCTATACGAAGTGGGGAGGCGATGACAATCGGGCACCTAATCCACCACGGCAGAGCTGCACATCGTGTTCATGCCACAGGCGCGGCTGCCCCGGTACAAGTAGTAGTAGCCCTGAAAGAGACAACAAGGAGGAACATGGGTCAAGGAGCTCCCATCTTGGAAGGGCATTCCACATTGAGGATGAAACAACAGAGAAGACCTTGCTGCCACTTATTCCCTCAAACACAGAGGAAGGTCTCAAGGAAAAGAAAGATTGGGAGGGCAAAGACCCCCAGGGCTTACCTCTTCTCCCCAGTCTTCACCCCAGCTGTTCTTGATAGCCCAGAATGGTATAGTTCCACCTAGAAGGAAGGAGGGAGAGAAGATGCAGCCATCAGTGAGAGGCATGCCAGCTATTAGCTAGTTCCTGACTCTATTTCTAACATGCAACACAAAGCAGCCACTTACGTGTCCCGTAGCCAACCAAGAGGACTGCATGGTCTATCATCCACGGATTGCAGAGAAGGAAGAAGGGGTGAGAGACTCCCTTCCTGTAGAACTGTAGGCGGAGGGAGAAAGAAAGAAAAGGACTCAAAGCTAATTCTGGACTCCATACGAAGATCTGTGCCCATGTTCTACGGTGGCCTGATTGGTGGAAGTGTTGGATTCATTCCACCCCATTAAATATCAGGCTTTTTATTGACACCTTTGGGCCCTAACTGAGGCACCCACCCAGATCTCTACACATGCCTGGGGTTAAAATAGTTTCAGTTTTTATAAATGCAGATCTTGTGTTATAGGAAAGGATAGAAAGATGTTTAATATTGAAAATATTAAATATTGAATTTATATTAAGAAGATAAATATTGTGATAAAAGAAAGAGACAGAGACAGCGACCTCACACTCCCTGCAACAAGACAAGCTCTCACCTGCATGGCAAAGGCATTAAGAGCGATGGAGATGGGTCCATTCTTTGCCAACCAGGCCGCAATCTCTGAAAGAGAGGGAGAAAGGGCAGGAGTGATGCCACTGGAGTAATGCACAGACATAACAAGACAGAAGGGAAACTTTTCTGCGTCCATCCCAATAAAAGATAATAAAACAAGCTGGCTCCATCCTCAATATGACATTGCTTCAGATATTTAAAGATGGCTGTCATGTCACCCTCTAAGTCTCTACTTCTCCGAGCTAAACATAGCCAGCTCTCTCTGTTTTTCCTGACGAGGCTTGGCTTGCAAACTTGTGGTCACCTTGGTCACCCTTCTTTGAATTTAAAGTACAGGCAGGCTGTTTATTAACATGAGTTCATATAACACAGGTTCACTTTTATGCATCAGAAAAGATATGTTCTCCATCGGCCCTTTAGTCATGGCGACTCTATGGTCAACCTCCATGAGAAACATAGCATTCGCCATTATCCACTGTAAGTCTGGGAATGTTTCCCCCACAGATTGAGGGTTGGACTGCACTCACCTTTCTCATCCCGGGAGATGGCCACAGAACTATTGATGTAAACGGCCACCTTGTCCTTGGAGAAGTTGCACCTCTGCTCATAGCCCTCATAGCTGTAGTCGCGCTCAGTCTCCAGGCCACCTGGGCAGAGGCAAGCAAGAGCCAGAACGTGGAAAGGAAGTTACAATTCAGTTGAGGAGGAAGGTAAACAGCTAGAAGATAAATAGTGAGCTGTTGTTCTTTGCCACCACCAGACTCACCAAGTCCCTCAATGGCCTCATAGGCGTTGGATGGCAGCCCTCCTCCACAGGCCTGGTCCAAGGCATCACAGTCCAGCAACTCTGCGGAGGGAGAGAACAGGCAGGAAATGAGAACTGAGTGGCGGAGAGTAATTTTGGTTAGTGCCAAAAGAGCGGATTGTTGAAAACTGGGAGATACCTGTAGTTCTTTAGCGGTTCAGTTTAACTACTGGCTGTGAGGGATGCCGACTCCATCAGTGAAAGGTGTTCTCCCAGGTGCATTACTGACCACCAATGATGCTTATGCTATAGCAGTAACGTGTGTCCATGTTCAGCATCAAATGAGGTCTTGAGACTGCCTGGAATGATACCCAGTGTGCCAAGCTCTGACCACCTACCTTGCTCTGAGAGAGAGACCAAGGATCCCTTGTTGAGAAACCACTGTCCTTCCACATTGCCTGTGACAGAGAATGCCCAGCAGGAGCCACAGCTGCCCTGCGAGTAAAAGAAGCCCAGTCTAGTTTAGAGAGGAAGCCTGCTCTGTTCAAGAACTGGGAACAACCTAGAGCTCCAAAGTAACAAGGTATGAGACATGTAATTAGTTGTAACAACATTTTCTGATCAGTGTGGTTACTCTCTCTGTGTGCGCACATGTATGTTTTAAAGTAACAGAAAGGAGTGAGCAGCACAGTACTTTTTCCGTATTACAACCACCAACGACAGTGGATTATTTTTTAAATCTTGCAATGTGTTAACAGTGGATGGAGAGAAAATACTTCTTAAGAAGAGAAACCATCATATCCTCTGGGGCCATGTATCAACTCTCCACTTCTGAACAAGAAGGACTGGTGAGCGCATAGGGAAACTAACCTGGTCCTTGACCCCTGTGACAGCCCCATGGTCCCGCCAGTCCCATTCCTCTGGCATGGGGTCGCTGGGAATGGTGGCTGCTTTCATTGGCCGGACCGGCAGCTTGGACAACAGCGGGTTCAGGTACGTGGAGCGGAACTCCTCCTCTGGAAGGTGACAAATGGAAGGTTATGCCCCGAACATCCACAAGATAAAGGAAAGACTATCAGATGCTTCATTGCTTGCAAGGAGTGTTAACTCCAGCTGCCATGCCTATAAACATCCAGAAAAATGGGGAAAGAGATAGCAGGGACTGTCCTGCATCCCACTGCACTTATCCAGGAAGACAGTGTAAGAGAGAATTGCAGCAGGAATGGGGGGAATCCCCACGGATGGGACAGGAGGAAGATCTGAGCAGGGTTTTAGCTTGGCTTGTTCTTGTTTTTCTGTGCCCTCAAGTTGAATCTGAACTATGGCAACCTTCTCCTAAAATTTTCTTGGCAAGATTAATTATTCAGAGGTTTGCCATGGCCTTCCTCTGAGGCTGAGAGAGTGGGACTTGCCCAGGATCAGCCAGAGGGGTTTCAGGGCTGAATGGGGATTTGAACCAAGAGTAGGGAATCTATTTAAGAATACACCTTGGAGAGAGTTCTTTTAAAGCCTGGGATCAATTCATTGCCCCAGTAAGATGGGAGACTCCAACCTCCAGTAAATGTCAGGGAGAAAGCACCATGTGTAAATCAAAGGAGAAATTGGTAGTCATATCTTTTTGCCTACCTGTCAGGTCACTAAATTTGGTGACTCCGTACTCCGCTGTGCCCCGGTCCAGCTCTTGAATGACTTGGGCCTTCTCCAGATTCTCAGCAAAGATCCGGAAGCGTTTCTCAGCCTCTGAGCAAAAAGGAGTCCGGAGAAACAAGAACCCATTAGGAGTACAGTTGGATCCTGTATCCGTGGAGGAGATACGTTCAAAGACTTATCACAGATAGCGAAAACCAAAGGTAACAACAAATGCAATATTTCTGCCAGACGCTGAACATACAGTTGTGCTGGAGAGCCCTTGCCATGTGATCTACACTAACCAGTTAGGAGTTGGCCCTATGAAATGGGGACACCCTTGGGTCCTCTTATGTGCCCCCATGTCTTTCTGCAGTCAATCCTTTTGTCCAGTGCTCACCCCTTTTGTCCTTGTAGCTCTTTTTGTAGGTGGTCACAAAGTCCTTGAAGCGGGAAACCAGGTGGACTGAGGCATTCTGGGGAACAAAAAGACCCAGGGCTGAGAAATTGGGAAACTGGGAGGGAGGCAACCCAACTTAAAAGAACTGTCAGAGAACCTGTGCAGTGGGCCTTAATCCAGAAGGAGAGGGATAAGGGCAAGGGAACCCACCTGCAGATGCCTCTCCTCCTGGGACGACTCCTCGCCATCTGCACCCAGAACCCTGGGGCGAAGCACTTCCCAGGTTCCCAATTTTGCCACCTGAGCTACTTCAGAGGGCTCTGGAGGAAGAGACAAGTGGGGCAAAGCCAAAGTGAGAAGGACCCAAGCACCAAACCCACAAGACCCCTGCAAACCTGATACTGTACTCCTTTTTACCTGACAAACCATTTACTTATTCAATTTATATCCTGCCTTTTTTCCTGAATGAGACCCCAAGTGATTCACACATGAATCAAAGCAAGGCGCATGAATTAAAAAGCTAGTAATAGAAAGGGTTTTAAAATCAAACACTAAACAAGCTCAAGTAACAGGCATGTATGTCGCCAAGGAGAGCCCAGCCTCTGTCTCCTTCGGCCCGTTTTGCCTCTGGCTTGTTTTCACAGGCAACATTTCTCAACTGGATGTTTCAGCCTGGGTGGCGTCGGCTGATGCTGCCAGTTCAGGGAGAAGGTGAGGTTTGGGCCTAGCATTTACGCTTCAGGAGGTCTGAGTCAGACCCGACTTACCAGCCGGGCGACACTCTTCCTTCACCAGCTGCTTCCTGCCTGCCCAGGGCTGAATCCAGACTTCAAAATGACACGACTAGGCAGAAAAGAAAAACAGAGACAAGTCAAATGTGCATTCGAGGCACATGAGCACAGAAGAGGACAGGCAACACACTGCAGGAACAGCGCACAGTTTAACTGCCATGGATCCATGCTGGGGAATCCTGGCACTTGTAGCTTGGTGGAACATTGAGCTTTCTGTCAGAGAGCTCTGATGCCACAACAAGCACCAAATCCCACAGAGCCATGCCAGTTAAAGTGGTGTCAAACTGCATTACTTCTGCAATGCGGGTGCAGCTCCAAGAAGGTCCTGGGGCAGGACACTGGCTCCCTAGACCACTGTCACCTATTTTAGGGGGACAACTAGGGTTCTGACGCTTTCCTGGAGAAGTCAGAATGCCATGCCAGGAAAACAATTTGGCAACAGTGTGCCTTTTTCCCCTCCCATCTCTGCTCTAGGGTTCTTCCCTCCAAGCTACAGCGGGGATTATCTGTCATCTGACAGCCCCACTGAGCTGGCCTTGTTTGGAGAGGAAGTTCAGGTCACAAGATAACATGCGAAGGGAAAGACGGGTTGAGCGGGTAACTCCATGGAGAGCATTCCTAAAAAGGTCAGAGTCATCACTCTTTATTGCTGTTTGCAGGAAACCTGGATGCAGATCTGAAGAGAACCTGCAAGGCTCCCCTGTTTCTGGACAACCAAACACTAGAACTGATTTCTGCGGAGCTAAATCAAGCATCGCAAAACCAATCGCAGGGACGCAAAGACAAGCCTTTCTCGGTGGCAAGCCTTTAAAGAGCTGGTTCTTACCACTTGTTCTGGCTCTCCTGAAGGGACACAATTGGCCGCATCCTGGCTCCTCCCGCATTGATTCTTCAACAAGGTGATGTCCAGGTAATACTTGATCCCGTTCACCACCTGCAAGTAAGGAAAGAGGTTTTAGGTACACCTGCCATACACAGGAGCTGGGGCTGAATAGAAGTCTTCCAAGTCTCCTGGGAGCGTCCATTTTGTGGCCCCTGGCGCACCTTCCCTTGACGTCACTGACCTTGATCTCTTGCGCCTTAAATAGGAAGCAAATTAACGCCTTGGCAATCTCTTTGGCTCCTTCGCTGCAGGTCGGCACCCATTAAAATCAAGACAATGCAAGGTCAACCCAAGACAATACAAGGCCAAGGCTTTTTAACGAGCCAGAAGCCCGTTAATCGGAGAGGAGACTCTGGGAAGGGTTCGCGCACGTGCCCAAAAGGAGGTGCTTTAAAGCCCTTGACGGCGACCAAATCCGCCCAGAGTAATTACCCCGGAGTAAGTGGATTGCAAATCCCATAACGAGATGCCACTCAGCCTCTGCTTAAGTCGGAATGTTTAAGGAGCTTCATTCACAATAATAGAATCCGTGGGTGTTTCGTCTCCAAACGCTTTTGGCTCCTGGAAACAGGAGCATTGCATTGTCTCAAAAGGAGCGGGAAGAAAGAACAGCCGCTCAGTAAGTCCCAAACTCTAGTCCTCCAAGTGTTTTGGACTTCAACTCCCAGAAGCCCCAGCCAGTTTGGCCAATGGTCAGGGATTTTGGGAGCTGAGGTCCAAAACTTCTGGAGGACCAAGGTTTGTGTCTGACAGTCGAGGCAGGACTTGGAGAGCCATGATCTGCCAGCCTCAGCCACCGGACCCATACCTCTTGCAACCCGGCCTACCTTGCAGGGCTGTTGTGAGGATAAAGGGGGAGGCAGCCATGCAAAGGCCCTGGGTGACGTTGGGTGACCTACCTTGCAGGGCTGTTGTGAGAAGAACCTCTCCATAGAACTCCTTCAGCGACCTGTTTTACCTTCCTCTGCTTGGCCTGCCGTTGCCTGGCCTACCTGGCAGGGCTGTTGTGAAGGCACCTCACTGGAAGGGCTTAGAAATGCGTGCCAATACAAAGGTAACCCAATAAAGAAACCAGTGGACACAATAATACGTAGTTATTATCATTATTATTTCTCTTTTTCCCTTACCCACCTGGGTTTTGGCGGAGCGCAGCGCCCAGAGGGAAGGCTCCCCGGCTCCTTCTCCTTCGTCCTCCAGGAAGGCCTGGCCCAGAGCGAAGCGAGCCGCCTCCCTGACCAGGCCGCCCTTGGTGACGTCCACCTCCCTGGCCCCTCCGACCATCGCCGCCGTTGAGGCGGACACAGCCATGAGCAAAACGACATTCAGAAGAACCATCGCCGCCGCCATCCTGGCTCAAACTGAGGGGAATCCGCTCTGCAGGGCCACCCCACTGAGAAAGGGGCGGGGCGAGAGAGCATCCGCTTTGGTGATTGGCCCAGCTGAGGAAAGGCACGCCTCCACTCCGAGCCGGCACTGGCTGGATGAGAAAGGGACGGAGCCTCCGGGGAGGAGTCTGCCCAGCCTAGCGGCGACGCCATTTTCTCCTTTAGCGATGGTGAAAAAAGGCGGGGTTTGAAGAGGCTGGCGTCACCGCCCAGAGAGGCGTGGTCTCATTTACATAGCCCCGCCCCCATTTCACGACCTTCTCTATTTATTCACCGTTGCAATAATAAATATATGCATAACCTTTGAAATGTTAAATAGTATTTATTAAAGGGAAAGGCCTTCAATGGGTGCATCTGCGCTGTACAAATAATATAGTTTGATACTGCTATAACTTCCACTGCTCCATGTTACAGAAAACCTGGGATTTGTCGTTTGGCCCCAGGACCCTTTGGCAGAGAAGGCTAAAGCCCTTGCAAAAACTACAAATCCCATGATTCCACAGAGGATGGCTCTGTAGCATTTAAAGTGGCCTCAAAGAGCATCATTTCCACAGTGCAGATGTACTTTGTGTGCGGTTGTTTTGAACTACAGTTCCCAGAATCCCCCATTATAGGACGAAGACTCCTCAGTGGGGGGGACCCTGATCCCTTCATCCTTTGGGGGAGACGAAGTCCCAAAGGCCTTTCCCAATTCTCAGCCACCCCAGTCAGTTTTGTTCAATTCATATCCGTTGGACTCTAACACCCATCATCCCCAGCCTAATGTATATCTATAGGAACCTTTTACACACTCTCTGGACACCTGTCATGTCTTTTTAGATTGTAAGCCGCTCTGAGAGCCTTTGTGGCTGAAGAGCAGGGTATAAATACTCCAAGTAAATAAATAAATACCCCCATCCCTCCATATTTATGGCTTTGAGATCTGCAGATTCGATTAATATGTTCTCTCTAGGAATATCTAGCTCCTCCTCCAGAGCAACTCTATGGTCAACTTCAACTAAAAATCGCATTGAAAGACCTATAGAGACCACTCTACTAGGCCTTTGTAGCTCCTCCATTGCAGTTCTATGGTCAGTGTCTGTTGCACCGGAGGACCTAGAGATTCCTAGAGCGGTGTCCGCTCAGGTCTAAGAACATGGCATTTTGGTTATTTGTGGGTTTCCCTTATTCACGGGGGTCTTGCGCCCCTAACCCTAGCAAATGGGGAGGGACAAGTGTATAAGCTGCCCTGTTTCTTGGGAGAAAGGCTGGTTCTGAATGAAATTAGGTCAGGTTTCTTTCAAGTCTCACTCACCCAGAAGCTGCCAGCCGAAAAGAGGCCCAGGGAAGGGGAGCAAGATTTGCGACCCAATTATCTGAGCCTCTTCCATCCTGACAAATGGGTTAGAAACCCTCGAAGATCCCTGTTTGGCGAGTTTGGACTTGCACAGAACCATCAATCCACCAGACCCGAATTCACAGCCTTCGTCTCTTCCCTGATGTGACATCTTTGTAAGTGTTGTGTGCAAAGCTTGAACGTTTTCTGGGAAGCTCAAAGGCTCAAGCATCTTTAACAGTCTTTGTAAAAAGCTACCTCAAACATCATCAACAGGCAATATTTGAATCAGTTTGAAAAGGGCTCGTCGTGCCGTGAGACAGAGGTCCAAAACACATTGCAGAAATAGTCCAGTTTGAGACTGCTTTGACTGCCCTGGGAATCCTGGGGATCGTAGTTGGCTGTGGCACCAGAACTCTCCAACAGAGAAGGCCCAATGTCTCACAAAACTACAGTTCCCAGAATACCATTGAGCCAGGGCAGTTAAAGCGGTCTCACGCTGGATTATTTCTGCACTGTGTTTTGGACCAGAGACTAATAACTCACCCATCCCACAAACCCAGAAGGAGGGACTGTATTCCTAATACTCTTGACAAGAACATTTTGGGGAGCGTCAACTCACCATTTGGAGTCCAGTGATGGCGAACCTATGGCACGTGTGCCAGAGGCGGCACTCAGAGTCCTCTCTGTGGGCACATGTGCCATTGCCCCAGCACAGAGTTTGTTACTAGAAAGCCAGAGGGACACAGCATTTGGCAATAAAGAAGTGAGTTTTGGGTTGCAGTTTGGGCACTTGGCCTCTAAAAGGTTCACCATCACTGGTTTGGACTCTCTCAACCCTTCCTTACCTCCACCAAGGTGCCCACATGGCCCACCCACCAACCACCAAAATTACTTTTCAAGTCACACTGAGCAAACACATAGCTGATTTTTATTGTTTTAAAAACAATGATTTGTGGCGCCTGCCGTTTAAAAGCAGGTGGTATAAAAGTCGTGTGGGGAGAACGGGGGGAGAATCAAAGAACGGGGTTTGAGCCAGAAACGTGACAAATACATCTCTCATTTTCAAGAAGAAATCCAACACTAAACCTCAAAACCAAAGGGGTGCAGAACTCTCCCCCAATAGCTGCAGGCTGAATAATAGCCGAATCCATGCGAGGAGAGGGCTGAGGGGGTCCTTCAAAGCTGCATAGAAGAGAACAAGCTCTATGGGGCTCTGAACAGGAACGTCCCCCGCCTTTCTCAACCTTCTCCCCAGAGAGGCTTTGTTAGATTTAAAAGGCAGCAACACTTTTGATTTGGGTAACAGCTTCCACGGACCCTTGGCGGATGCTTGTAAATGAGTGAATAGGGGTTCTGGAGGGGGTTGGAAGGGAAGGCTGGGTCTCTAGCTAACCACCAAAAAGCTAACAGCATCCCCCCAACTCAGGGCGCTTCCGGGGTTCACAAGAAGGCGTCGCACCATTCCCGCAGGCAGCCGTAGCAGTCCCTGGATTGCTTGGCGTTGGCCCCGCAGGTGTCCTTCAGCCATTCGCGGAAGTTCTCCTCGTCTTTCCTCAGCACCAAGAACTGCCCAAGCACCACGTAGGCCTGAAAAAGAGGTTGCAAAAGAGGACAGGTGAGACAATGGCGACCATCAGCCCAGGGCCAGCAAAGAGAACCACAAAGCATCTCAAGACAAGCAAAGGGATCGCTTCCAGATCTGGCAGGACTGCAGCTGCAGTGGTGAAAAGGGCTGGGAACTGCAGTCACTCACATATAAAAGGCCCATGGTTTGCCCAACCCTGACCTAGCAAGGTGGCAGCTTTCAAGGGGAAGCGCCTATTGCCAAAGCCATGGCTCCTGGGCTTTCCTTGCCCTATTTGTTGCTATTGGCCGCCCCTGCTTCCCTGCCCCGGGCCAAGGTACCTTGTCGAAGCCTTGGTCCGCCAGCTTCTTGCCCAGGACGTCTCCGATGCCGGCCAGAGCCCCGACGGGCTTCTCCCCCATGGGCTCCGCCACGAAGTCCCGGTGCTTCTGGCTGGTGGTCATTCTGGCTGCAAAGGAAGCCCAGGGAGAGGTCAGGGGCCAGAGACTACAAGAGGGTCACCTCCACCAAGGACACTCAGGCTCCAGTCGGCCAGGATTCAGTTACAGAACTCAAAGACATAGCCGTGTTCGTCTCTAGCAGCAGTTATATCAAGAGATTTGGTAGCCCCTTTGAGACTCACTGGAAGAAAGGAGTCGGCAGAGGAGCTTTCTCTTCTGAGAGTGCCTCTTTAGGGCTTGAAATGCACGAAAGAGGCCCCCCTCCTCGCCCACTGGGGATACTGGGGGATACTGGTGTCCCCCTAAGGCCCTCCAGACCCACTCCCCGATCCTTACCTGCCTTCGCCGCCTACTCAACCGTCGCTCCCGCCTCGCCGCGCTTCTACTTCCGGGTCATAGGTCCCATTTTTTAAGGCTCCGCTGAAACGCCCCATTAAAAAAACAGAGGGGGACGCTCTAGGCTTAGACGGCGCGTCTCTATGGCTGGCCCTAAGCGGTAAAGGACGCTCTAGACTCTCGAAGCGGGTTTCTATGGTCAGCTCGCAGAAGGAGCTTTGCTATGGTCACGTGACAGGGAGAGGCTGTCACTCAGGGACCAATGGGAGCGCAGAGGAGCACCAAGGCCCCGCCTCTAGTTGGAAGGCAGGCCTTTGGAGCCAGAAAAGGAAGGAAGGAAGAAGGACTAGGGGCCAGTGAGTACCTTCTCCCCTTGTTTCTGCCTTCCTTCCTCTCTCTCTAGCAGCCTTTCATTCCTTTCTTCTTTCCAGGCAGTGCTTTATTCCCTTTCCAGGATCTCTTCCTCCATTTTAACTTAAGCCTCTGAGGTTGCTGAAGGGAGCCTTGGATGTCAACAGGAATATATGTACTGTATACACACACACGCACAGTATATACTGTGTGTATATATATATATATATATATATATATATATATATATATAATCTATCTACCTATCTATTATATATATATATATCTACTTATCTCTATATAATAGATTATATTACATCTATCTATCTACAATGTATATCATATCTATCTATATACAATATAATATAATATATATTATACCTATCTATATAACATATAATATCATACGTATTATATCTATCTATCTACTATAATATTGATATTTGATATAATATATATTCTATGTATCTATCTATGATATAATACATATTATATCCATTTATCTACAATATACTGTATGTTATATCTATCTATATGTAATATTATACACACACACACACACACACATATGTAATTTTTTTTGGTCCTGTTTGCTTCTCAGTAAGAGCCCAGGCTTGACTTTCCATAAGCCAAGCATTGCCCGCATCCCCATCTTGAGCCAGACCCTCGTCTTAAGCGTTTGCCTTTTTGCGTGTCTTGACAGGTGGGAGGTTTTGCCTTCCGGTCCCAGGGCTGCCGCCATGTCAGAGCGGGAGGAGCGCCGCTTTGTGGAGATCCCGCGGGAGTCGGTGCGCCTGATGGCCGAGAGCACCGGCGTGGAGCTGACCGACGAAGTGGCCGCGCTGCTGGCCGAAGATGTCTGCTACCGCCTCCGCGAAGCCACCCAGGTCAGTCAGGGAGGCCTGGCTTCGGACAAAGGCATTCCGGTCACTGGCTTTGTTGCTGTTGTTGTGTGCCTTCAAGTCATTTTCAACTCATGGCGACCCTAAGGGGAACCTATCATGGGGTTTTCTTGGCATGGTTCCTCAGAGCGGGTTTGCCATTGCCATCCTCTGAGGGACTACTTTATCCTTCAAAACCCAAAAGGGCGGTGGAGGGGATTGTACTGGAAACCCTCTTGCATGGTCTGAGCCTCAGTTACATTTGTTGTGCGGACACCTGATGCTGCTCCATCCTTTGCCAGAACTATAATGTTGGATAGACTCAGAAAATACCTTGGCAAGACCTGACCTAGAGATACCTGGAGGTCTCTTTCACAGAGTCACCATAAATCAGCTTGACAACCATTAGCAACAAAGAGGGCAGACGTGAGGCTTATACTCCATTTCCCCAAAGATTTCACACTCCTATCCCTCCTAAATTCTGACAGTTTTGCTTCTCTTGGCTGTCTTTCAACATAAGAGAGAGTCATGTCTCTGTGTGTGATTTGTCTTTTCTTGCTTGCATTCAGAACAGTTCCCAGTTCATGAAACACACCAAGCGGCGGAAACTGACGGTGGAAGACTTCAACCGGGCTTTGCGCTGGAGCAACGTGGAGGTGAGTTGCTGGAGATGGAGTGGCAACCCTGCACAAAGGCCTCTGGCTTCAAAATGGCAGCTATCGACACACAGGGCTGACCGGTGGTGCGTTTTCTGTCCCTTCAGACCGTGTGCGGCTATGGCTCTCAAGACGCCCTCCCTTTCCGAACCCTCAAGGAAGGAGAGCTGTATTTCCAGGAGGACCGGGAGGTCAACTTGGTGGAGCTGGCCTTGGCGACCAACATCCCCAAGGGCTGCGCGGAGACGTCCGTGAGAGGTAGGCCATGCAGGTGGTGACCAGTGGCCCCACAGAGGGAAGGAACCCACTTGTTAGCAAAGCTTGGGCATCGCAATCGAAGAGGAGGACGTTCCGTATTTGGGGTGCCTCAACCAAAAAGGCTCCCAATGCCTTCCCATGGTTGGGACAGGGATGAGGAGTCTCAAATCTCAGGTTGGAGCCTATGATCCTAAATAAGCCAGCAAATAAACAAGATTGTTCAGCCACTAAGTATGTCCCCTTCTCTTTAGTTCATGTCTCTTACCTGGATGGGAAAGGCAACCTGGAGCCACAAGGGTCTGGTAAGAACTGTTCTCTTCATTCACATAGTCGATGCTAAGCCCTGCGAGGTAGGACAGGCTATAGGACAGGTGTTTGGCTGTTCTTTTACTTGTAAAGTGCCACATACTGTCAATAGCCCTTTATTAATTGATGGTGACAATGACAGTGTTTAATCTTGATTCCTCAAAGGCAGGCTGCTTCTTAATCTGTCTCTTCTTAACCCTAATTTGATGGTGAAATACTGGCTCCCAAGGCATTTTGAAGCCAGATTTCTGGGTTTTGCTTTTGCAGTTTACATTATTTTTGGAATATGTTTATCCATTGATAAAATAAATCCATGGACACAGAGGGCCGACTGTCTAAGGGAACCAAGAAATGACAAGACATGCTTGTCCCTTCCCAGTGCCCAGCGCTGTCTCTGCTTTGACGGATGACCTCTTGAAGTATTACCAGCACGTCACTCGGGCGGTTTTGGGAGATGATCCTCAGCTGATGAAGGTGGGTGAGACGAGAGAGACAAGGGTGGGTGGGTCCCCAGCCAATATTAAAGAGGAGAAATGATACGGCCAGGTTTTGGAGAAAGGAAGCAAGTAGGTTCACTGAGATTTGCGGGACTCTGAGAAAAGCCATACCAGTGGTAGAAGCTGGGTCTTTGCCACAAGTTGCAAAATGTGCCCCATTTTCCTCTCTCTGTCCTCCAGTGGTGAGTTTCCTGTTCATTTCCTCAGGTTGCCCTTCAGGACTTGCAAACCAACCCAAAGATTGCTGCCCTCCTACCATACTTCGTTTATGTTGTGAGCGGGGTGAGTTGAATATGAAGGCCTGGCTCTGGCACCTTTTCTCTTTCCTTCTGTGACCCAGTTCATGCTTCCTTTCCAGCCCCATTTCCCACAACGTTGGAGGAGGGAGGTTTTTAAAAAGAGAGGGAGAGAAATCCCTGGCGTAGGTTCCCAAGTTAAGGAAGACTTCTCTACAGCCTCCTAGCTTAGGGAAGACTGCTCTACCATCCATCTAAGGCAATGTCTTCCCTTTGGGGCTTCTTGGCAGGTCAAGTCCGTGAGCCACGACTTGGATCAGCTGAACCGCCTTCTGCATGTGGCCAAGAGCCTGATCCAGAACCCCTACTTGTACCTGGGCTCCTATGTCAAGAGCCTCATTGCCAGCGTCATGTACTGCGTGCTGGAGCCCCTGGCTGCCTCCATCAACCCCCTCAACGACCACTGGACCCTGCGGGACTATGCAGCCATGCTCCTGGGACACATCTTCTGGTTCGTGCCCCCCGTCTTTACTGGTCAGGATGTGCAGAGAAGGGAGTCTTCTGTTCTTCTCTTTCACCCTTTCCACCCTAAATCTTGTCTGGACTGATGCTTAAAGCTTCCTGCTTAAACATATTGCAAGAAGCATCCCTCAATCTCAGGTTTTGGCCCTGCAGATAGTCCTGACCCAGCAACCCAAACTGGGGCCACTGGTTATCCACTGGTTTGAACAAGAATGCCAGATTAGGTGGGGCTTTAGTCAGATCCAACATGGCTGCTCTTATATTCCTCTTGCATTGTTTAAAGAGAATCCTTTGCTGTTGTGAACTGGATTGCAGCCTCCTTGGTGCAAGGACCTGTCTGTCTTTTTCTTCCATTGTGAACTGAGATCCACATGATGAATAATAGTAACGGTTTGCATTTTCAGGACTCACGGTGACCTGGTCAGTGGACTCTACCACCACATTCTGCTGTCGCTTCAGAAGGTGCTGGCTGACCCCGTCCGGCCTCTCTGTTCCCACTATGGGGCCGTGGTGGGGCTCCACGCCTTGGGATGGAAAGTGAGTTGCTCCTTGAGACTGGTGGGCCTCTTGGCCTTCTTGCTGGCTTGGAAAATGGCTGACCGGTCCCTCTGCTTCTCCATATCTCCCTTTCAGGCGGTGGAACGGGTCCTCTACCCTCACCTCTCCACTTACTGGTCTAACCTCCAGGCCGTACTAGATGACTATTCCGTGTCCAACGCTCAGGTCAAAGCTGATGGCCACAAGGTGTACGGGGCCATTTTGGTGAGTCTTCCCAGGATAGACTTTAACCTCTGGAATGGAGCTGCTGTGAGAAATGACTGAGGGAGCTGGGTAGATTCAGCTTGGAGAAGAGAAGATGGAGAGGGGACATGATAGAACCAACTTTAAATGTCTGTTGTCATAAACAATGGTGGGGGGGAGTAATATTTAAATCCTCTTAATGAGCAATGGGTCTTTTTTCTTTTAAAGTAACTTTCCAATCTCTACTGGTTAGAGACAACAAACCCTTGTTCCCTCTCTGCTGTTCCAGGTGGCAGTGGAGCGACTCCTGAAGATGAAGGCTCAGTCCATTTTGGTGCCAACACAAGCAGAGGGTACCAACGGGGATGGACGCACCCGGGAGGGCAGCCCTTGGCTCAGCCCCCTCCAGGACCCTCAGGTGGAGTTCGGATTTGGCATTGCAAGCCACCTTTTGCAGCTGGGCAGCGGTGGTGGGCCACAAGCAGGCATGGGCATCTCTGCTAACCCGCCTGAAATCTCCCTGAATGAGATTTACCAGGAACTCTACTACTTCTTCGGGGATAGTTTGGCCACCCGTTTTGGGACGGGATCGGGGCTGTGCCCACCAGAACCCCTGCCAGCTAGCACTCCCAAGGTGCCTGATGCTAAGAAAGAGCCAACGGCCTTTGGGACCGGGGATGCAGTGCGCAAGATGCCCCAGCTGACCGCCAATGCCACGGTGAGCCCTCGAGATGAGGAGAGTCCCCGGGCTGAGTTCTCAGGTGGGCGCCCATCTTTGCACCGCTCGGCCAACCTTGCCCGCTCTCGCAGCGCCTCCCGCCAACAAGGACACCGACCGGGCATCCGGGACGTCTTCCAGAAGTGCCGCTTCAGCCCCCAAGGGGCACCACATTTCAGCTTCGTCATTGCTGGGCGGCAGGTAGAGAGGCGATGCCAGGGCCGCCTCTTCCAGACCTGTTTCCTCCAGCACCATGGGCCCAGCCCTGTCTCCCGCTATGCCCAGAAGCTGCCCATGATTGGCCGGACCGCCAAGCCAGTCAAGAAGTGGGCACACTCCGAGTATTCACTCTACTTGCCACTCTGAAGAGAGACAGACTATCTGCGCATATGTGTGTTTCTACACTTCTCTTGATTAGCGTCAACTGAGTCAGGGAATCTGTTCTGGGTTCCAATCCAGACTTGCTCTTCAGGTGTTTAGTTTTGCCTGAGCTTTTGGTGTGCATTGACTGTGGTGGCGCCAGAGCTATTTCTGGATAACATGTTGTTTGTGGCTGAAATTTTGGATTGCTCCGCTGACGTTCAGGAGTGGGTCTGCCCCACTGATGTGGAAGACATTGCCCTCGACCGTGAGAATCTGCCCCTCTTGGTCCTTCAATCAATTTGGAGAATGAAAGTGGTGGCCATCTTGTAGTGATCTGTAGTTTTATCCTGGAGGATTTGGGTCCCTTGCCGTCTCAACTCACATTTCCTTCCAGATTAGGATTATTATGACATTTTCCATCTCTGGAGGACTGGATGGGGGTCTTTGGGGGCCTCAGAAGTGCCAGCCAGGGGTCTGGTGCAAGGCCCACAATTTGCCACATAGGACCTCTGGAGGACCCCTGGGAAGTCCCAGAGATTTATAGGGAAAGGAGACCAGAGGGATGGAAGTTTTGCCCTGAACATTCCTGATGCCTCTAACGTTTGGAGGGGGAAAGAGTTCCCAGAATCCCCCAACCAGTATAGGCACAAGGGATTCTGGGACTGGTAGTCTTTAAAAGGCCACTTTTTGAAGCTCTGAGTTTGAGACACTTTTCAGGTAATCTAGTCCTTGTAAGCATTGTAATGAGCATCCCTTTAGCGGGAATGTTCAGTGCTTAATCTCTGGACTTTCTTAGAGAAAAATTTGAGCACTAAGGGGACACTGTGCAGACCATTGGCACCAGGATTCGAACACAGGACAAAGTGGGGAGGTGTGTGGGGTGGCTGCCAACTGCCACAGGGGACAAAACTGCTCCAGATTTATAAATCACGCTTGAAGATTGTCTCTGAACTTGAGAGTACAGTAACACATTATCTACACTTCAGTGCTTTGTGGGAAGTGACAACACAAGAATGTTATTTTTAAAAAAATGATCATGTTACATTTTGGGATGTTTGGGGGTTGTTGTTTTGTTTTTTTAAGAGTAAGGAACATTGTTTATTTGTTGTTCCAAAGGGGGACTGGGAGCCACTTTTGTATTTCCAAGTTTATTTAAATAAAGAGGAACTAAAAGGCAACTGTGCAACTCTTTTCATAACAAGCCGCGGCAACAAGTGATATTAGGTTATTTGGGGGGGAAAGTAAGATGACAATGGCCAGTTCCTGTGGTGTTTCTTCTTATATATCTGTAAAGTGGTATATCCCTTGTTTAAGAAAAGCCTGCAAAAAAGCCATGGGTTTGCCATAAGTCACCAGCAACAGGTGACTTGAAGGGATATAGACACAGATACCTTAAAGGCACCATCAGATCTCTCTTCTTTGCACGTTCTTTGACATTGCTTTGCTCTGCTTCATCCTTTAGATCCCTTGCTATAAGTCCCTATGTTTTACCCTCGACTTATGCACGGGTCTTCTCAAAATCCATAATTTTGGGCCCCCCAAACTTGCCCTCGATTTATACATGAGGCTGACTTATAGTCGAGTATCTACGGTATGCAAAGCCACACACACACACGAGTGTATATCCCTGTCTTTGGGCAGGAGGCAGCCCCGTTGGAGTGGGAGGCGCAGAGGCGTCCCCAAGGCGCCCCCGTGTGGCGCTGAGGCGGGAGTGCCAGGGCTGCGCTGGCCATGGCTGGGTCTGGGCTGGAGCTGGTGGGGCTGGCCCTCCACGCCGCCTCCTTCCTCTGCGGGGTCATCTGCGCCTCTGCCCTGACCGTCACCCAGGTAAGGAACCCTCTGCAGGGACGGAAGGGCCTCTGAGCATGTGCAAGAACCAAGGCTTTCCTCTAAGACCACAGCCTCTGAGCATCTGCAGAGCAACCAGGGGTTCCTCCTCTTCCTTTGAGCCTGCAGACTCTGAGCACATGCAGAGAGCCTAAGGCTTTCCTTTGCTTCTTTGGGACAGCAGACTGAGCATATGCAGTGCTTCCAGGGCTTCCTCTTCCTCCTTTTAAGCAGCAGCCGCCTCTGAGCACATGCAGAGTGCCAGGGCTTTCCTCTCCTGCTTTGAGTGCAGAGTCCCCAGGCCTTTCCCTTGCTTCTTTGGGACAGCAGACTTTGAGCGTATGCAGAGTGCCCCGGGTTTCCCTCTCTTCCTTTGAGCCCTCAGCCTCTGAGCATATATCCATCTCTTGGTTGAATGACAGATTTTCTCCAAGGCTGCTCACTCCTTGGAGAAGGTGCTTCTGGGCATGTACAGAACACCCAGGGCTCACTTCTGCTTGGGAGGTGGTTTTCTTAAGCTCTGGAACGCACTATCCCTTGAACATGTGCAAAGAGTGGAGGGCTGACTTACTCCCTGATACTTATCCTGATAGCCTCCTGGTTGATTCCCTTCCCCTGGGCATGTGCAAAGTACCTAGGATGCCTGTTACTAAGGAGCAGCTTCCTCTCCAGAAATGCAGAGCTTAAGCTTTGCAGTGCAGAAGCTGTAAAAGAGGGTGTTCCTGAGCATGTGCAGAGTATACATTTAGGATATAATTTTTTAGAGCTCTGAATGGTGTGCTCTTGGGTGCCTCTGAGCATGTGCAAAGTGCCCAGAGCTAACTATGTGGAGCGACCCTATCCCTCCATTCAAAAAGGGAGGAAGACACCTCCAATCCTCTGGGCATGTTGCAAAGTGCACAGAATATACCCAGAATTCTGGGAGTTGTAGTCCCAAAAGATAACCTTTTCCAAAACTCTGGGTTGGAATATGCAAAGACTGGTTTGGAAAAGCCCTGCTTGGTGTCTCCAGTCCTCACTTTCCTCTTTTCATAAACGTTTTATTGATTTTTGTTTCCTCTCTTCATTTTCCCTTTGGGTCATCTGCCACGTCATGTGAGTCTGAGGCGCATAATGCTCCTCAGCTGAGCATTCCCAGGGAAAGGGTTTTTGGCTGGACTCCAGTAGCTGGCCTTTCCTTCTCCTTCTAGGAGCCATCCACTGAAACTTCTTCAAAAAAAAAGAAAAACCTCTCGCCCGAAGGCAGCCTCTGTGCATCATGCGCTTCAGTGCGCACTGCCCCATAGACCTTGCCTGGATCATGAGTGTGCTTTTGGTAGTGCTTTTTTGGCAGTTAAAAGTGGTGTCAAACTGCTTTATTTCTGCAAGGTGCGATGCACCCTGTTTCGGCACGGTCAAAAGGAATTGGACTGAAGGGGGGGGTCTCTTTTAGGGATACAAATCCCTAAAATGAAAGAAATGAAATCTTCCCCCTTTCTTTTCTCTTCCAGGGTGAGTTTGGGGGCCGGTGCATCCTCTACGGTTCGGTGGTCAACAACGGGAGCCTCGTCTTAAGTGCCACCAGCCCAGCCTCCCTCTGCAACTTCGTCTCAACCGTCTCCATCCTGACCGCCATCTTGTCCTTTGTGGCCCTGCTCCGGGGCATCTACCGCTCCTGCTTTGGCAACGGACACCCACTGTAAGTGGGGACGCTGGGGGTGGACTTTCAGTGGGCTTGCTGGCTTGATCCTCCCTGATGGTGTCCATCTTCTGTCTGCCTTGCAGGGACGGCGTGTGGGTCAAAGGCTCCTTGTCCGTCTCGGCCGTCGTCCTCTTCTTCTTGATGGTCTCGGCGTGCATCCTCCGGGTCGGCATGGACGCCTTCTGCACCTCCATCCACCAAGCCGTAGCCGCCATCAGGCAAGTTCAGATCCCAATTCGTAGACAGCAAAGTCAAGTTGTTTTAGATATCATCACCATCTTCTGCTCATTATTATTATCATTGGCCTGTGTTCTGCATCAGCTCCATGGTTCCCAAACTCTGGTGCTTCAAATATCAGAAGCCTTAGCTAGCTGGCAAACAGTCAGGGATTTTGGGAACTGAAATCCAAAACAACTGGAGGACCAAAGGTTGGGAACGACTGAGCTATATGGTGCCAGTCTGGGATTGCCTCAAACCCAGCTTGTCAAAAATCTTGAGACACTTGTCCTTTAGGAAGTCAAGCTGCTGGGGACAAAATCCATCCATGCCGTTGATTTATATACTGGTCTTCCTCCTTTCCCCATTTTCCTAGCATTTGGGGTTTCAATGGCTAATGGCTCAGTCTTTCCCCCTTTCTCTATTCCTGTGTAGCTGTCAAGAAGCTCAGCACCAGCCCTGGGTCTCTCCTTACCACAGCGAAAGATTTTACGACAACCTCTACACCGCGGAGGTACGTGGCAGTTTCCTCGACATTGGCCAACTCCATGAAATCCTTCCCTTCCATCTTCCCAAGTTTAATTTTACTGCAAAACTCTTGTAAAAATGTCAAAAATGGGTTTTAAACATTGCTCTTGTGGCTGAATCCTGACCCCCAAGAGTCTTGGATTTGCATGTGTGTGTTTTATGCTGTGGGGGATTCTGGGAATTTAAGCCATGTTGCTAAGTTCAACCTCCTTGTGCCTTCACCAATTTCCTTCCCTTTTGTCTCCAGGCAGCTGCTTGGGTCAATTTCTTCTTCTGGTGCCTGATGTCGGTGATGGTCTTCATGGAGTGGTTCAGCAAAGCCCCATCTGGACCACTCCGGGGCAGTGGCCTGTCACGAACTGAAGAGACGGACCCCATCTTTGGAGCAGGACCTCTCAGACCTTGACAATGAGGCCACCAAGATGGTGGTGGATGGTCATCATCACTCCTTGGAAGTCCTTTCCGTATTACCTCCCGTTCTCCCCGTAAGAGGACAGCTTTCTCTCTCTCAAGAAATGGCTGCCTCTCTGGATCAAGAGGGCAAAAGCTTTCCAAGGGAGCCTCCATCAATGTCTGAGACTCCAATGCTTTCTATAACAAAATGGTGGGACTGTGAAGACTGCTGCTAACTCCTCTCCAGACCCCCCCCCCCCCCCCCCCCCCCCCACCACCAATTTTAACCAGAAAAGGACCCCTTGCACACAAGCATCAAGGTTGTAATGATGGTTATTTTTTAGTGTGCAGCTGGACCAAAAAATAAGCAGTTGGAGGAAAAAACAGTGCAGTTGGGAAAATGAAGAATGTTAGGGTTGCAACCCATCAACCCTTCAGCATGGGAGATGCACCAGTACCACACAAGCCCTGTGATCATGCAGCATTGTGCAATGCATGGCAAGGACTGCAGTGTGCAACACACAGTCGCAACGCACAGCATCCAAACTGGAGTGTGCAGTGCACAATGGCAATGTGCCATGCATAAACATATAATGTTCAATGTATTCTGCTGTTCTCGGGGGAAATAGATTGGCTATATATGGGGAATTATTTGTCCTTTATGCATAACATGAATTAGACACGTATTTTTCACTAACAGGGTGGCAGGCTAGGTTTCTTACATTCTTATAATGCATTCAGACAACTGGGCCCTTTTAATCTTACAAATTCAGTGCTCTGTTTCAAAAAATAAACACAATTGGTTTCTTCATTAATGGCAGTCCTACCTCCTTTTCACTTCCATTGTTGGGAAGATGACTCCTTGCTTGTATTTTAGGGTGTTGCACATCAGTTGCGCAATGCCAGTTTGTTAATGAGTTGAGAGGTTGCAATTTAATCTGTAGAAGGTGCAGCGTCTTCAGCCAGTGGGCATGTTCTAGCCCCAGACTTAAGCGGAGATAACAGGAGAGGGATGCAGGATGGCAGTCTTAAGGGCCAATATTCTCCTCTGGCAAAGATGCAGGGGGTTTGGGAAGCCTCCTCTGCCACATCCAGAGCCCAAAGTGCTTCCTGAGGGCCAGTGGAAAGTAACTTCAGGTGAGGAGAGAGGCCTGGGAAGGGAGACTCAGGTGCTGTGATGTGGTCTTGTCCCTTTTTGATAGCCTTCCCTTCCCAAAGAACAACAGGGCCACCTGGCAAAAACGCAGCCACTAATAAACACTTTTGCAATAATCAGTGCCAGGGCAGTGGTAGTGCCAATGCGAGCCCATGAGCCATGATACTCTGCAGAAGAGGAAAAGGAAGAAGACAGGTCAATGCGAGGGGAAAGGATTCCCCTTCCAAGGGAGCAGGGGCATCATTAGGGGCTGCAGGGGTCCGGACTGCACCGGGTGAGACCCCAGAGATGGGCTGTACCCACAGTGGGACTGGTTTGGCTGCTGGGTGAGTGAGAAATGCCATTGGCTCCCTTTCTTGGAGGCCACAGCACTGCCCACCATCAGCTGCCCCCTTGACAAAGTCCGCTGCCCCAAGCAAGGCTGGGAATTGAGGGGTCCGTGGGCCACCTGTAACCCCTGGAGGTCAGGAGGATTTTGGGAGCGGTAGTCCAACCATACTGTCCCAAGCTCTGGACAAAAGGCAAGGATTTCAATGAAGGGGTGCAGAAAGGAAAGAAGGGGGAATGTGGGGAGGTTAAACTCACCTGTGATAGAATTTGGCATTTCTGGGAGGTCCATTTGAGGGTAGAAAGGCAAGGCAGACTTTTCATGAGGCGTTTTTTGCCTCAGCTTTTGGGCTTTTACAATTGGCAGCTATTTATTTTGCTGTTGTTTTGTTCTTTGTGAGAATAACAATCACAAAACATAGTTATTCCCTGTTTACTTCTAGGGATGGGGAGAGAAGAAATATGTGCTTTGGGGACTATTATTATTATTATTATTATTATTATTATAGCCTTATCATTATTTTTTACTTCACACTTTGAATAAAAGGGGTTCATTTTCTGAGGTAAACTTTGGTACACACACCATTTGCAATCCTTCCCCCGCCTTTTTTGTATGCTATTAATTGTCCTGTTGTGAGCCACACTGAGTCCCAGGGTCTTTAGCCCTCTCTGCCAAAGACTGCTGTTGCCTCACCAAACTACAAATCCCAGGATTCCCTAGGATATGGAGCAAGGGCAGTTAAAGTGCTGTGAAACTGCATTATTTCGACAGTGTAGATACACCATGGATTGTGATTTTAGTTAGTCAATAGTTATGTAAATTCAATTTATCCCATAGGTCTACTCTAATTGGGCCTCATTAGAGTAGATTGATTAGAGATTAATTAATTAATTTAATTGGAGCCTAATTGGTCAGGCCTTTTGGAAAAAAGCAACAGGTTTATAAGAATAAGACTTTATTTCTCAGAGTCGCTTAATGGAAATATTTCTATGCCCCTCTTCAGAGGAAAACAATTTGAAAATCAATAGCCCTAAAGGGATGTCAACAAAACAAAGCTGATGCCTTGCTGGACTTTTCAAAAACCCTGCATTTATTGCATTTTCCCAGACTCAGCGCAATGGCCTCAGACTTTTCGTGAGGCGTTTTTTTGCCTCAGGTTTTGGCCTTTTGCAATAGGCAGCTATTTACTTTGCTGTTGTTTTCTTCTTTGTGAGAATAACAATAGCAATATATTGTTATTTTCTGTTTACTGCTAGGAATGGGTAGAGAAAAATATGCTTTAGGGACCATGACTATTATTATCCTTATTATTTTTTAATTCACACTTTGGATAAAAGGGGTTAATTTTCTGAGGTAAACTTTGGCACTCGCCATTTGCAATCCCTTTCCCCGCCTTTTTGGTATCTTATTAACTGTACTGGTTTTTAATGTTGTGAGCCACTCTGAGTCCCAGATTAGGAAAAGGGTGGGATGATGATGATGATGATGATGATAATTTATGTTTATTGAGTTTATACCCTATTTTCCTCCAATACAGATCTCAAAGCTGAATGAAATGTTTTCTGCTAATGAAGTCCATGATGTTTTCCACTAGTAATATGTGGCCGCTTGCAATATCTAAGATGGCTGATGTTCCTTCCTTCTATCTTCACTCCACCTTCTTCTTAGTATATTTTCTGCAAACAAGTGAAACATTGCCTGACCCCTTTCCTGATTGGGAACCATTTTGTTTCTCCATAGCCTGTTCTGTTTATCCTAAGTACAGATTTCTCATCAGGACAGGACTATCAAATGCATTGGCACTGCCATCCATGCCTTTAAGAGCCTGCCTTGGCTTCCAGGAGACCTCTCCAGTTTTTATACTGGGAGCCCCAGAGGGTGGGATGGTTTTGTAATGGGGCTTGTGCTCTTAGCAACTCAGAAGGGTGGAACGCTCCTGTTTCCCTTGGTTTTTGCAATTATGCAAGTCTTTCAGAAAGAAGGTGTGAGGGATCCCTTCTCTAGGCCATTTCCTCCAACCCTTGGGATCCTGCCATTCACCCTGCCCTAGTAGTCTCTTCCAGGATGTAGGCCTTTAGGGTGACCCCTCTCTATATGGGGACCAGTGGCTGTATTGTCTTGTGGGCTCCTTGTGTCCCGAATCTTTCATCAGGCTTGACAGAGACAGTATGCAAAACAAGGAATTACAAGTGGAAGCTCATTAAGATGTGGAAAATCTATATTGCTTTTATTTGCATACTGTCCTCTCCATTTTTTAGATTACATATTCACCACTTGGCTCAGCTTCATACCCCAAACAGTCAGTTCCTACAAAGGCAGTGGTTATCGAACTCTGAGCCTCCAGTTTGGGACTTCTACCTCCCAGAATTCCCGAGTGCCAGCCCTACTGCCTGGTCATTCTGGGAGTTCAAGTCCAAAATATCTGGGGGGACCAGAGTTTGAGAATGCAGGGCAAAGCAGGGATCTCTATAGATGGGCATTTAACTGGTGCGGAGTTTCTCTGCGTCCTGCAAAGAACTCAGGAATCCACCTCTCCCTGGTCTTGCTGTTTAGCCACCAAAACCTTGGTTTCCCCTGTTCAAAGAGTCCAGAGTTCCTAGCTGAAGACCCCCAAAGACCCTCCTGACTATGAAGAACCCTTTCCCCATTTGTGGATCCTTTTGCTGAGATCTCCTGTTTCCTCTTACGCCAACAGAAAACCTCTTGACTGAGCAAATGCAAGAGACGCTTTCCCATTAAGTAACTTCACTTTATTAAGTTTCGACAAAGAGCAGACATGGAGAAGTATGTGTGAGCCTCTTCAATGTTTTTACTCCAGCACTGTGTGAGAAATTCAACCCCAAATGCTTCTTTTCATAACTCCGCTCTCCTCGCGCATCCTTCCTGCAGCTTCTTCCAGCCTTTTGCACTCCCAATGCCCATCAAGACGACCAACAAAGCTGGACTGAGGTACTGGAAAGTTATGGGAGCCCCGCAACCCTGACAAAGGGAAGCGCAGAGACCAAACACCACTTGCTTTTTGTGGAGTGAGCAACAAGTGGGGGTCTCAGACCACCAAGGCTTAGGTTTCCCTCTGAATGTCCAGTATGAAGGACAGGAACTGGTTGTTAGTGGAAGAGAGGCTGATGGTTCAAAGGGAGCAGGGTCAAAAAAATAAAATGGAATGAAAAATGGGGGAAGAAAGAAGAAGTCGAAGGCAGATGGGAATCCACCCAGAAAGAAAGCTTCTTGATCCCAGCGCTCACTCAGCGGAACTGCAAGGGGCTGATCCTCAAGCCGATGACGTCCTTGCCAATCTCTGTCACCTGGAGGACCAAATGGGAGTGCATTAATGCCCCTGCAAATGGGGCCCTCCCTTGGTCTTTTCTCTCCCCATCTCTCGAAATGTCCCAGATACCCCAAAAAGGCCTCCAAAGCCCTGTAAGGTTTGGGCTTATATGCGAGTGAAGCAGAGGCATTTTGCACTTACGGTGGTGACTCTGCAGATCTGGCCCCGGAACTCAGGGCAATAGCAGGCTCCGCTCAGTGGACACTTCTCCACCGGCTTCCCCCGGTAGATGGGCCGGTAGGAGGCGGCACAGATATCAAACGGGTTGTGCATGTCGTAGTTCAGTTGATAGGCGTCTGTGGGGTTCTTTTCGCAGGCGGTGAGGATCTTACGGGTCTGAAAAGAGAGGCAAGGAAAAAAGGGAGAAAAATGAATGTTTCCAAAGGGAGACAAGTGAGGGCACTTATTTATCCTATTCATTTCTATCCTCGCCTTTCCCCCGATAATGAGACTCAGGGCAAATACTGTAATGTTATTTATAAAACAATACCGATTTAAAGCTACGCAAAAGCATCAACAAATGCATAAGTAATAAGCATTATTTTAAAAGATGCATTAAAAGCAGCAGCACCTGGCATTAGAAGCCCATCCCAGCCAGTTTCTAAAAGCCAGACAGCATTAAAATGTTTTAACTTTCTGGTGGAAGGACAGCAAGGATGGGACCATCCAGGCCTCCCTAGCAAGAGAGATTCAAAATCTGGGAGCACCCACCAAGAAGGCCCCGTCTTCTCCCTTGGTCCCACCAAACAAACCTGAGGAAATGGTGGGATAGAAAGATGGATCTATTTGTATGATCTTACAGCCGTAAAGGGCTTATAAAGAGAGATTTGGTTCTTAAGATAGCTGGGCTGGAGGTTTTTCAGGCAATGCTTCCAGGTCTGATTTCAAGTCCTTACCTGCTGAGCCACTTCAGGTTTGGGCCCCAGTTCCAAAAGGCGTCGAGCGAAGGTGGCGGCTGTCTTGAAGTTCTTGAGCTTGAAGAAGAGGTTGAGGGCTGTTCGAAGGACCAGGATCATGTGGACAGGCTGCAGGTTGGAGTGGGTGAAGTAGGCGGCCATCTGTCGGCAGAAGAACACAGGTTGCTTTCTGGTGCAAAGGCAGGGGTCAAAGATAAATTGGTTTCAAAGGGCTGCAGCCACTGTATTCTGTGAGACCCGGAGGTGCAGAAAAGGCAGGGTATGCAATAAATAAATGATGATGACAGGCAGAACCTGTATCACCATCTCACCTCGCAGATGCGCTTCTGCTCTTCCAGGGTGTCTTTGGGCAGCCTCTTCCTCTCAATCTCCATTGAGAGCCCCACAATGTACTCCCGGCAGATGGCAATCAGCTGCTGAGCCTGCAAAGAAAAGTGGGGACCCTTGGCACAAACGCAGGCAAATGTCCTGAGTCTGGGAGACACAATGCCACATAACCATAAGGCTATGGAATGTTGTAGTTCTGCATACTTTTTAGCCTCTGGTGCCAAAAGAAACTACAAATCTCAGGATTCCAGAGCATGGAGCCATGGCTGTTAAAAGTGGCGTCAAACGGCATCATTTCTGAAGTGCAGATGCAGCCAACATGGAAAACAAAGCATCCCAAACAGCCTCCTTGGATGCAGCTCAGTTTCATCTTTACAAATTGAAGGTGGCAGAAGTTGAAATGTTTTGCTTTCCACCTCATTTCTCAGTCCTGCTGCTTCATGGCTTCAATAAACATATTGGCCCTCACCTCTGCGATCTCCTGCTTGTTGTCCACCACCAGCAGAGGAACGCTCAAGAGGATGGAGCGGAACTTCTCCACCGCTTCCTCAAACTTTCCGGCGGTGGTCAGTTGGTAGCACAGCTGCAGCCGCTGGATCAGGTCGTTCAGCTTCAAGCCAACAGCCGGCAGGGCGTTTTTCAAGCCAGCATCCTTCCTGGTTTGGAGGAGAGAGGGGAAAAGATCTTTCTTTTTTCTTTAAGAGTCACTCCTGGCGTGAGCTTTGGCCTTTTTTGTGGGCACAGGATTCCCCTCGCCAGGGATTCTCGACATTTAAGAATCACCTTAACTGTCAATTGGTTGAACGTTTTTGAATATTCTTTCCATCTCTGAGTAAAAGTAAAAATGGACAGCGCTGAAAATAAAGCTGCTCAGAGAAAGGAAGATTTCTGGCCTCACTGTGACCTGCCATTAGCTGATGGGAGCCTAGAAACAAGGGCTTGTAAAGTGTGTCAACCCATGGCAAACAACCAGGTCCCACAGGTCTGGGCAGCCTCCAACCCCTGCAGAAAGAACACTGAACCCAGCACAGTGTTTGGATTGCCACTTACCAGTTGCGATGGGGGTATCCATACATGGCGGGGAGACTGGGCAGGGCCTGGTAGGTCGTCCGTCCCCGGGCATAAGTCTGCAGGAAGAGCTGCTTGTAGGGGGCGAAGGTGACTACTCCCACCTGGTCATGAAGGAGCTGAAGAAGGGAAAGGGAGATGAGGAAGCGGCATAAGAATATTTGGGATCCATATCAAGCAGACTGCAGCCTTTCTCCCACAAGCCCCTTACCCTCATGGCTGTCTCAAAAGATCCGGCCAGGATATGGTCGACGGGCAACTGGGAATTGTTACACCAGACCTAAGAAGTCAGGGAAAGTTCCACGATTAGGACCCCAGCATTCAAGAGGAAGGTTGAAACAGTATTTATTAAATTCTGAATCATAAAGACAAAGAGACAACATCCGATCAAAACAAAGAAAAAAAGAACATAAAAGGAAGAAAAAAGAAAAACATCCCATATATAGTATAATGCCTGTGTAGGGCTCAAACTACAACTCATAGGCTAACTAAAACACAGAAGGAATAAAAAGGCAACTAGAAGTGAAAAAGACCAATGAGTAAAAATTATATTGCTCTATCATTACAGATCTTTCAGAGGATCAAATCCTGATTCTGAGGAACCTTCCTTAGCACAAAAAAAAATAACCTCTTGTGTTTGGCAGGAGAAATGTCAAAGGATACCTTTATGGATCTTCATTTATCAATTATACTAAGGCCCACCATCTTCTCACTTTAAGCAGAGGAATAACGGATGAAGAAATCCGATTGACTTTGCTCTGTGCATGGCGACTGATCATTGCAAACCATCACATGCCTGCCTCTAATCCTCTCCCTTCCTGCCACTCCCTTTTGTGTCTGCTCTCTTGCCGTCCATTTTGGGCTGGTAGGACTGGCCCTCTTACCTGGGCAGGACTGGTGCCTTTGGTGGGTGGTACAAAAAAGCCGTCTTCTGCCTCCCCGGTGGGACCAGCAGGGACATCCTAGAAGGATGAGGGGGAAAAGGAAAAGGGTGAGCCCATTAGACAATGTGGAGGTGGAGGAGAACAAGCAAATCCCACCAGTTGACAATGAAATCCATGGAGCTCCTTTACCAGCTCAGGCGGGAGGTCAAGGTCCTCTTCGATCTCCCATCCGCCTCCTTCCTCTGGGCCTTTGGCCAGGGCTTCATCCCCAAAGCCTTCCCCAGCATCCACAAAACCATCTGTAAAACAGAGAGGATTAGGGCAATGGGTGAGAAATAGAGAGTGACAACATGCATGTTGTTTCCTTTAAACTGTTTTCATCCTATGGATTATTTAAATACTTTCTCAAAATTGACCTTGATATGATTTCACTTCTGTCTTTCAACAGGTTGTCTCCCTGATCCAAAATGTTGAAGACCAGAAGTATTTTGGATTTCAGATCTTGGAATCTCTGCATATACATACCACTCAAGTCTAAACATGAAATGTATGTATGTTTCACATATACACATAGCCTAAAGGTAACTTATGTATCATATTTTAAATAATTTTGCGCACAAAACCAGGTTTGTGTACACTGAACCATCGGAAAGCAAAGGTGTCACTCTCTCAGCCACACATGTGGACAATTTTATGTATGGTCAGGCATGAACTGTTACACCTGATGCATACAGAGATGCTGTAACACGTTTGCTTTTTCACTCCGCATGGTCCTTCCACCTTGATGTAGTAAAAGCAGGCTGGGATTTTGGAAGGCACTGGCTTGGACCTAGAGAGAAGCCCCAGATCCAGCTGCTGAGCCCTCTCACCTTCATCCAGCTGCAGGTCGGCATCTTCCCCCCAGCCTTCGGTGCCCACGGTGTCAATGTCGATGTCAGCTGCCAAGGCGCCTCCTTTGCCTGCGGGGAAGAAAGCTCAACGGTCAGACCTGTCATGGGAGACCAGACAGAGCCAGTGGCAGGGGTGAGTATATCATGGCAATCCCAAAGAAGGTTTTTTTGCCACAAAATACCTTTTAAGGGTTGTGGAGGGCACTTTTACCATGGTTGCCCCCTCCAGACCAATTAGGTCTAGGAAAGGCCTCTTTTCCAAACAGAAAGTGACCTCTGGTTAAAAATGGTTACTCCTGGGCATAAAATGGTCCAAGAAGATCTAAAAACACGGTGAAAATAGGCCCTAGAGGGTGTTTGGGGGCATTTGGGAGCAACTGACAAACGGCAGCCCAGAATCACAGAAGCCAAGGGCCACTTGGTCCAACCCCATTCTGCCAGGTAGGAATCCACAACAAAAGCCCTGGTGGCGCAGTGGTTCAATGCCTGTCCTGCAGCCATTCACTCAAAGCCACAAGGTTGCGAGTTCAAGACCAGCAAAGGGCCCAAGCTCGACTCAGGCTTGCATCCTTCCGAGGAGGGAGCTAAAATGAGTACCCAGATTGTTGGGGGCAAATTAGCTTCCTTGCTGATTAGCTTCCTTGCTGTTCACTGCTATGATCTTTGGAATAGCAGTATATAAATAAAACAAATTATTATTATTATTATTAAAAGGACACCTGGGAGATGGCCATCCAGCACCTGCTTAAAACTCACCAAAGATGGAGTCTACCACCCTCTGAGGCATTTTGCTCTTGAAGAGCTCTTGGAGTCAAGGAATTCTTCTCACTTTGGGTGACATCTGCCAGGGGCTTTTGAGGCCCGAGAGAATTTAGGGCAATAACCGCCCCTGGGAATCTCCATACCTTTGCTGGCGATTGTGCCTTCAAAGAAGCCTTTGGAGACCGTCAGCAGGGGCCAGTTGGTGTCCAGAGGCATGATGGGAGGCGGCGGCTGGAGCAACTGGGCGTTGGGGTCAATATCTGGAATCTGAAGGAAGAGGAGGAGGAAAACAAAAATGTTCAGAAGGCCCTGCAGGCCCTGAGATCTGAGGGCCAAATGCCTGCTAGCAAAGCTCCTTAACTTCTAGCCCCCTTTTTCACTTAAGACACTTCTGACCCCTCTCCACCAGCCGCTGGACAAGAAGATGACCCCAACCAGAATGGACACACTGTTGTACTTACTGTTTCCTTTTCTGGGTCAAAGGTCTCTTTCAAGCTCTGGGCTTCCTCCTCCAAGCCATGAGTAGCAGCTGTGAGGTAGGCCAGGGACTCTGATGAAGCAAGCAAAGGAAGAGGAAGGCCAAGATGAGACAAACTTCACTGCAGAGATCTCACTAAGTTAATTTCAGCAAGCCTAGATTGCTGCCACTTCCATTGCATCTGAGGAGTGTCTGCCCTAAATGGATGGGAAGCAGGGCAGGGTAGGCTCCCGTTCTCAGAAGCTGGACTGCTTTTGCTAGGGATCCCCAGATCCAATGTTTACTCACTCTGCCCGCAGTTCTTCAGGATCCTCACTCTCTCAGCCACATCTCCCAGGTACAAGGCGTTCTGGTAGTGGCCACTCATGTCCTTACGGATCTCAGCTGGAGAGAGGGAAGGGAAAGGAAGAAGGGTCACTCCACCAGAAAACCACATTCTCTCTTTCCACGAGAGCCACCATCCCTCTCCCTACGAAACCAAAGCCAACTGTCTTTCCTTTTTTCAGGATGGGCTTTTAAGGATACAATGCGCTGGGCCATTTATGCTTCAGATAGATTTTTAGAAATGACTTTTAATGTTCTTTACTTCATCAATTGTTCCAGTGTCTTTTACAGAGTTTTTAGATTTATACTTTTACTGAAATTTTGTGTATACTTTTTAAACTTGCCATGTTCATAACTATATTGTAAACTACCTTGATTCCTGGTACTGGGAGACAGACAGGATATAAAATTAATAATAATAATAATAATAATAATAATAATAATCCGCCTTGCCCCCCTTTATCTGGGCAAGATACATTTCCAAACTGTCTGCTGGAAGCTGACCATAGAATCACTCTGGAAGACCTCCCGATGCCTACAGAGACTGTTCTTAAGTAACCATGATTAAGTGAAAACACGGTTACTGATCCTGCGGATATATGGGGTGACCAGTTACAATGACAACAATAATGATGTCTCAGACTGACCAATCTTCATCATCTTCCGCAGCTTCTCCAGGTTGCCTGTGATCAGGTAGAGGAAGGAGAGCTTGTCAAAGTTTTTGGTGCGCTGGTAGCACATCTCCACGATCTGGTGGTTCCCCTGGAGCAAGGCCACCTCTCCCAGTTTCTCCCAGCAGTTCTTGTCATCCAAGGCCTTGGCTGCCTCCAGGGCAATCTAACACAACACAAAAAAGATTACACTGTGGTTCTGTGGTTTCCCAGTTGTATATACATTTCCCTCTACTTCCAAAGCTTAGTTATTGGGAACAAGAACTCTCAAGCTAAAATACTCCTGGCTTTTGTTTGGCCTTTCTCCCTTTGCCTTTGCTAACCACTTGAACACAGTTCCTCACCATTTCTCTGGAACTGAATTCAGCTGTTGGGGAAGATTCCCTCACCTCCCTTTTCCTTTGGATATCAGGTCCATGTCTTACCTCAATGTTGCCACACTCAAGAGCCAGACTGAACCGGGTCTTCTCATCCTTCACGAAGTGTAGGGCAACTTCAGGGTAGCCCTTCTTCTGGAGGTAGGCGATAATGGACTGGCCAACCAGCTTGGCGTTACGCACCATGTGGAGCACCTAAAGGGAACAGAAAAGGGCGCTACTGTTCTAGTAACAACTCTCTCTCCAGGACACCTTGCTCAAACCCAGGCTGGGCATGGCTAGCAGGAAGCCCACAAAACATGCTGTTCCTCCTGTCCCACCTCATCATATTTCCGGTTGATTAGAGCCAGCTTGAACTTGAACTCGGTTGGATCGATGGTCAGCACCCGGGGGCGGCACTCACGGTCCAGGCAGTAGACATTGTTCCCCTTCACCCGTGTCACGTAGATGGGCAAGTCCAGAGTGCGGATGATGCCATGATCGCTATGAGGTGGAATAAAGAAAGAGTGAACCTGGTGTTCAGAGACAGTCTCCCATCCAAGCATGAATCAGCGCTGACCCTGCTTAGCTTCCAAGAGAAGATAGGAATCTGGTGCCTTTTAGATCTTTAGGCCTCTTGTGTGCCTAAGTGCCTGTCCGTGGCTTACCCAGTGGTCACAGCATATTTGATGTGGTTGCTGGTGGTGTAGATGAAAACCCCGCTCTCATCCCAAGCGCCACTCTTGACCCGGATGTTCTCATGGATGTTGCAGAGCGACTCCAGCTTCCTATTGCAAATCATGATGGCTGGAGAAGAAAAAGACACAATTCAAAAGAGAGCAGACTTTTCAGGAGCCACCAGGGGAACAGAGCTGGAATCCATGCACTGGACAGGTTGGGATAATGGTAGGAGCAGAGATACTTACCACTGACAATGCTGGTTGGGGGATGCTGGGAGTTGCAATTCCCCAATGACTGGAGGGCTGTGCTTTGTCTACCATCCCCTGAGCTAACCAGACACTTAGTATGCAGGTCAGCTACTAAATCATGTCTGAGACATCTCGTCTTACCGTGCTTTGCCAGGAGAGCCACATGGGACATGTCAGATGACCAGATGACGTATTTCACCTTTGAGATTTTGACGGAGGCCAGAGTCCTGTATGGAACAACCACCAGTTCAAGAGGGCTGTTACTGAAGAGGCAGGTAGCCCTTGCTTCCTTCCCCATCCTTGCCCTATTTCACTTGCTACAGCAGGGATGTGCAGAGTCCTGAGATCTGAATGGGGTGTCACAGAAGAGAAAGAACACAGCCACATGAGGGCCTCACCGTTTCTGCTGCACATCAAAGAGGGTGATGGAGTCAGCATCCCTTAGCAGCAGGTTCCCGGTGCCGGCATAGAAGATCTCATCACAGTTGGGAACTTGAACCTTCTTGGTGATCTCGTTTTTCAGGTTCTTGATCAGAATCTGCCAACAGAAAAAACCCGGGGAAGTCATAACATTGGGGGATGAGGGAGGAAGGAGGGGGAAAGACTGCCATTTTCTGGGCCTTACCGAGTGCATCCGGTCCAAAACAGCAAAGCGGTTCCGAGCAACCCAGACCGCTGTCAGTCCGGATGAGCGCTTCCCTTCAGGAGCTGCAGGAAGACCAGGGAGAGGCTGTCAAATCAAGGTCCCCCAGCTCATCCCTAATCCCCATCAATCAGTGGTTCACCCTGCCAACACTTCCTTGCTAATTCAGATTTAACCTCAGGCTATGCTTGCATTCCAGGTCCTTTGGATTCTCTACACGGGCACCCAACATACAAGCCAAGCGCCACCACCGGCTGGCACAGGAGGGGAGCCGGCATCCTGGACTGACAGGCCACTATGTCATGCTAATGAGCAATGCCTCTGCCGCCAAACTAAGCGAGCGCTTGGGGGGGGGGTCTTGTATCCAACTGTCCCCCCTCCTGCCTACCACATGTGCCTCAACAGCTGTTGCCTGGCATTGAAAAACAGAGCCACTGGTGGCAGAGAGGCGGCACCCCACTGGGAAAGAGTGGCCCCAAGGGAACCGATGCAGCAGCTCTGGACATGTAAGAGGGGCTCCCTAAAAGACAGATAACAGCCCCCAGAAAATGAAAGCAGCTGATGTCAGCATGGTTGATCAATGAGGAGCAGCTTAGGGAGCTGCATATGTTTGGCTTGAGGAAGAGAAGGCCATATTTCAATATCTGAAGGGATGTCATATCAAGCAAGCTTGTTTACTGCTGCTCCAGGGACTAGACCCAGAGCAATGGATGCTCAATAGTCCAGCTCAAGAACTTCCTGAGAGTAAAAGCTGTTCAAGAGTGGAAGATGCTGCCTTGGAGGGCGATGGAGTCTGGAAGGTTTTAAACAGAGGCTGGATGGCCATCTGTAGGGAGTACTTTAAAAATATATGCGCAATACAGTCGGCCCTTCTTATACACTGATTTTTTATACACGGATTCAAGCATACACGGTTTGAAAATGTTAAAAAAAAGTATCAATTTCAACTATCAAACCTTGATTTTCCATTTTTTATAAGGGACATCATTTTGCTCTGTCATTATATTTAATGGGACTTGAGCATACACGGATTTTGTTATACACGGGAGATCTTGGAACCAAACCCCAGCGTATAACAAGGATCCACTGTAGTTTCTCAGGGACTTCTCCAAAGTCATCTAACTGACACAGGATATTTTGGAGGAGCTCCCACTTCCTTGTTAAAAGGCAGCAAACAGTAAACTAAAGGCAGCAAACTATAGAAAGCAGATAAAGAATATACATATAGCACACCATGACTTCTATTGGCAAGCTAGGCCTTCCTCCTTCCTTCCTTGTCTCTCTCTCTCTCTCCAAGAAAAGAGACTTTCTCCAACATTCTTCTTAAATGGAAAGCGAGGGAAGAAATTCTTCACAAGCCCCGCTCCCTCTTCCGTTATTGCAGGATAAGAAGAAGATGGGAAAACATCCCCAAAACTTATGTGGGAATGACCCCAATGAAAACAAGGCCAAAATGGAACCAGTGGAATTTCCACACCCTGCAAGAGGAAGATGCTTCCCCTGCCTTTATGGCTAACGGCTTCTGGCAGCATGAGGGAAAGCCATCAATCTGCTAATGGGAGAGAAAGAGAGGACCTTTTACTGCCATGACGTTAGAGGCAGAGGGGGAGCCAGGTGGAACTGGAACTCCCCAGTGGAACGTAAGGAAGGATGGACAGCCTTCCAGCAGCTCAGTTTTGATTTGCAGGACGCTCAAGTTTTGATGGAGAATTTGCCAGGAGGGAAAGAGAATCAATGCTGGACACTTTTACAGCCGCTTCAAAAGCAGCCAGGCGCACTCAGGATAAAGAGCAGATTGGCGGAGTAAATCCATCACAAGAGGGGAGCCGGGGAAGGGACCCTGCTGTGGGAAGAGGCAGGATGGAGAGTTTCTAATAACTGATTTATAAAATATATATTCGGAACCATAAAAACAGAGGGACAAAACCCATGAATTTTTCAAGTCAGAAGGGCCTTGCCAGGAGCCTGCCGGCTCTGCGGGATCGGTGGAGAAGGGGGCTGCTTGTGGAGGAATGAAGCAAATGACAGATGTGCCACCCTGCCCAGCTTACCATCAGGATTCTGGGAATCGGCATCCTTTGGAATGGTGTACAGGTCATAGGTGCTATTCTCCAGGTTACTGGCTCTCTGAGGAGAAGGAGGGAGAGAGAAAGAGAGAAAAGTTAGTCTTTACAATGCTAAGAGATGGCCCAAATGTGGAAAAGACATGGAGTTCTCAACAAAGCCTTTCTTCTGATGATGCAGAATGTGAGCATCAACTTACCGTACAAAGGAGGACAGCATTCTCTGCAGGGTTATAGGACATGTTGAACACAGGGAACTTGGAGCCACTGAGAAGGAGAAGAAGGGAGTCATGAATTTGCGTTGCATGAGCAGCAACCAGATAGGGAAAGTGTGGAACTACCTGCCACAAGAGATTAGGGCTGGCTCTGGCCCCTCCCTTCTAGCAGGTAAAGATCTTTTTATTAAAAGAAGCACTTGGCCATTAACTAGTGGAAATTACATCTTTTCCTCAGTCAGCACAGATTTGGTTACTTCTGGATTTAAATATATAAATAAGAAATGGCCTGGGGGACTTCCAAAGCTCAGTTTGGAAGCCTGAACTGACCCACTAAAAGGTCTCCAGGCACCTCAGACACCTGACCCTTACCTTCTCAGCTGCATCACCGCGACATCTTTGGAGCTGTTGAAGTCCAACTGACGGAGAAAGCGGTCCTTCACATAGTAGAGCATGTTGCCATGAACGGCGTAGGCGGGTCTCTCGCGTTCCAGCTTGAAGACAATCATGCCTCCATCATGGCCTGGAAACCAACAAGGGGAGAAATTGCATTTCAAGCCCATCACAGTAAAAAAGATTTAAACAGATCTACACCAGAAAATGTTACAGCACTGGTATGCAGGAACTCTTCATCCCCTTGTTGACTCTGTGAAACAAGGAAATGCAAAAAAAGAAGCATTCCCTAAAACTGGGGAAGAGGGGGAAACATCAACAGAACTTCAGCAATACGGACTTGTGTATTAGTTCATTCACAACAAGTGCCTTGTTAAATCAAGATTTCAAGATACAGACTAGTATTCTCACACACACAAAAAAATTATTACCCATAGGATGCTATATAGAGCAAGTGTGGTATAGTGGTTTGAGCACTGGACTTTGACTCTGGAGATGATGAAACATATTGGGGTTTTCTTGGCAAGATTTGTTCTAAAGGGGTTTGCCTTTGCCTTCCTTTGGGGCTGAGAGAGGGTGACTTGCCCAAGGTAACCCCTGGTCTCCAGATGGGTAGTCCAACACTTGAAACCACTACATCACACAGGCTCTTGTACAGAGGATTACGTTTTAAAATTATCCAGTGCACAGGTATATCTGATAATGGAGGATAATAATAAATAATAATAAATTTATTATTTTTATACCGCCCTTCCATAGATCAGGGCGGTTCACAGCAAATATCAATAAAACAATTAAGAATACATAAAAACACCCCTCTCTCACTGACCCCTCCCCCCGGGTAAAAAGCCACCACAGCGGCAAGACAGTCCTCCGCAGTTCTGGGGAGCTTCTTCCCAGGTGACATGGGGGGGGGGGCAGCGGCAGAAGTAGTCCTCCACCAGCTCTCAGGCAGTCCCCGATGTTGCTGGGTCTGCCTGATGGCTCCATCTGAGGCCAAGATGACAGTTGAAGAGGGAGGGGCCTCTTCCTCCAGGCAGTCCCCGATGCTGCTGGGTCTGCCTGATGGCTCCAGTATAATGCTTCCTATATTTGATGTAGCTAATATTAGTCTTTTGGAGACGGTTCTCAGTCATGGAATGGCACCTGACTCATCCAGAAAAGATATCTTTACCTGCAGCGAAGAGGTTAAGGTTAGGGTGAGCCGCCAACACCCAAAAGCGGTCATGGTCCCTGCGGAAAGTCTGGACACCGGTGCTGGGGAGGAAGAGAGGAAGAGAATGAGAAACAGAGATGGAGGAATTGATGCATAAGCCAATGCCAGCTGGAGTTTTTGCTTGAAACTGTGAACCATTGTTCAGAACATTGTCTCAAGCATGGGAGGGATAGCGCAAATGGCCACTCACCGCTTGGACATATCCCAGACGCGGATGCTCTTGTCCTCCGAGTTGCTAAGGATGAGCTCCTGGCGGGGGTGGAACACGGCACAGGAGACGTTGTTGTAATGGCCGCGGCAGGTGTCCACCTCCCAGGCTTTCGATTCTGGAGAAGAAGGGCCATGCTTAAGGTCCACACTAATCCCTTGCACCTTGTTCTAGTAACTCTGCCCAGCTTTTTATAAAGGAATTTAAAAATCGACAAGTGACTCCTTTGGTATGTCCCTTTGAACACCTGGGACATGCGGTGAAAAACATTCCCAAGAGACTCCAAGGTTGCCCACACATCTTTTGCCAACCCAGGCAGGGGAGCGAGAAGGGTCCTGCCAGGATCACAGTGGAGTTTGTGAGTTTTATTGAACAGGACTGTTCTCCAGAAAGAAAAAGTGGCGCTTACCATTCATCCGCCAAATCTTGACTTGCCTATCATCGGCCCCAGACACAATGAGAGGCATGGTGGGATGGAAGGCAGCCCAGTTCACACCTCGGTCGTGTCCCTAAGAGGAGGAAAGGGTCTCAGGTCAAAGCTGACGTTTGTTTTCTGCTGCTGCAGGGATTAGAACCTGAACCAATGGATTCAAATTCCAAGAAAAGAGATTCCACCTTTTTTACCCTAAGAGCTCTCCGACAACAGAACAGACTGTCTCAGAGGCTGGTGGACTCTCCATCCTTGGAGCTCTTTCAACAGAGATTGGCTAGGCATCTTTCAAGACTGACTGAGTTGGAGTACTTTTCAGTAATCTGGAATACCATGCACTATTCTGGGCATCACAGGTCAAGAAGGATACTGACAAGCTGGAATGTGGTCAAAGGATTGGACTTGATGCCCTTGGAAGTCCCTACTATCTCTAGGATCCTATGGTTTTGTGACCCCCCTCTCCACCCAAACCCTCAGGTGTACCTCGAGGACATGCTTCACCACCGCATCTGTTGTACCAAAAAGATCTACTCCGGTGATCCCTCGGACATCAGACTCCACAGCTCCAGGGGAGAGGTTCTTTTTCCTTAGGCCTTCCAGAGGGGAGGGGAAGAAACCAGCGACAGAGGAAGCAAATACAAGGTTACTGGCAGCCTATGGCAAAATCCAGGGAAGGGTCACATATTTAAATGAAACAGAATCAGACATAAAACCAGGAACACAGAGATGAGATCACACTGTTTTCCCCTCCAGGACACCTGCTAACACAAAAACCTATTTCTAGTTTGTATAAACATAAATTGTATGCTTTGCTAGGAAAACTAACACCTTTTTACAACCGGAAATGAAATTCACCAAGCCAGGAACGCTGCTGTCAAAGTCACCTGGAGTATGACACTGCGAATCAAAGGGAACAAATGAAAAAGGCAAACCTGTTCCTAGCTGACTGGACCCTAAATATTTTGATGTTTTTTAAAACAAAATGAAGAGGAGAACAGTTTGAACAACTAGCTTGACTGTTAACACAACCGCTCAGGTTACCATAAACCAGACAGGGATCCCGACACAGTGGAGAGAGAAATCCTGTAAGGCATATGGGTCACCTCTTCTTCCTTTCTGAGCTGGGAGCAGAAGGATCAATGGGGAATGTTTGGTCCAAGGAGAAAGCGTCCCACCGTGAGGCTGCAAGAAGGCAGCAAGGGGAACTGAACGGCAGATGGGAAATTTCTGCAGTAACTACCCAAGTCCAGAGGGAAAGGAGGACACCTCCAGAATGAACCAGCTTTTTCATGTTGTGGGAGGGAGCAAATGGGGAGGAGGAGTGTGAGAAAGAGCAGAGCGGCGGTTAAGAGAAAAAACGAAGAGCTGATTCATGCGCAGGCAGGGGAGCTGGTATTAAAATGGATCCTGAATGACCAGGTCAAGACTGAAGACAAAGCAGCACACCGGACATAGCCTGCAAGACTCCTTACCCATGAGGCTGGGCAACTGCTGGGACTTGCAACCCCCAAACCCCACCCCTGCTCCAGAGCTGCCAACATTGCCCCATTCCTGCTTATTTACTGCCAGGAACCTCACCAAACCCTGACTATAAGAAGAAAGAGGGCCTGGTTAAAAAAAACGTGGTTAATTGTGGTTAGCTTCAGCCATTCAAAAGGACGCCGGATTGCTGATATAGCAATGGAGTTAAGCTTCCCGCCCACCTCCCCACCATCCAAACATTGAGGGCAAGTGCAGCTTCCACCTGGATTAAAACGAGGGCAGGAAAGAAAGAGGTCATTCTGAAACTCCACCAAGAGGCTGTGGTTAGTGTCACAAGCAAGGCAGCTTCATCATTACAACACAAGGAGCCCCCCCCCCATGCATTTTAATACAGCAACCGGACGCCAGACCCAACCTGTGTCCATTCCCTCATTCTCTCTTCCTCTTGGCAGAACAAGGGGATGCTTTCGGATGAAGTGTTGTGCTTCTCTTTCATTGTATTTTACATGTGTTTTAACTTGGAATTTTAAAAATACAACTCGGGATTCGCTGTGTTGTAACCTTTGTCAAAAGTTGTTTTCGGTTTGAGTTGTGCTGTGGTTTTAAATGGCTATAAGCTGCCTTGAATCCTATACTGGAGGAAAGTAGGAGATGTTTTAAATAAATAAAATATGCTGTGCTCTGCCGTCCCAGAAACGGAGCAGGGTCCAAGGGGGCAGAGGACAGAACCGTTCCCATCTGCACTGTCGACACAGATGCCGGCTTGGCCAACTTGGCTGGGGCTTCTGGGACTTGAAGTCCAAAACACCTGAAGGACTACAGTTTGGGGACCACTGGTTTATGACAAGACCTTAGCAATACAGTTCTACTCTGCACAGCTGCTGTTGGAGAAATGTATTTGGCTTGTTCTAAAATTAGTGTTTTGTGGGAATGTTTTGGGATCTTTTCATGCAGTTTCAGGGAACCATATTCTGCCAAGAGGAGAAGCAAGCGAATGGAACAACACAGGTATCGACAGAAGAGATTATGAAGCTCTCCTGGTTAGGGAGCACATGCCTTGCGCACCCACCGCCCTCTCCACCAACACAGCTGGGTCATGTCTGAACGTGTGCTACAAAACCCCAGCAACCGCCCGGCTGAAAACTGCAGTCCAGAAAGTGGTGAGTTTTGCGTCTTCGCAGAGAGCCAGGGCTCACTTTCTCAAGGATGAAACCTGGAATTCGGTTAAGGAATTTAAGTTCTAGCTGTGTTGAAAACCACTGTTTTAAAAGAAGGTATTGGATAGGAAATGGGTAAATCCCAAAGAAGGTGGCAGTCTGTGTACAGCTATGGGTCACGATGGGTAAAACAAATCTCCAACTCTGGAGGCAGTCTATCTAAATTCTGGTTGCACATCATGGCTGTGCTGATGGAACAGCTGGATACCTGATCTTTGAGTGCAAAATAGCAAAAGAAGCCATATCATAAACATTCCTAGTGTATCCTGTTCTTCCAAGAGTCCATGGCATCTTCTATTAAACTGGCCCATTGCCATTTGCGTGTGTGTGTGCATGCATTTCTCTTCTTGCTACTCCATCTTGCCCAGGGTTACCCCAACTCCCCTTCCTTATCTCCTGTCTCAGTTGCGCTCTGCTTTCAGGGACTGCAGTTTTCAGCAAGGCCTGTTTGCCAGACAACCCCCTCGACCTGCGCAGCTCACCAGAAATATCCCAAACCCGCACAGTCTGGTCCAAGCTGGCCGACACCACGAGGTCCTCCGAAGGGTGGAACTGGGCGCACATCACGTAATGGTTGTGTCCGGTCAGCACGCTAGAAAGGAGGCGAGGAAGGAGAAACAGGCACACGCGTTAGCAAGGGCTCACTTTCCGATTTGGGCCAAAGATATAGTAGAATGAAAACATAACATAACACAGATTCACACTGGAGGACTTAGCACAACCTAAATCTACCCAGTAGGCTTCGTGTCTGCGTGGCATTGCTTACCAACCTCTTGCACCTATCTTTGACAGCATTGTATTCTAAGGATCAGGTACATGAATTGTGGGAACATTTTGGAAGGAACTACAGAAAGCGATGACAGGTCGACTATTTATTAAAGCATCTGATTCTGCCTAATGACTAGAGAACGGATGCTCATGCTTTCACAAATGTTTGGGCGCTGCAAACAGACAGATCTGGCTTTGCAGGTCTGCCACGAAGAACTGTTTCTCCGGATTACCAAACGCAAGTCCTGGACTGCCAGTTCCAAACCCGGATCGTCTGATCGTCGGAAGCACTGAGGATCCAGGGGTATTCCTACAAAAGAAGAAAACGAAGGCGGGTATATTTCACCAGACAGAAGCTCTTCAGAGCGAAAGGAGGCAAGAGACTTTCTTCAAACTCACATGATGGAAGAAGGTGGTGCGGATGTAGTCCAGGTGCCCCAAGAGGGTGAAAAGGCAGCGACGGAGCTTGTAGTTCCAGACCTGAAGGAGAGAAAAACGGAGGAAGCATGGCAGACTTCCTGGCAACTCAGCTGCTAAAACTTCTAGACTTGCGTATATACAGCAAATGGCTAAAACAAACTTTTCCAAGCTCAGGACCCTCTTTACCTTAATTTTGTAGTCATCTCCTCCGGACACAAAGAGAGGCTGCTGCTTGTGGAAATCGATACCCCTGACTGGGCCTAAAAGACAAAACACAACCAGAGATCCAGTCAGCCCCAGGTCGACTCCAAAGGAAGGAAGGCAATGGGAAATGGGACTTCCTAAGAGTCAGGGCTGTTTGACGTTGGAACACACTCCTTCCTTGGAGATTGTAGTGGAGTCTCCTTCCTTAGAGGTCTTTAAGCAGAGGCTGGATGGCCATCTGTCAAAGTGGGGGTGCTTTGATGGAGAGTTCCTGCATGGCAGAATAAAGGGGTTGGACTGGATGACCCTCAAGGTCTCCTCCAACTCTATGATTCTATGAAAACCTCCTCTGATGAAACCTTGCCAAGAAAATCCCACGATAGGTTCACCTTCGGCTCAATGTAGGTTGGAAAGGACTTGAAGGCGCACAATAACAACAACGAAACACCCATTGCTCCGCATTGGAAAAGGTTCTAGGAAGCTTTCCAACAGGGAAAGAAGCATCTCTTGTGTGTTTGAAACCGCTGGATCCACCATACGCCGTCAAACACACTGCAACCGTACAGTTTTACTAGCATTGAGGAGGCTGCCATGCTCACGGGCTCCGAACTCACCGTCATGTTCATCGAATTTGTCAATGAGGGTGCACATGCGATAGTCCCAGAGCTGGATGACGCCGTTGTGGAGGCTGGTGAGGATCCAGGGCCGCTTGGGGTGGAAGCTCAGCCCTGGGACCAGAAAGGGAACAAGAACACTGCTCAAATAGGTCTTCCATCCTTGGAGACCCACAAGCCATGACAGTTAAAAGCAGCGTATAACTGCATTAAACTCTGCATTGCAGAGGAAGCCACAAAAAGCTCGATATCCCATCGAAACTACAAATCCCAGGATTCCTCAGCCACAGCAGCTTAAAGGGGTATCAAACTGCATTCAATTCTGCCTCAGTTTCTCCAACCCAGTCTCTCTTAACATAACTGACCATAGGCTGCATCCACACTGCAGGAACAATCAAGTTTTGACACCACTTTGACTATCATGGTTCAGTACTATGGAATTCTGGGAACTGTAGTTTTCTGTGGCACCAGGACACTCTGACACAGGAGGATAGATGCCTCCCAGAATTCCACAGCATGGAGCCATGGCAGTTCAAAGATGCAGTCCCCCCCCCCCCCCCCCCCCCCCCCCCCTCCCAGCCGTGTTAATTAATCATAATTAATAGTCAATTAGCCTAAGTGGGGGACCTTTGACGCGCGCAGACTTGGTCTCGAACTTGGTCAGCATCCTCTTCGGGGAGAAGGTCTGCCTTTAGGTTCAATCTTCCTCTGTCAGCCACTTCCACGTAGCCAACACCATCGCCACTTCCGGTCGGGGATCATAGAGAGTCTATGGGAAGGCTCCGTTGAAATGGCGGCCAGAGCGTCCCTCCGAACAAGATGGCGGAGCCTCCGCCCCCGCTTTGGCCATAGAGATGCGGCTAGAGCGTCGCCGCAGCGAAGAAGAAGGCGGAGCCTATTGTGACCATAGAGGTGCATCGGCTGCGGCTGAAGAGGTGCGGCCAGAGCGTCCCTGTCTGAAAGTCAGGCGAGGGAAAGCGGAAGGAGGAAGAAGAAAATGGCGGCGATGGTGGCGGAAGGGGAGTCGGTGGGGCTTTGCCGGGGGAAGAAGGGCGCTGGCGGGCGGCTCCTGCGGGGGATCCTCTTCTTCGCCTTGGCGGCGGGTGAGGCAGCCAAGGGCCCCTCTTTCCTCCCTCCTCTTTGGCTCCCTTTGGGTTCAAGGGAGGCTCCCTCAAGAACAACAACAACAACAACCCTGCGAGGTGGGACGGGCTGCAGGAGACCGAGCCTCTCGGGTCTCCCAGCACTAGGCCTCACCTCCCTCCTCCGTCCAGCTTTAAGTACCAAACCCACTGCGGAAAGAATAACCCAATTTGAGACCCTCCCTTGGCTCAATGCTGGGGGAGTCTGGGGAAGGTAGTTTTGTGAGACATTGAGCCTTCTCTGTCACAATAAACTACAAATCCCAGGATTCCCTAGCACTGAGCCAGAGCAGCTAAAGTGCTCTTGAACTGGATTATCTCGACTGCAGTGGACCTTAGGTTCACAACAACCTTGCGAGGGAGACCAGGTGGGGTAAAAGGGGGAGGACAGGTGGGTCTCCTGGCAGAGTGGGCCTCTCTCCTTTCATTTGTATTCAGATAGACACTCATCCCTCCATATTTGCCGCTTTGATACAGTATTTGTGGATTTGATTATTCACGTATTTGATTAATATGTTCTCTCTAGGAATATCTAGGTCCTCCGGTGCAACTCTGTGGTCAACTTCAACCAAAAGTCACACTGAAAGACCTAGAAAAGACTCTCCTAGGCCTTGGTAGATGCTCTGGTGCAGTTCTGTGCTCAGTGTCTGTCGGACGTTGCCCACAGAGTTGCCCTGGAGGGCCTAGAGATTCCTAGAGAGGCCTCCTCAGGTGTGATGTTTGGGTTATTTGCAGTTTTTCCATATTCATGGGGGTCTTGTGCCCCTAACCTTAGCCAATATGGAGGGACAGGTGTATTTATTTTCACTTGCGGCCTTCTCCTGTGGAAGTAACTTCTGATTAAACCCATTTCTCTCTCTCTCTCTCTTTCTCTCTCTCTCTCTATATATATAGGTTCTGGGTGGTGCAACTCCGTGGAGCGGAAGATCTACATCCCCCTCAACAGGACGGCTACCTGCGTCCGCCTCTTGAACGCCACCCACCAGATCGGCTGCCAGTGTGAGTGCCTCACCTCAGAGGGCTTATTTAGGGGTCAATCTTTTATGAAAGACTGGCATGGAAGATGGTTTATTTGACAGTCGCCTGCCCTGAGTCTCCTTCTTTGGAGGTCTTTAAACAGAGGCTGGGTGGCCATCTGTCACAGAGGTGCTTTGATTGAGAGTTCCTGCATGGCAGAATTGGACTGGATGGCCCTCCCTGGGGTCTCTTCCAACTCTATGATTCTGTGGTTCTTGGATGGTGTCTTCCTGCATGGCAGAATGGGGTTGGATTGGATGGCCTTTTGGGGTCTCTTTCAACTCTGTGATTCTGCAAGGGAAAGGGAAGGCTAGCCAGTTTAGGGATCAGATCTTCAGCAGAAATGTAAGGCTTAGATATAGGATGGGGGACACCGGACTTAAGGAGACTTATACGTGTAAAAAGGATCTAGGATTCCTTGTGGACCATAAGTTGAACATGAATCAACAGTGCGATGCGGCAGCTAAAAATGCCAAAGCGCTTCTAGGCTGCATCAGTAGAAGTATAGAAGTAACTTGTTGAGCCTAAGAGCTGCTTGATCATGAAATCAAGTGTCCGGGAGAGCGATGGACTCTCAATATTTGGAGGCCTTTAAACAGAGCTTGGATGGGCATCTTTCAGGGGAGTTGTGGTTGCATATTCCCGTGTGGCAGTGGGCTGGGTTATATGTCCATTGTGGCCCCTTCCACATCTATGACTGTGTTGCGTCAGAGAGCATTTATTTATTTATTCTCTCTTATCTTTCTCATTGCAGCCTCCATGAATGGAGACACAGGAGTCATCCATGTAGTGGAGAAAGAATCAGATCTGAATTGGGTGCTGACAGATGGGCCACACTCTCCTTATGTGGTGCTGATGGATGGGGAACTATTCACTGGGTAAGGTGTGCTCCTCCTGAGTTATGGCAGCTTTATCTTTAGGGTTTTCTTGAGAAGATATTTTCCAAGCAAGTTTGCATCCGTGTCTGAGAGAGAGAATGACCTGCCCAAAGTCACCCAGTGGATTCCCATGGCCAAGCGGTGACTTAGGTCCAAAACATACCGCAGAAATAATCCAGTTTGAGACTGCTTTAACTGCCCTGGCTCAGTGCTAGGGAATCCTGGGAACTGTAGTTTGTTGTGGACCCAGAGCTCTCTGACAGAAGAGGCTCAATGTCTCACAAAACTACAGTTTCCAGAATTCCCTAACATTGAGCCAAGGCAGTTCAAGTGGTGGTCAAACTGGATGTGTGTTCTGGATCTTAATCCCAATATACAAACCAGTACACCATGCTAAGTCTACTTTCATGTTATAAGACTTTATAACTATAGTTATTAGTCACAAAGAATTTGTAATTTAATAAGCTAATCGATAGATGTGCAATTTTATGATTCTTTCCCATTTGTTTATATGTTTCCATGTTGATATTGCCGCAGTGCATTAGTATATACTGTTTTGATTATTTGTTTTAGGCTTTCTCATTAGTCATGGATCAAAGGCTCTCATTTCTTGCACGCAGCTGTTAATATATACTATAACAACCCTGAAAGAAACAACCCATCTATTCATGGTTTTTCTGTTGGCAGGGAACTGATGCAGAGGTTGAAAGGCAGCTCTCGGATTTCTGGACTAGCAGTAGCCATCGCCAAGCCCAGCCCCTCTAAAGGATTCTCTCCTGGCTTAAAATGCCCCAATGATGGCTTTGGTAAGGAAAAACTTTCCCCTGTGAACTATATTTCAGGAGACGGGACTTTCTCCTTGTTGCTACAGTCCGGTTGGGTTGGAGTGATCCTTAAAAAATGAATTATTGAGTTTCATTTTTGTTGCTGCTGTTGTGTGTCCATGAAGTTAGTGTTCACTTCTTGTAACCCTCTGAATGAGGTACTTCCCTCAGTGGTTGCCCACCCTTGCTCTGACCATTTGCTATTCCTTGGAGAAGCCCAGTTCACCTCTGCTCCTCTGCCTTCACTCCTCCAGGCATCTACAATGGCACTTATGGCCCTGAATATGCACATTGCAAGGTCACGGTCTGGAACATCCTCGGCAGCGGCCTTTCCTATGAAGACTTTGGCTTTCCTATCTTCCTCCTCCAAGATGAGAATGAAACAGAGGTCATCAAGCAGGTACCAGAGATGTGGGGCTTTTAAAACGATTTATGTACGTTTATTTTCCTTTTTTTGTGAAGACAAAGGCAAAAAACCTAGTAAGATATCTCAACATGTCCTGACATTTAGAGATGGGTAACCACCACAGTCTTTGCCAACAGAATGTGTCCAAAAATAATGCCAATTTCATAGCATCATTGGTATAATTGGGGTTGTTGTTGTTGTTGTGTGTCTTCCAGTCATTTCTAATTTATGGTGCCCCAAAGTGAAGCTGTCATGGGATGCTCTTGGCCAAGATTTCTTCGAATTTGTCCTCTTGTGACTTGCCTAAGGCCACCCATTCAAACCCTGCTCCCTAGAGTCCTAGGGTGCATTTACACTGTATAAATAATGCAGTTTGACACCACTTTAAGTACTGTAGCTCTCTGCTGTGGAATCCTTGGATCTGAGAAAGAGTGCTGGTGCCTCACCAAACTACAAATCCTCACATTCTGCAGGATGATCCATCTGGTGTCAAACTGCATTATTTGCCAGTTTTAAGGAGTCATGCATCTCCCCCTCACAACTCTCTCTCTCTTTCTCCATCTTCTTGCAGTGCTATCAAACCTACAACCACCCTCACAATGGCTCTATCCCGCAGTACCCACTGTGCGCCATGCAGCTCTCTTCCCACATGCACGCGGTGACAAGCACAGTCACATGTATGCGCCGCAGTGCTATCCAGAGCACCTTCAGCCTCAACCCAGGTGAGAGACAGCAGGGATGGCACCCAGTTTGGGGATGTGTGGTGGCTGCACTTCAGGAAGTCCCTCTACACCGGATTAGACCCCAAATGGAAGATGAGCACACTCATCCCTCACCCACCCTGTATCATCCTGTGGGAACAAGAAGACATTGCATCAGTTCCTGTTTGCATTTTGAAGGGAACCGCCAAGGAAAACAGAGGGATTTTGTAGTAGGACAGGGTTCTGATGTATGGGTTAAGAGCATTTTTACATACAGTGGGACCCCATTTAACACAAGAGAGCCATTCCAGGACTTTGCACATTGCATAATCATAAACACTATCTTTTTAACTGAAAACGAACAACAGATTGTTCTTTGGTGTGCTTCTGCTGGAAGTTCACCATAAAGTCACATTGGGAAACCTAGAGATTCCTAGAGTGAACACTTCTCTAGCCATTTCTAGGTCCTCCAGCTCGACTCTGTAGTGAACCTCCGGCAGAATGTGTACCATAGAATTGCACTGGAGGATCTAGAGATGGTCATGTGTAATTGAAACTGCATAGCATGAACTCATATGTGGGCTGAGTGTATCTCTGCAGGGCTGCCCATGGCCTGTTGGACACAGTTTCCCCATCCCTGCTGTGAAGTACTTCTGCCCCAGTAACCCATTGGTGGAGTTTCAAGAGGTCTCAGTTCTCAGGCAGGCATACTTCTGAGGCTGAGGTCTGGTTGGTTTGTACTACCTTGATGCTCACCATGGCTGATCCCTTTTGCCCCATCTCTCCAGAGGTGGTCTGTGACCCCCTCACCGATTACAATGTATGGAGTGCTGTGAAACCCATCAACGATTCTGAGAAGCTGAGCCCCAACAGTGTCGTCTTCGCTTCCTCTCGGGTAAGTGTTGCGCTCTGGTCCCTAGGCCTGTTGGGCACATTTGGGGGGGGCAGGATAGGGGTGAGGGGGTGGCAGCTGTTCTTGCACATAGGACCCCAGACATGTGTGGAGTGACGTCTGCATGTCAGCTTCCAGTTAAAAGAAGAAACAACAATTCTTTGGACTAAATGCTTTGCTCACAGCCACAAGGATGCAAAGCCTGGCAGATTCTTAGCACTTCAACTCAGTCCTTTTTTCTTCTCTGTCTCCTTGTTCCTACCAGATCGACAGCCATTCTTTCTTCTGGAATGTGGCTCCCGGAGCAGAGAGTGCCATTGCCTCTTTCGTAACCCTCCTGGCTGCAGCTGAAGCCATACACAAAATCCCCAATGTCCAGTCCTTGCCGAGAAACATTATGTTTGCCTTCTTCCAAGGGGTACGGTCTCAACCTTTTTTGTGTGTGCTGCAGGAAACGAGGGCTGTAGCATGTGAGTGTTGCCAGGCATCTTGGCTCTAATAATGGAGGTAACATGTAGCCTGTCATGGCTCTGGCCTCCATGAATTCATCCATTCACTTTCAAAACCACTCAAGCTGAAGGTCCTCATGATGTTTTGTGGCCATGAGTTCCTCTGCTTAACTTTAAAGGGTGAGATCATGGCTCAGTATGGCAGAGGACATGCTTGGCATACTTGGAGCTTCTGGGTTTAGATCCCAGTCGTAGCTCCAGAGAAGCTTCAGCAAAATCCCTCTGCAAGCCTCAACATGATCAGTGTAGTGTTAATGACTGAGGCAGACCACTGGTTTGATGTCTGGGGCTCAGAGAGAATGAGAACCCCCATTTTCTGGGAATTGGAATCACATGAGCTGCCTCTCATCTGGCAAACGTGGCTGTGGAGCTTTGGAAGAAATGTGTTTGCCCTCAGGGGAAAGAGCAGACTAGAGAGGCAGATGTACCCAGCCCCAGTCTCTCCAGGGAGATGGCAGGGGATGCCAGCTTTCTGGGAAATGCTTTGAACAGGAATACCTTGCAAAAATGTTTACTGACGCTGTGCATCTGTTGGGAACCGATCTTGCGTGTTTGCGCAACCGAGGCTCAGAAAGCAAACCCTCACCTTAAATTTAACAAGCTGCATCAAGATTTCCAAATGGTTTCTTCCCAAAGCCAGAAATGTTTGTTCCAGCAGCCAGAGGTTTGAGCTGAGATGGTTTTTGGGGGTGGCCAAGACTTGGGCTGCAATTGTATTATAGATTCACCTGGGAATGAATCCTGTTGGACTCATTAGGGTTTAGTTTTGAGAAAACAAAGTGGTAAGTGGGTAGTGGACTCTCCTTTGGAAGGCTTTAACTGGGCTTTGGATAGCCATGTCTCAGGAGTGTTTTAGCTGTGGATTCCTGCATGGCAGGGGTGAGGGTGGGTTGGATTAGATGGCCCTTGGTGGTCCTGTCCAGCTGTATGCTTCTCTGAGTTATACTTACCTGCCTTTTCTCCAGATTTGGACTCAAAGCAGCTGGCAAATTAAAATCAAAATATAGTTACTAACATACAGAAAGTCAGCATGAAAGTAATTCAACAGTAGGCATAGGACTGTGTTGGCAATAGGAGGGTTATGTTCAGATGAGTTCAGTTTTCTGGGACATTATTTTTATTGATATATTAATATTTTAAGACTCTGCAATTCACTATCGTTCAGTTGGCACTCCGAATCCACGGATTCTGCGTCCACCAATTCAGCCTTCCAGGCATTGGAAAATATGCCACCTCCACCCCAAACAAATTCCTAAAAGCAAACCTTGATTTTGCATTTTGTATAAGAGACACCATTTTACAATGTTATTGTATATAATGAGGTTTGAACAGCCACGGATTTTGGTATCCAGGGGGGGGGGGGATACTGCAACCAAATTCAAGCAGATACAAAGGGTCCACTGTATGTCTTTCCAAGTCAGCCTAAAACCCATAAATTCGCCAGATTCCTATCTGATCTTAGAAACTAAGCAGGGTCAGCCCTGGTGAGTCCTTGGATGGGAGACCACCCAAGAATCCTAACAGTTGTAGGCTCTGTTTTGGAGGAAGACACTGGCAAAGCCACCCGTGAGCATTCCTTGCCTAAGAAAACCCTATGAAATTGAGGCTGGACCTGGGAGGGAGGGCATCATAAGTCAGCAGGCATCTTGGAAGACACTTTAGTTAGTTATTCGTAGCCCAAGTCGCCCAGCCCAGCGACTCTCTTGCTCTGCTCCGCACCCCACCCTCAGCAGCCGCATATGGAAAGGCAGACGGCCTCTGGATGGAAAGGAGAAAAAGACACATGGAGAGGATTAAAAATATATGGATGCTCTGGAGCAAAATGTTGTTCATTTCACGGAGCTGGCAGCTGTGAGCAGCCAAGAGGATATTTGGAGATGTGTGGGGCGGGGGTTTAGTGATGGTTAGCAGCTGATGTTCCCCTCCGGGCATCACATCCGAGGCCCTCCTTTGCTTGCGCTGTCAGCTCTGGGGTGGGCTCCCAAACCTTGTGAAACGTCGGCACGATCTCGCCTCTTCCCTTCCGTTGCAGATGCAGCTTGCGTCTCCCTTATCTGGAATTCCAAAATACTCCCGAATCGTCCGTGGGGGGGGGGGGGGGCTGAGATAGTGACACCTCCACTTTCTGAAACGTTGTTTCGTGCACATAATTATTAACAATATTATGTAAAAAATTGCCTTCAGGTTGTGTGTCTAAGGTGAATACGAAACAGAAATAAAAGTCGTGTTCATACCTCGTAGTCTAAAATGTCATATGCAGATATTCCAAAATCTGAAATCCAAAACACTTCTGGTTCCCAACATTTTGGATAATAAGAGACTCTAATAACCTGTAATGGGAAAGATGGATGTAATTCCCCATCCCTGTGGTAAGGGTAAGACGTGAGAAGCACTGAATTTCTGTGGTCAATCCTGTGTTTTATTGCTATTTATCACATAATTTGTAGCTGAGGTTGGATGAGTGAACAACTGTTGTTCCCAGGAATGTTTCTGAATGTTGCCTTCCCCTCTTGCAGGAGACCTTTGACTACATTGGCAGCTCCCGCATGGTGTACGACATGCAGAACGAGAAGTTCCCGGTCAGCCTGGACAGCATCCACTCTTTCCTGGAGCTGAGTCAGGTAAGGGGGCTCCATTCAGCTCTTTTCCTCCCTTCTTCAGCTGGAAACATGGCAGGCGTTTCTTGGTTGGCTCAGTCCTGTCTGCCTGAGAGTTAGCCCTAGCCTTTTGTTGCCATACTTGGGTAAGATGTGTGGCCAAAGACAGGAGCGTTCACAGCATCAGAGATTGGCCTCATTGCTTGGTGGCCTGCTTGCCGCTTTCACCTGAAGGACAGTAGAATAAAAATGAAACGTTTTTCCTTTCTTGCACTTTGAATTTAACCATTCTAACAGATTAAAGTTGGTGCAACTTTGTCAAGCCATGTTCATTTTTAAGGTACCACAAGATTCCTTGTTGTGAGATCATTTAGTGCCCTGCAACCACCATGCTACAAAGACTTTCCCCTTCTGGACTTTTTTTGTCCAGAGAGACAGATGCTGGCATTAACCTTTACATGTTTTATGTTTCAGGTTGCGCTCAGGAGTGGCTCCAATCTGTTTATACACACTGATCCTGTCTCTCGCAGGAGCCAATCTGTGGAGGTAACAAACAAGCTTATTAAATTTTGATGTTGGTCTTGTTTGCCTTTAAGTCAACTTCAGCTTATGAGGACCCTATTCTAACTTTTGCCTTCCTCTAGTGATGAGGCTGCTGCCACACTGCAGAATTAATGCTGTTTGACACTGCTTTAACCAACATGGTTCCATTCTATGGAGTCCTGGGGTTTGTTGTGACACCAGACCTCTCTGACAGAGAAGGATAAATATCTTACAGAACTACAAATCTCAGAAGTCCATAGCATTAAGCCATGTCAAACTGGGTTTATTTTGGAGCGTAGATGCAGCCTGTGAGAGTGGGACTTGACCAAGGTAACCCAGTAGGTTTCCATGACTGAACAGGGATTGAAACAGTCAAACCATGACACCTCACTGGTCTTAAGATTCATTTGGAGAAGGATGATCGCTGCTTTTCTCTTAAGACTGAGAGAAAGTGTGACTTGCCCAAGGTCATCCACTGGGGCTCTGTAGCTGAGCAGGGATTTGAACCCTTGTCTCCCCAGTCTTAGTCCAACACTCAAAGCACTACACCATGCTTCCTCTTACAAAGTTTGTAGGGAGGTATATTCTGGTAGTTGCCTTCCTCTGAGGTTGAGCTGAGTGGGTTTCCATGGCCAAGCAGGGATTTGAAACCTGGTCTCCAGAGTTGGAGTCCAATGCTCAAACCACAACAACTTATCTACACCACAGTGGTAGCAAAATACTTCTAGAGAACATATCTGTCCCTTTGAGTGTGTGAATCTCATTCTTGGCTGTGGTCTATAGTTTGTGAGCACCACTGGGTGAATATGACTCACATGCCCATGAATACCATGAATATATACCCAACTGCATGTCCAAGTCTCTGTTGTTATAGTTACTGAAAAGTCTTGTTAAAAAATCACTGACCTGGGGACAAGCGGAGACTGAATTCCACTTACCTGCCACCATCAATGGCCTGTGTTTTCCTTTTAGTTGTTACAAAGTCTAGTTCATTTATCCCTATTCTGCAAGTACATTATTCTCCCATAGATTCACAACAGGTAAGTAGTTTTATTGTAGAAATTCACATCCTCATTGCTCCTTAGGCAACTATTCAAAGCATGGTGCAGACGCTGAAAAACAGCATCATTAAGACCGGTGTGGTCATGAACGAGGTTGGGGTGTCCCAGCCTCTTCCGCCGTCCTCCTTCCAGCGGTTCCTGAGGGCCAAGCAGCTCCCTGGAGTGGTACTGGCTGACCACCAGTCCTCTTTCCAGAACAGGTAACCTACCACCAATTTC
>NC_056530.1:26193611-26212681 GCF_019175285.1 Sceloporus undulatus
GAGGGAGGGAGGGAGGAAAGAAGGAAGAAAGGAAGGAAGGAGGGAGGAATCCAGTGGATCCAGGAGGGTGCTCTTTGGATTTCAAAGAGAAGAAGGATCAAAGAAAAGCATCAAGTGGTCAAGATGGTTCAAGGCTTTGGAGAGGGCTGGAAACCAGGCTTCTGAAAAGCACAAAAACACACACTTAACTTCTATTATTATTATTAAACTCTATTTATATAGCGCTGTAAATTTAAAGGCAATTAAAATAGATATAAATAAACCTGCCTATGGCGTACATTCTATAATAATAATAATAATTAAATACAATAGGCGTTTCTGCTTAATTTCTGGCTGCCTTTGTAGCTTTGTTGTGGCGCCAGAGCTCTCTGATAGAGAAACTACAACTCCCAGAATTCCACAGCACCGGAATCAAATTAAAAGCGGCGTCAAACTGGATTGTTTTTCCAGGAGTTAGACCACTAAAAAGGCGCGTTTTTGCCAAAGTGTAATTAATCTGCCTGTAATGACATTAGGGAGAATGTCAAACGGCCGTCAAGGGAAGGGTTTGGGGCTTCATTGGTTTTAGCTGCGTTCGTTGGCTTTGAAGGGTCTCCTTTTTAAACTTGCTTAAATCACTTATTACGTTCTCGGTCGATTTGGATCGTTGTTAGCCTTTTGAATGGTGTCAAACTGGTTTTAATGGTGTTAAACTGATTTGATCCTTTTGGGAGAAGCGGGCCATAAATAATAATAATTATTATTATTAATTATAGAAAGCCATGTATGGTATACGTTGCCGGTGTGTTTTCTCTCCTTTTCGATCCTTTTGGGAGAGGAGGGCTATAAATAAAATGTATTATTATTATTATTAATGGTGCCTAATTTTCACCCCAGACTCTTTATGCCCCCAAATATTTGCCCCAAAGGACCAAAGCCTGCATCCTCGCCCCACGTTTTCAGCCCCAGACTCTTCTCTCCTCCATTGGCCCCACATTGGACCCCAAGTCAAACCCTCCATTCACCCCACATTAAGCCCCCCAAAGGTTCAACCCTGACCCTTGTCTCCTCCATTCACCCCACATTAAACACCCCCAGTTTTCAGTCTAGACTCATCTCCAATCACCCCCAAATCAAACTCTCCTTTCACCCCAAATCGAACCCCCAAATTTTCATCCTAGGTTCTCTAATCTCCTTCATTCACCCCACATTAAACACCCCCAATTTTCATACCAGGCTCTTCTCTTTCATGTGGGGCTAAGAGGGTGACGTTGCCCAAGGTACACCTGTCGCCAATTGGGTAGTCCAACCTTGAAACCACTACATCAAACGGCTCTTGTAGAGAGGATACGTTTTAAAATTATCCAGTTGCACGGTTATATCTGATAATGGAGGTAATGCGTTCCTAGATTTGATGTAGCTAATATTTAGTCCTTTTGGAGACGTTCTCTCAGTCATGGGAATGGCACGGACGCATCCAGAAAAGAGATCTTTACCTGCAGCAGCGAAGAGGTTAAGTTAGGGTGAGGCAGCCAAACCCAAAGCGGCATGGTCCTGCGGAAAGTCGGGACCCGGTGCTTGGGAGGAAGAGAGGAAGAGAATGAAAACAGAGATGGAGGAATTGATGCTCTAAGCCATGCCAGCTGGAGTTTTTGCTTGAAAACGGTGAACCATGGTTCAAACATTGTCTCAAGCATGGGAGGGAATTAGCGCAAATGGGGCCACTCACCGCGTGGACATATCCCGGAGACGCGGATGCTCCTGGAGCCTCCGAGTTGCCTAAGGATGAGCTCCCCTGGCGGGTGGACACGGCACATGGGAGACGTTGTTTGTAATGCCGCTGCAGGTGTCCACCGCCAGCTTTTAAGATTCTGGAGAGAGGGCCATCTTTAAGGTCCAACACTAATCCCTTGCACTTGTGTCTAGTAACTCGTCTGCCCCCAAGCTTTTATAAAAGGAATTTAAAATCGACAAGTGGACTCCGTTGGTATGTCCTTTTGAACCACTGGGACAGGCGGTGAAAACATTCCCAATAGACGCCAAGGGTGCACAACACATCTTTTGCCAACCAGGCAGGGAGCGAGAAGGGTCCTGCCAGGATCACAGTGAGTTTTTGTGGAGTTTTTGACTTGACAGGACGTTTCTCGCAGAAGAAAAGTGGGCGCTTACCAATTCATACCGCAATCGTGACTTGCCATCTCGGCCCCAGACACAATGAGAGGACATGGTGTGAATGGAAGAAGCAGTTTCACCCATCGGTCCGTGTCCCTAAAGAGAGGAGGAAAGGTCTCAGGTCAAAGCTGACTTTGTTTTCTGCTGCTGCCGGGAATTAGAACTGAAAACTGATTTCAAATTCCAGAAAGTAGATTCCCACCTTTTTTTACTACCTAAGAGCTCGCCGACAACAGAACGACTGTCTCAGAGGCTGGGAACTCTCCATCCGTGGAGCTCTTTCAACAGAGATTGGCATGGCAATCTTTCGGACTGACATGAGTTGAGTACTTTCATATCGGGAATCCATGTGCACTATTCTGGGCATCACAGTCAGAAAGGATACTGACAAGCTGGGATTGGTCAAGGATTGGACTACTGATGCCCTTGGAAGTCCTACAATCTCTAGGATTCCTATGGTTTTGTGACGCCCCTCTCCTCCAACCCAACAGCAAGGTGTAACCTCGTGGACATGCTTCATCACCACCGCTCGGTTGTAACCAAAAAGGCTACTCCGGTGATCCTCGGACATCAAGACTCCAAGCTCCAGGGGAGGGTTCGTGTCCTTTGAGGCCTTCCAGAGGGGAGGGAAAGAAACCAGCGACGAGGAAGCCATACAGGTTTACTTGGCAGCCTGATGGCAAATCCAGGGAAGGGTCCACATATTTAAATGAACGGAATCAGACATAAACCATGACCACAGAGATGAGATCACACTGGTTTTCTTCCCCCTCCGGACCCTGCTAACACAAAAACCTATTTCTGTGTGTATAACATAAATTGTAGGCTTTGCTAGAAACTACACCTTTTTACAAACCGAAATGAATTCACCAAGCCAGACGACTGCTGTCAAGTCACCTGGAGTATTACACTGCGATCAAGGGAACAATGAAAAGGCAAACCTGTTTCCGAGCTTGACGGAACCCGAAATAGGTTTTGATGTTTTTTTAAACAAATGAAGGGCAGAACAGTGTTTGAACCTAGCTTGACTTTTAACAACAACCGCGTCGGTTACCATAAACCAGACGGGTCCCCACACAGTGGGGAAATCCCTGTAAGGCAGATAGGGGCACCTCGTCTTCCTTCTGAGCGGGGAGCAGAAGGATCATGGGAAGGTTTGGTCCAGGAAGCGTCCCACCGTGAGGCTGCAAGAGGGCAGCAGGGGAAATGAACGGCAATGGGGGGAAATTTCTGCAGTAACTACCCAAGTCCAGAGGGAAAGAGACACCCCAGAATGAAACCAGCTTTTTCATAGTTGTGGAGGGAGGCAAATGGGGAGTAGAGGAGGGTGAAAAAAGAGCAAGCGGCGGTTAGAGAAAAAACGAAGATCTGATTCATGCGCAGGCAGGGAGCTGGTATTAAAATGGATCCTAGACCAGTCAGACGGAAGACAAAGCACACACCGGACATACCCTTCAAGACCCGTATACCCTGAGGCTGGGCAACTGCTGGGACTTGCAACCCCCCCAAACCCCAACCCTCCCAGAGCTGCCAACATTACCCCTTCCTGCTTATTACTGCCGGGAGCCGCACCAACCCCTGACTATATAAGAAAAGGGAGGGGCCTGGTTAAAAAAACGTGGTTAAGTGTGGTTAGCTCAGCACCAATTCAAAGGACGCCGGTTGCTGTATAGCATGGAGTTAAGCTTTCCGCACACCCCCCACCTACCAAACATTGAGGGCAAGTGCACTTCCACCTGGGATTAAACGAGGAGCAGGAAGAGGGTCATTCTGAACTAAACCGCCACCAAGAGGCTGTGTTATTGTCACAAGCAAGGCTCTCATCAATTCACAAAGGATCGCCCCCCCCCCCCATGCTTTAATACGGCAACCGGACCCAAAACCAACCTGTGTCCTTCCCTCATTCTCTAGTCTCTTCCTCTTGGCAGACAGGTATGCTTTCGGATTATGTTTGTGCTGCTCTTTCATTGTATTTTACATGTGTTTTTAACCTTGTAATTTTAAAAATACAACGTCGGTCGGGATTCTCTGTGTTTGTAACCTTTGTCAAAGTTTGTTTTCGGTTTGAGTTGGTTGCTGGTGGTTTTTAAAAATGCTATAAGCTGCCTTGAAATCCTATACTGGAGGAAAGAGGATTAATGTTTTAAAAAATAAAATAATGCTGTGCGCTGCCGTCCCAGAAACGGAGAGGGCCAAGAGGGGCCAGAGGACAGAACCGTGTTCCCATCTGCACTGTCGACACAGATGCCGCTTGCCAACTTGCTGGGGCTTCTGGGACTTGAAGCCCAAACACCTGAGGACACATTTGGGGCCACTGGTATTTATGACAAGACCTTAGCAAATACGTTCTCGAACTCTGCAACAGCTGCTGTTTGGAGAGATGTATTTGCTTGTTCTAAAATTAGGGGTTTTGTGGGAATGTTTTGATCTTTTTTCATGCAGTTTCAGGACGCATATTCTGCCAAGAGAGAACAAGCGAGGGAAACAACACGTTCGACAAGAAGAGATTTGAAGCTCTCCTGGTTAGGGACAATGCTTGGGCGCACTCCACCCGCCCTCTCCACGCAACACCGCTTGGGTATGTCCTGAACGTGTGCCTACAAACCCACAAAACAAAACCGCCCGGCTAAAACTGCAGTCCAGAAAGTGGTGATTTTGCGTCTGCGTCTTCGCAGAGAGCCAGGGACACTTTCTCAAGGATGAACCTGGAATTTCGGTTAAGAATTTAGTTCTAGCTGTGTTTGAAAACAATGTTTTACAGAACGGTATGGGATAGGAAATGGGTAAATCCCAAGAAGGGTGGCAGTCCTGTGTACAGCTATGGGTCCACGAATGGTAAAAACAAATCTCCAACTCTTGGGCAGTCTATCCTAAATTCCCTGGTTGCACATCATGGCTGTGCTGATAGGAACAGCTGGATCCTGATCTTTGAATGCAATTGCAAAAGAAGCCATATATAAACATTCCTATTGAATCCTGTTCTTTCCAAGTCCATGGCATCTTCTATTAAATGGCCCCATTGCCATTTGCATTGTGTTTGGCTGCATTCTTTCTTCTTGTCTACTCCATCTTGCCATAGAGTTACCCCAACCCCCTTCCTTATCTCTGCGCAGTGTGCGCGCTGCTTTCAGGGACTGCAGTTTTCAGCAAGGCCCTGTTTGCCAGACACCCACTCGACCCTGCGAAGCTCACCAGAAATATCCGAAACCCCCGCACAGTCCTGGTCGCAGCTGGCCGACACCACGAGGTCCCCTCCGAAGGGTGGGAACTGGGCCGCACATCACTAATGGTTGTGTCCCGGTCACACCTAGAAAGGAGGCGAGGAAGGAGAACAGTCACAAGCGTTTAGTCAGTGCTCAACTTTCGCTATTTTGGGTTCCAATAGATAGGTAGTATAAATGAAACATACATCAACACCGGATTCCACACTGGAGGACTTATCACAACCTAAATCTACCCAGTAGTTGCTTCGGTGTTCGTGGCTTTTTCATTGCCTTACCAACCTCTTGCACCTAGTCTTTGACAGCATTGTATTCTAAGGTTCTACGGATCAGTTCATGAATTGTGGTGAACATTTTGGAGTGACTAACGAAAGCGTTGACAGGTCGACTATTTAGTAAAGTCATCTGGATTCTTGTGCTGCTAATGACTGAGATAACGGATGCTCGATGTCTTCAACAAATGGTTTGGGCGATGCAAACAAGACAGATCTGTGCTTTTGCAGGTCTGTCCACAAAGAATGTTTCTGCCGGATGTATCCAAACGCAAGTCCTGGACTGCCAGTTTCCCAACCCGGATCGCGTGATCGTCGGAAAAAAGCACTGAGTGATCCAGGGGTATGCCACAAAAGAAGAAAGCAGAGATGCAGGTATATTTCACATTCAGCAGCAACAGTAAGCTCTATCAGAGCGAAAGGGAGGCAAGAGACTTTCTTCAAACGTCACATGAATGGGAAGAGGTTGGTGCGGAGAGTGTTCCAGGTGTCCCCAAGAGGGTTGAAGAAGGCAGCGACGGAGCTTTGTAGTTCCATGACCTGAGGAGAGAAAAACGGAAGGAAGCACATGGCAAGACTGTCCTGGCAACGTCAGCTTGCTAAACGCTTCTAGACTTTTGCGTATATACAGCAATGGCTAAAACAAACGTTGCCAAGCTCAGGACGCCTCTTAAACCTTAATTTTGTAGTTGACATCTCCTCCGGGACACAAGAAGAGCTGCTGCTTGTGGAATCGATACCACCCCCGACTGGGCCTAAAGACAAAACCATCAAACCAGAGATCCCAGCGCAGATACCCAGGTCGTACTCCAAAGGAAGGAAGGCAATGGGAATGGGACTTCCTAAGGGAGTCAGGGCTGTTGACGGTGTTTGAACCAACGCCTTCCGTTGGTATTGTATGGGAGTCTCCTTCCTTAGAGGTCTTTAAGCAATAGGCTGGATGGCCCATCGTCAAAGTGGGGGTGCGTTTGATGGAGTAGTCCTGCATGGTAGAATAAAGGGGGTTGGACTGGGATGACCCGTCAAGGTCTCCTGCCAATCTCTATGGATTCTATGAAAACCTCCGGCGATGAAAACCACCGTGGCCAAGAAAATCCCCGATAGGTTCAACCTTACGGACTCAAGTGTAGGTGGGAAAGGACTTGAAGGCGCACAATAACACAACGAAAAACCCAATGTGCTCCGCATTGGAAAAGGTTTCTAGGAAGCTTTCCAACAGGGAAAGAGCATCTCTGTGTGTGTTTGGAACGCGCTGGATCCACCTTAAAAACGACGCCGTCAACACACGGTCAATAACCGTACGGGTTTTACTAGCATTGAGGAGGCTGCCATGCTCACGTGGCTCCGAACTCACACGTCATGTGCATGTTGATTGTCGAATGAGGGTGTGCAGCATGCGATAGGTCCGCAGAGCTGGATGGACGCCGTTGTGGAGGCTGGTGAGGATCGGTGGCCGCTTGGGGTGGAAGCTCAGCATGGGAGACCAGAAGAGGTAACAGAACAGTGCTTCAAATAGGGTTTCCGTCCTTGGAGGACCCACAGGCCATGACAGTTAAAAGACAGCGGTATAACTGCAATTAAACCTCTGCATTGCAGACGAAGAAGCCACAAAAAGCTCGATATAGCCAGTCGAAACTCCAATCCCAGGATTCTCAGCCACAGCAGCTTAAAGGGGGTGTCAACGCGGCATGTCAATTCGGCCTCAGTCTGCCCCTCAGTTTTAGCAACCAGGTCTCTCTAACATAACTGGCCAAGGGCTGCATCCACACGGCAGGAACAATCAAGTTTTTGACACCACTATTGACTATCATGGTTCAGTACTAATGGAATTCTGGGAACTGTAGTTTTCTGTGCACCAGGACACTCTGACACAGGAGGAGAGATGCCTCCCAGAATTCCACAGCATGGAGCCATGGCAGTTCAAAGAGCAGTCCCCCCCGCCCCCCGCCCCCGCCCTCCCTCCCGCCGGTGTAATTAATCATAATATAGTCATTAAGCCTAAGTGGGGGACACTTTGACCGTGCGCAGACTTGGTCCTCGAACTTGGTCAGCATCCTCTTCGGGGAGAAGGGTCTGCCTTTAGGTTCAATCTTCCCGTCTGTCAAGCCACTTCCACGACCAACACCATCGCCACTGTCCGGTCGGGGATCATAGAGAGCCTATGGAAGGCTCCGTTGAAATGGCGGCCAGAGCGTCCCTCCGAACAAGATGGCGGAGCCGTCCGCCCCCGCTTTGGCCATAGAAGAATGGGCTAGAGCGTCGCCGCGCGAAGAAGAAGGCGGAGCCTATTGTGGACCATAGAGGTGCATCGGCTGCGGCTGAAGAGGCGGCCAGAGCGTCCCTGTCGAAAGTCGGCGAGGGAAGCGGAAGGAGGAAGACGAAAATGGCGGCGATGGTGGCGGAAGGGGAGTCGTGGGGCTTTGCCGGGAAGAAGGGCGAGGCGGGCGGCTCCTGAGCGGGGATCCTCTTCTTCGCTTGGCGGCGGGTGAGGCAGACAGGGCCCCTCTTCCCCTTCCTCCCTCCTCTTTGGCTCCTTTGGTTTCAAGGGAGGCTCCCTCAAGAACAACAACAACACAACACCTGCAGTGGGACGGGCTGCAGGAGACCGAGCCTCTCGGGTCTCCCAGCCTAGGCCTCACCTCCCTCCTCCGTCAGCTTTAAGTACCAAACACCTGCGGAAAGAATACCCAATTTTGAAGAGCCCGCCCTCCCTTGGCTCAATGCTGGGGGATCCTGGGGAAGGTAGTTTTGTGAGACATTGAAGCCTTCTCTGTCACAAAGAACTACAAATCCAGGATTCCCTAGCACTGAGCCAGAGCAGCTAAAGTGCTCTTGAAACGGATTATCTCGACTGCATGGACCTAGGTTCACAACAACCTTGGAGGAGACCAGGTGGGGTAAAGGGGGAGGACAGGTGGGTCTCCTGGCAGAGTGGGCCCTCTTCCATCCTTTCATTTGTATTCAGATAGACAACGCATTCCCTCCATATTTGCCGCTTTGATACAGTATTTGTGGATTTGATTATTCCCAGTATTTGAATTATATGTTCTCTCTAGGATATCTAGGTCCTCCGGTGCAACTCTGTGGTCAACTCAACCAAAAGCACACTGAAAGACCTAGAAAAGACTCTCCTAGGCCTGGTAGATGCTCTGGTGCAGTTCTGTGCCAGTGTCTCTGTCGGACGTTGCCCACAGAGTTTGCCCTGGAGGGCCTAGAGATTCCTAGAGAGAGGCCTCCTCAGGGTGTGATGTTTGGGTTATTTTTGCAGTTTTTTTCCCATATTCATGGGGTCTTGTGCCCCGAACCTTAGCCTATGGAGGGACAGGTGTATTTATTTTCACTTGCGGCCTTCTCCTGTGGAAGTAACTTCTGATTAAACCCATTTCCTCTTCTCTCTCTCTCCTTCTTTCTCTCTCTCTCTCTCGATAATATATAGGTTCGGTGGTGCAACTCCGTGGAGCGGAAGATCGACATCCCCTCAACAGAGACGGCTACCTGCGGCCGCCTCTTGAACGCCACCCACCAGATCGGCTGCCAGTGTGATGCCTCACCTCAGAGGGCTTATTTAGGGGTCAATCTTTATGAAAGACTGGCATGGAAGATGGTTTATTTGAGTCGCCTGCCCGATCTCCTTCTTTGGAGGCTTTAAACAGAGGCTGGGTGGCCATCTGTCACAGAGGGTGCTTTGATTGAGAGTTCCTGCATGGCAGAATTGGACTGGAGTGGCCCTCCCTGGGGTCTTTCCAACTCTATGATTCTGTGTGTTCTTGGATGGTGTCTTCCTGCAATGGCAGAATGGGGTTGGATTGGATGGCCTTTTGGGGTCTCTTTCAACTCTGTGATTCTGCAAGGGAAAGGGAAGGCTAGCCAGTTTAGGGATCAGATCTTCAGCAGAATGTAAGGCTTAGATATAGGATGGGGGACACCGGACTTAAGGAGACTTAGTTGTTAAAAAGGATCTAGGATTCCTTGTGGACCATAAGTTGAACATGAATCAACGAGTGCGATGCGGCAGCTAAAGCCAAAGCGCTTCTAGGCTGCATCAGTAGAGTATAGAGTAACTTGTTGAGCCTAAGAGCTGCTGGATCATGAATCAAGTGTCCCGGGAGAGCGATGGACTCTACATATTTGGAGGCTTTAACAGAGCTTGGATGGGCATCTTTCAGGGGAGTTGTGGTTGCATATGGCCCGTGTGGCAGTGGGCTGGGTTAATTGTCCATTGTGGCCCCTTCCACATCTATGATGTGTTGCGTCAGAGAGCATTTTATTAGTTATTCTCTCTTATTCTTCATTGCAGCCCCATGAACGGAAGACCAGGAGTCTCATGTAGTGGAGAAAGAATCAGATCTGATTGGGTGCTGACAGATGGCCACACTCTCCTTAGGTGGTGCTGATGGATGGGGAACTATTCACTGGGTAAGGTGTGCGCCTCCTGAGTTATGGCAGCTTGTATCTTTAGGGTTTTTCTTCTTGAGAAGATATTTTCCAAGCAAGTTTGCATCCGTGTCTGAGAGAGAAATGACCTGCCAAAGTCACCCAGTGGATTCCCATGGCCAAGCGGTGACTTAGGTCCCAAACATACCGACAGAAATAATCCGTTTGAGACTGCTTTAACTGCCCTGGCTCAGTGCAGGGAATCCTGGGAACTGTTAGTTGTTGTGGACCCAGAGCTCTCTGACAGAAAGGCTCAATGTCTCACAAAACTAAGTCCAGAATTCCCTAACATTGAGCCAAGGCAGTTCAAGTGGTGGTCAACTGGATGTGTGTTCTGGATCTAATCCCAATATCAAACCAGTACACCATGCTGAGTCTACTTCATGTTATAAGACTTTATAAATAAGTTATTAGTCACAAGAATTTTAATTAATAAGCTAATCGATAGATGTGAAATTTTATGATTCTTTCCCATTTGTTTATATTTTCCATGTTGATATTGCCATGCAGTTAGTATATACTGTTTTGATTATTTGTTTTAGCTTTCCATTAGTCATGGATCAAAGGCTCTCATTTCTTGCACGCAGCTGTTAATTATATATAACAACCTGAAAGAAACAACCCATCTATTCATGTTTTTTCTGTGGCAGGGAACGGATGACAGAGGTTGAAAGGCGCTCTCGGATTTCTGGACTAGCAGTAGCCATCGCCAAGCCCGCCCCTCTAAAGGATTCTCTCCGGCTTAAAATGCCCCATGAGGGCTTTGGTAAGGAAAAACTTTCCCTCTGGAACGATATTCAGGAGACGGCTTTCCCTTGTTGCTACAGTCCGGTTGGGTTGGAGTGATCCTTAAAAAATGAATTATGAGCTTCATTTTTGTTTGCTGCTGTTGTGTGTCCATGAAGTCAGTGTTCCTTCTTGTAACCCTCTGAATGAGGTACTTCCCTCAGTGGTTGCCCCCCTTGCTCTGACCATTTGCTATTCTTGGAGAAGCCCAGTTCACCTCTGCTCCTCTGCCTTCACTACCCTCCAGGCGTCTACAATGGCACTTTAGGGCCCTGAATATGCACATTGCAAGGTCACGGTCTGGAACATCCTCGGCAGCGGCCTTTCCTATGAAGACTTTGGCTTTCCATCTTCCTCCTCCAAGATGAGAATGAACAGAGGTCATCAAGCAGGTACCAGAGATGTGGGGCTTTTAAAACGATTTATGTACGTATTTTCCTTTTTTTGTGAAGACAAAGGCAAAAAACCTAGTAAGTATACTCAACATGTCCTGACATTAGAGATGGGTAACCACCACAGTCTTTGCCAACAGAATGTGTCCAAAAATAATGCAAATTTCATAGCATCATTGGTATAATTGGGGTTGGTTTGTTTGTTGTTGTTGTGTGTCTTCCAGTCATTTCCTAATTATGGTGCCCCAAATGAAGCTGTCATGGGATGCTCTTGGCCAAGATTTTCTTCGAATTGTCCTCTTGTGACTTGCCTAAGGCCACCCATTCAAACCTGCTCCCAGAGTCCTAGGGTGCATTTACACGTATAATAATGCAGTTTGATACCACTTTATACTGTAGCTCTGCGGTGGAATCCTTGGATCTGAGAAAGAGTGCTGGGGCCTCACCAAACCAAATCCTCACATTCTGCAGGATGATATCTCTGGTGTCAAAACTGCATTATTTGCCAAGTTTTAAGGAGTCATGCAGCTCCCCCTCACAACTCTCTCTCTTTTCTCCATCTTCTTGCAGTGCATCAAACCTACAACCACCTCACATGGCTCTATCCCACCCGCATACCCCTGTGCGCATGGCAGCTCTCTTCCCACATGCACGCGGTGACAAGCACAGTCACATGTATGCGCCGCAGTGCTATCCAGAGCACCTTCAGCCTCAACCCAGGGGAGAGACAGCAGGGATGGCACCCAGTTTGGGGATGTGGGGGCTGCACTTCAGGAAGTCCCTCACAACAACCGGATTAGACCCCAAATGGAAGATGAGCAAACTCACCTCACCCACCCTGTATCATCCTGTGGGAACAAGAAGACATTGCATCAGTTCCTGTTTGCATTTGAAGGGAACGCCAAGGAAACAGAGGGATTTGGTAGTAGGACAGGGTTTCTGATGTATGGGTTAAAGCATTTTTACATACAGTGGGACCCCATTAACACAAGAGAGCCATTCCAGACTTTGCACATTGCATAATCATAAACCTATCTTTTTAAACTGAAAACAACAACAGATGTTCTTTGGTGTGCTTCTGCTGGAAGTTCACCATAAAGTCACATTGGAAACCTAGAGATTCCCGAGAGTGAACACTTCGCTAGCCATTCTAGGTCCTCCAGCTCGACTCGGAGTGAACCTCCGGCAGAATGTGTACCATAGAATTGCACTGGAGGATCAGAGATGGTCATGTGTAATTGAAACTGCATAGCATGACAATATGTGGGCTGAGTGTATCTCTGCAGGGCTGCCCATGGCCTGTTGGACACAGTTTCCCCACCCTGCTGTGAAGTACTTTCCCCAGTAACCCATTGGTGGAGTTTTCAAGAGGTCCAGTTCTCAGGCAGGCATACTTCGGAGGCTGAGGTCTGGTTGTTTGTACTAACTTGTTGCCACCATGGCTGATCCCTTTTGTCCCGCCCCATCTCTCCAGAGGTGGTCTGTGACCCCCTCACCGATTACAATGTATGTGATGCTGTGAAACCCACAAGATTCTGAGAAGCTGAGCCCCAACGTTGTCGTCTTCGATTCCTCTCTGGGTAAGTGTTGCGCTCTGGTCCCTAGGCCTGTTGGGCACATTTGGGGGGGGCAGATAGGGGTTGAGGGGGTGGGCAGCGGTTCTTGCACATAGGACCCCAGATGTGTGGAGTGACGTCTGCATGTCAGCTTCCAGTTAAAGAGAAACAACAATTCTTGGACAAATGCTTTGCTCACAGCCACAAGGATGCAAAGCCTGGAAGTTCTTAGGCACTTCAACTCAGTCCTTTTTTCTTCTCTGTCTCCTTGTTTCTACCAGATCGACAGCCATTCTTTCTTCTGGAATGTGGCTCCCGGAGCAGAGAGTGCCATTGCCCTCTTTCGAACCCTCCTGGCTGCAGCTGAAGCCATACACAAAATCCCCAATGTCCAGTCCTTGCCGAGAAACATTATGTTTGCCTTCTTCCAAGGGGTACGGTCTCAACCTTTTTTGTGTGTGCTGCAGGAAACGAGGGCTGTAGCGGATTAGTGTTGCCAGGCATCTTGGCTCTAATATGGAGGTAACATGTAGCCGGTCAGGGCTCTGGCCTCCATGAATTCATCCATCACTTTCAAACAAACCATCAAGCTGAAGGTCCTCAGATGTTTTGTGGCCATGAGTTCCCTGCTTAACTTTAAAGGGTGAGATCAGGCTCAGTATGGCAGAGGACATGCTTGGCATACTTGGAGCTTCTGGGTTAGATCCCAGTCGTAGCCCAGAGAAGCTTCAGCAAAATCCCTCTGCAAGCCTCAACATGATCAGTGTAGTGTTAATGACTGAGGCAGACCATGGTTTGATGTCTGGGGCTCAGAGGAGAATGAGAACCCCCATTTTCTGGGAATTGGAATCACATGAGCTGCCTCTCATCTGGCAAACGTGGCTGTGGAGCTTTGGAAGAAAGGTGTTGCCCTCAGGGAAAGAGCAGACTAGAGAGGCAGATGTACCCACCCCAGTCTCTCCAGGGAGATGGCAGGGGATGCCAGCTTTCTGGAAATGCTTTGAACAGGAACCTTGCAAAATGTTTTACTGACGCTGTGCATCTGTTGGAACCGATCTTGCGTGTTTGCGCAACCGAGGCTCAGAAAGCAAACCCTCACCTTAAATTTAACAAGCTGCATCAAGATTTCAAAATGGTTTCTCCCAAAGCCAGAAATGTTGTGTCCAGCAGCCGAGGTTTGAGCTGAGATGGTTTTTGGGGGTGGCCAAGACTTGGGCTGCAATTGTATTATATTCACCTGGGAATGAATCCTGTTGGACTCATTAGGGTTTAGTTTTTGAGAAAACAAAGTGGTAGTGGGTAGTGACTCTCCTTTGGAAGGCTTTAACTGGGCTTTGGATAGCCGGTCTCAGGAGTGTTTTAGCTGTGGATTCCTGCATGGCAGGGGTGAGGGTGGGTTGGATCAGATGGCCCTTGGTGGTCCTGTCCAGCTGTATGCTTCTCTGAGTTACTTACCTGGCCTTTTCTCCATATTTGGACTCAAAGCAGCTGGCAAATTAATCAAAATATAGTTACTAACATACAGAAAGTCGCATGAAAGTAATTCAACAGTAGGCATAGGACGTGTTTGGCAATAGGAGGGTTATGTTCAGATGAGTTCAGTTTTCTGGGACATTATGTTATTGATAGATATTTTAAGACTCTGCAATTCACTATCGTTCAGTTGGCACTCCGAATCCACGGATTCTTGCGTCCACCAATTCAGCCTTCCAGGCATTGGAAAATATGCGCACCGTCCACCCCACAAATTCCTAAAAGCACAAACCTTGATTTTGCATTTTGTATAAGAGACACCATTTTACAATGTTATTGTAATAATGAGGTTTTGAACAGCCCGGATTTTGGTATCCATGGGGGGGGGATATGCAACCAAATTCAAGCAGATACAAAGGGTCCACTGTATGTCTTTCCAAGTCAGCCTAAAACCCATAATTCGCCAGATTCCTATCTGATCTTAGAAACGCAGGGTCAGCCCTGGTGAGTCCTGGATGGGAGACCACCCAAGATCCTAACAGTTGTAGGCTCTGTTTTGGAGGAAGACACTGGCAAAGCCACCCGTAGCATTCCTTGCCTAAGAAAACCCTATGAAATTGAGGGCTGGACCTGGAGGGAGGGCATCATAAGTCAGCAGGCATCGTGGAAGACACTTTAGTTAGTTATTCGGGCCCAGTGTCGCCCAGCCAGCAACTCTCTTGCTCTGCTCCGCACCCACCCCAGCAGCCGCATATGGAAAGCAGACGGCCTCGGGATGGAAAGGGAGAAAAAGACACATGGAGAGGATTAAAAATATATGGATGCTCTGGAGCAATGTTGTTCATTTCACGGAGCTGGCAGCTGTGAGCAGCCAAGAGGATATTTGGAGATTGTGGGGCGGGGGTTTAGTGATGGTTAGCAGCTGATGTTCCCCTCCGGGCATCACATCCGAGGCCCCCTTGCTTGCGCTGTCAGCTCTGGGGTGGGCTCCCAAACCTGTGTGAAACGTCGGCACGATCGCCGCCTCTTCCCTTCCGTTGCAGATGCAGCTTGCGTCTCCCTTATCGGGAATTCCAAATATATCCCGAATCGTCTCGGGGGGGGGGGGGGGGCTGAGATAGTGACACCCTCACTTTCTGAAATGTTGTTTCGTGCACATAATTATAACAATATTATGAAAAAATTGCTTCAGGTTGTGTGTCTAAGGTGAATACGAACAGAAATAAAATCGTTTCATACCTCGTAGTCTAAAATGTCATATGCAGATATTCCAAAATCTGAAATCCAAACACTTTGGTTCCCAACATTTTGGATAAAAGAGACTCAATAACCTGTAATGGGAAAGATGGATGTAATTCCCCATCCCTGTGGTAAGGGTAAGACTGAGAAGCACGTGAATTTCTGTGGTCATCCTGTTTTAATTGCTATTTATCCCATAATTTGTAGCTGAGGTTGGATGAGTGAACAACTGTTGTTCCCAGGATGTTTCTGAATGTTGCCTTCCCTCTTGCAGGAACCTTGAACTACATTGGCAGCTCCCCATGGTGACGACATGCAGAACGAGAAGTTCCCGGTCCAGCCTGGACAGCATCCACTCTTCCTGGAGCTGAGTCAGGAGGGGGCTCCATTCAGCTCTTCCTCCCTTCTCAGCTGGAAACATGGCAGGCGTTCTTGGTTGGCTCAGTCCTGTCTGCCTGAGAGTTAGCCTAGCCTTTTGTTGCCATACTTGGGTAAGAGTGTGGACCAGACAGGAGCGTTCACAGCATCAGAGATTGGCCCATGCTTGGTGGCTCTCTTGCCGCTTTCACCTGAAGGACAGTAGAATAAAATGAAACGTTTTTCCTTCTTGCACTTTGAATTAACCATTCTAACAGATTAAAGTTGGTGCAACTTTGTCAAGCCATGTTCATTTTTAAGGTACCACAAGATTCCTTGTGTGAGATCATTAGTGCCCTGCAACCACCATGCCACAAGACTTTCCCCTTCTGCTGTTTTTTTGTCCGAGAGACAGATGCTGGCATTAACCTACATGTATGTTTCAGGGGCGCTCAGGAGTGGCTCCAACTGTTTATACACACTGATCCTGTCTCTCGCAGGAGCCAATCGTGGAGGTAACAAACAAGCTTATTAAATTTTGATGTTGGTCTTGTTTGCCTTTAAGTCACTTCAGCTTATGAGGACCCTATTCTAACTTTGCCTTCTCTAGTGATGAGGCTGCTGCCACACTGCAGAATTAATGCTGTTTGACACTGCTTTAACCAACATGGTTCCATTCTATGGAGTCCTGGGGTTTGTTGTGACACCAGACCTCTCTGACAGAGAAGGATAAATATCTTACAGAACTACAAATCTCAGAAGTCCATAGCATTAAGCCATGTCAAACTGGGTTTATTTTGAGGCGTAGATGCAGCCTGTGAGAGTGGGACTTGACCAAGGTAACCCATAGTTTTCATGACTGAACAGGGATTGAAACAGTCAACCATGACACCTCACTGGTCTTAAGATTCATTTGGAGAAGGATGATCGCTGCTTTTCCTCTAGAGACTGAGAGAAGTGTGACTTGCCCAAGGTCATCCACGGGGGCTCTGTAGCTGAGCAGGGATTTGAACCCTTGTCTCCCCAGTCTTAGTCCACACTCAAAGCACTACACACATGCTCCTCTTACAAAGTTTGTAGGGAGGTATATTCTGGTAGTTGCCTTCCTCTGAGGTTGAGCTGAGTGGGTTTCCATGGCCAAGCAGGGATTTGAAACCTGGTCTCCAGAGTTGGAGTCCAAGCTCAAACCACAACAACTTATCTACACCACAGTGGTAGCAAAATACTTCTAGAGAACATATCTTCCCTTTGAGTGTGTGAATCTCATTCTTGGCTGTGGTCTATAGTTTGTGAGCACCACTGGGTGAATATGACCACATGCCCATGAATACCATGAATATATACCCAACTGCATGTCCAAGTCTCTGTTGTTTATATTACTGAAAAGTCTTGTTAAAAAATCACTGACCTGGGGACAAGCGGAGACTGAATTCCACTTACCTGCCACCATCAATGGCCTGTGTTTTCCTTTAGTTGTTACAAAGTCTAGTTCATTTATCCCTATTCTGCAAGTAAATTATTCTCCATAGATTCACAACAGGAAGTAGTTTTTTGTAGAATTCACATCCTCATTGCTCCTTAGGCAACATCAAAGCTGTGCAGACGCTGAAAAACAGCATCATTAAGACACGGTGTGGTCATGACGAGGTTGGGGTGTCCCAGCCTCTTCCGCCGTCCTCCTTCCAGCGGTTCCTGAGGGCCAAGCAGCCCCTGGAGTGGTACTGGCTGACCACACAGTCCTCTTCCAGAACAGTAACCTACCACCAATTTCTATTATTCATTGTGTTAGCTGCAAACTCTGTGTAAGTGTTGTGTACCCGCCGTGGGATCACGGCTCCTCCTAGTGTCTCCGATATTGTAATAATTCCATTGCCTCTTCCCCTGTCCATACCCCCCCCCCCCCCCCCCGGTATTTCGGACTCTCTGGAACTGTCTCTATTTCTGATACACTGAAGATCTGTGCACTCTAGATGGTTCAAAAGTATTCAGTGGGGTTTGGTGCCATTTATGTGTGCCAAACTCTTCTCGGGCCACAGCCAGCAGAGGGGGTTTGGCCCCGTTTTGCAGAGAGTGTGGGAGGGAAGAGGAAGGCGGGGAGCCATAGAAAAAGATGTGGAGGATGCTAGGAAGAGAGCACAGCCGTCTTGGTTTCAGAGGGAGAGGGCTGAGGGGAGCACCGTGTGGCGCGTAATTTAAAGAAGCGCAGCAAATTGTTCTGACAGCCAGGAGAAACCAGTTTTCGGGATGGAAACGATGCCACAAAACTGGCTGGCAGCCAGAGTTAGCAAGCCTCAACTGAGCATCAAATGTGTGTGTGTGTGTTGTGTGTGTGTGTGTGGGTGTGTGTGTGTGTAAAGAGAGAGGCAGACTGGGGGAAAGAACTCATCTGTCGTCTGTTTGAAACAAACAGAACAGAAGAAACACATTTGCCAGGAGGGGGATCTGGGTGTTGTAGCAATGTGCTAATTCCTATCTCTGGCATCGAAACCTGCCAACCCATCCCACGGGAGATTGTATGTTCATTGCTACTTTAGAACCAGAGCTTTTCAGAAAGGGAAGCCTCCGTCTGCTCCTGTGCTTTCGTTTCCACACTTATGTAGACAGGTAAGGTCCAGAGAATACAATACCACAGACTGCCTGAAATTCACTTTGGAAGGTTGGGTGCTGGTGTGAGTCTGGGGGCCCACAAGGAATGGGGGCCTGTCTGGAGGCAGAGGTCCAGTGTGCGCAGGCAAAGAAAGAGTCGTGGGGCTGGGACTCCCTAGCTTGGGGAAGGGGGGAAAGTGGCCCTCGGGGACCAAGTGTGGCCCCAAGTCAGTTTGCACCATGGGCCCTAAAGACCCCTGAGCCTCTCTACCTACCCCCCCCCCCCTTGAAAGCCCTCTCAGTTAATTCCCCCAAAAACTCAGCGCGTACCCTTCTGGGGTGGCACAGGAGCTCATTGTTCAAAATAATGGCTTAGGAGGAGCTCCAGACTTTCCCAAGTGCTCCACCAAATGAAAGGTACGTTCTTATGACCCCTCACAACCTGCTTGGCAGCTGCCAGTCTACTCTCTGGCACAGTTGGGGGGCCTTCCTGACTTGCCAAGGCTATCCGATTCAAAACGGTGGCTTGCCCCCTACAACAGCATATCCATGGGTTGAAGCAGACCCTGCGTGCTTCAGGTGCTTTTTTGGCACTGGGTCTGG
>NC_056530.1:26212706-26235723 GCF_019175285.1 Sceloporus undulatus
TCTGGAATCTGGGAATGGTGTGATTTCAGGGTGGAGAAGGTGTTTTTTCCCCCTTCCCCCTCCTCCCATGTTTCTACTGTCAGCAAGAGGCTTCCCTAATGGAATCTGCAGGGCTTTCTTGCAAGTAACATGCATTTTAAGCGGCTGCAAGGGTTCCTCTTTCTTCCAGCAAGTGGCTTGAGCTCAGCAAACAGACAGAATTGTGGAAAGGCCAAGTTAATTACAGAGCCTCATTAAACCCTTGGAGGAGGGAGGGAGGGGGGACGAGAGGCTGGATTCTTGGCTGAGGCCTTCATCCCCCCTTTTCCCTGCTCCTCCCCAAGGGAAACCTCCTGATGCTGCTTTGGGTGAGCCCCATTCTTGATTCCCCTCCCCATTCTTGTTCTCCCTTCCCCCTTTTCTTGTTACCAGGTACTACCAGAGCATCTACGACACGGCAGAGAACATCCTCCTGCAATATCCAGAGGGAATGAGCCCCGAGGAGGCCTTGAACCATGTGACGGACACGGCCAAGGTTCGGCGTGCTGCCGGGACAGGGAGGGCGGTCTCCATCTGTCCCTTCCTGCGGAGGGGCAGGGGGCAGTGGGAGGAGGCGACTTCGCATCGTCTTGGGTGCTCAGTTGCCATAGAGACACACCAGCGGTGTGCGCACCAAACCTCTTGGGGGAGTTCCTGGCCTGTGCCGGGCTGTCTCTCTCGATTAACACAGCGCCCTCTCTTCCTTTCTCCGTTTTTCTTCCCCCTTTCCCCACAGTCCCTGGCAGAAGTGGCCACTGTGGTTGCCCGCACTCTCTACCAGCTTGCCGGGGGAAGGGGCGACGTCGCCTTGGCAGTTGAGGCAGATCCCGTGACGGTACGAGCAGATGGGCTCCAGAGGCCCGGCGCCAGGGCTGGACCCGGGTGTATTTCCCTTCTGTCCAGGCGTGTGTGTGTTTGCCTCCCTCCTTGTTGTGTCAACACCACATGTTGTCTCCTGGACAGACAGTCCCTCCTGCTCTTGCCTTCAAAAGCACAGGTGGGCAAGATATGGCCCTGGGACAGTGTGCGTCCCTGAACGCTATTTCCACGGACCCCATCCTCCACCAAACACAACCCTTTCTCTGCCCCATAGCCAAAAGGATGAGTTGCCTGTCCTGCAAGCCTCCAGGAGAGGCAGCTCAGCTTTTATATGCGTTGCAACCTCTCTATTGCTCTGTTTACCATATTTGGAGAATTTGCTACTGGGAAAGTTGTTCCTAATGTTTTGGTTGGAATCTGTTTTGTAAATTGAATCTATTAAGTTCTGGTCTAACCATTTTGCAGCAGCAGAAAAAGACTCCTGCTCTGCCTTTCCTATATTCTGTTGGTGGGAGTGCGGTCTTCCAAGTTCTCCTGGAGGGTGACTAATACAGCCCCCTTGCCTCCCACCGGCCCAAGCTCTGGGCCAAAATCCCCCCCCCCTTTGCCCCCTTTCCCCCATGCAGCCCTGGCTGTCCCTCCTGTTGACTGTCTCATCTTCTTCCCAGGTCACCCGCATGCTGTATGGCTTCTTAGTGAAGGCAAACAACTCCTGGTTCCAGTCAATAGTTCAACCTGAGTTCAAAGGCTATCTTGGTAAGGCTGGGACACCTTGAAGGTGTAGGGAACTGGTTTGGTTTGGGATCAGAAGTAAGCAAATTTGGAGGATTGGAGGACATGCCTCCTCCTCCTCCGACCCAGTATGGCCCCCATGGGCCCCTCCCGTTGAGCCCAGAAGCCAGTGAGAAATTTGTTGTAATACAGCCTTTTGTTATTATATACAATCAAAATGCAACAAGTTGCCACTTTTTGGCCAAGAGAACAAACAAGTGTTTGAGGGTACTTGCACCCTTAAAATATTGTTTTCTTCAATAAATCAGGGTACCAGGGGTGGATTGCCTTGTATTAGAGGAGTAGTGTAGCTTCTGGAGTTGTGGTTATAACATTTTGGTGGAAGGGATGGTGGGCCATACCTGACCTACAGATCCAGCCTTTAAACCACCTCTGTCCCGCCTGATTCCCACCTTTTTTCTGAGCAGAGGTTTATTCCTCTCCTGAGCAACGTCTCCTGAAACCTTTTCCTTGCCAGGTGAGGAACCCCTCCAGTACTACATTGCGGTCAGCAGCCCCGTGAACACGACCCTCCTTGTGCAGTACGTCCTGGCCAACCTCACAGGCACCAGGCTGAACGACAGCATCACCAAGGAGCAATGCCAGAACTTGGGCAAGGCCTCCAAGGATGACGTGAGTTTGCTCACCCAATCCTGGGGGTGTCTTTTTGTACTTAGGGCCTAGCCAGCCTTCCTGTCCTAGCCAGCCTCCAATCAAGATCTGAATCACATGGCAAGTTAATGGGGGACTTAATAGTTCTCCAGGTTCCTTGATCCTGTGGTGCCTCCGAATTTGCAGTTCTACAGGATTCTAGTATCCTAGAGTTGGGAAAGGCCCCCCCAGGCCACTGAGTCCAGCCCCCTGCTCAATGCAGGAACTCCAGCTAGAGCTCCAAGGCACAAAATAGACAGGTTTCCTCTTGGTTTTACAAGGGTGTCTTTCTCTCCATAGCTGTATGAATACACTTGGGCCCAAGGCTCCCCGTACCCCAACGCCACATCTCCTCGCAAGCCCTTTTGTGTCAGGTCGACAGTCCGCCTGGCCCTGGCGACCTCCCCAGCCTTTGAGCTTGAAGATTGGGGGTCTTTGGAGTACTCCACCTGGACGGAGAGCCGCTGGAAGGAGCTTCACGCCCGAATCTTCTTGGTATCCAGCAAACAGCTAGAGGTGAGATCCTGGATACTGCTAAGTGGGCTGGTAAAGTGCTCATTTTATTCTGAATTTGCATTCAAGTCTCTATGGAGCAACGTGAAAGTTTTTGGGGTCTCTGGGGGTTAGCACCTGATTTCAGAGGTAAAGACTAGCTTGTGCTTCTACTCTCAGACTCAGGGAACTGAATTCAGCAGCTGGTGTGTTTTCTCCCAAGTGGTTTAACCTCCACTTGGTTGTATTTTAAGAGCCCTATCGCCCAGTTTCAGAGCTGCTTCCCTCCCCAAGAATGGACTGGACTGGACTCTCCAAGAGTTTCAGCTCCAACCACTACCTCCCTCTCCTTTTCCTAATGGCCGCTCTCTTTTTCTTCTCCAATCCCCTCTGCAGATTATCACCCTCGTCATTGGGATCGCCATCCTCATTGTCTCCTTCATCGCCACCTACTTCATCAATGCCAAAGCGGACGTACTCTTCGGTAGCCCAGGGGACTCTGGGCCTGTGGCCTATTGAACACGGATTTGGGAAATCATTGGCCGCAGGGGCCAATGAGCATGCGTGCGTACGCACAAGAGACAAAATGAACTTGACATTGCTGGTAGAACAACACTGGAGTTCCTTTCCGGGTCGACACAGACCGTGGAACGGAAAGGAACCATCTCCCCCGATCCCACCCCCCGTCCCCCAAAAATCTAGCCCAGAAAAAAGACACTGGCAGCAGAGGGGCAATTTGATTTGGAGGTTGGGTTGGTAAAGTCCAGGTCTCTTTCACCTTCTCTTTGCATGGATCCTTGGCAGCCGGAGCTGTGAGCATGGCTGCCGGATGCTGGGAAGCTCCTTTCCAGGCGTTTGTGTGGCTGGAGGGTCGTCCCTCTCGATTCCCCCCCTCCTCATTTTCAAAATCCAAAATTAGCAGCAAATGAAATGACCCCAATTGCTTGATCTTTGTGTTGCAAAGGAGGCAATTCAGAGGGGGACACGGGGAAGCCGCCGGAAAGGCCAAGTTGGATGTAAAAAAAATGCTTTTTTAAAAAAACAAAACCACAAATGATGATAATAATAATAATAATAGGGTTTTTGTACATATTATATAAAAAGCTTGGTTTAATTAAAAAAAATACTTACAAATTAAAATCCATGGGTGCCACTGGGTTATTTTTATATTGTGTGTGTATGAACACATACACATGTACATTCTTCGCTTGGAGGGTTATGGGATATTGTTGGTAAAAGAAAACTTAACCCTCTCAAAATGGCTGGTAACCAACCTCTGGCGACCCCAAGACAAACCTATTGCTGGGTGTTCTTGGCATGATTTGTTCAGAGGGGTTTGCCATGACCCTCCTTTGAGGATGAGAGAGCAGGGGACTTGGCCAGGGCTACCATGGTCAAACAGGGATTTGAACTCAGGACTCTCAGAGTCTCAAGTCCAACATTTCAACCATGCTGGCCCTCGGATTTCTTCAGCGGAGGTTTGCCAGTGTCTTCCTTTGAGGATGAGAAAATCTGACTTGCCTAAGGTCACCCAGTGGGCTTCCATTACTGAGCAGATGGGGATTTGAACCCTGGTCTCCCAGAGCCCTAATCCAACACTCAGACCAAACTGGATCACGCTGGTGATTCTATCAGGATTTTATAGATCAAGTGGGTCTCTTAATGAATCCAAACCATAGAATTCACACTTCATATTTCCTTTCTAGTTAGCTGTGGTTTCCCATCTAACAAGCAAGCCTCCAACTCACAGAGCCTTTCCTTATGGGGAATTTTGGCTACCCTTTCTCTCCTTAGCAGTATCCTTTCCGATTATGGGGCGACTGACGCCTATGGATTCCTCCCCCAAAATTCATTGGAAACAACTTGTTGGGTAGAAGGATGTCTGTTGTTTTGGCGCTGGGGAAGATTTTATTTCCTGATTTCCAACCCCGCCATCCTTTGAGCAAGAGGCGCAGCCTTTTATCCGCCCTCCAGTCCCCGCAGCCCTTGGATCTGATGGTTGGCAGAACTGAGGTCCCAGCTGCCGCTCTTCTTTGTAGCTCCACCACTCTGTGGATGGCCAGCAGGTCTCCCCACGGACGGCACCGTAAGGCTCTTTTCTCACAACCACACGCACAATTCAAAAATCCAGCAGAAGCAGCAGCAGCAGCAGAGAGGTTTGCAGCCCAGATCTAACCAGGCTTGACCCTTTCTCCTGCTTGTTTGCATGGCTGCTTTTCGGTTCTTGTCCTCTGAACATCTCTCTGTGAAGATGCAGGCGAGGAAGAAATGGGGAATGGAGAAACAGGAAAGGGTGCAGTTTTAGGCTGCATCCACAGGAGCCTAGTGTCAAAGGGCATGTTTACACAGGCCAGTTAAACCAGTTTCACCATGACCAAAGCCCCAATTCAAGTGAGGACAGTCTTCTTGTGGCTTCTGGGGTTTTAATGCCACATAGGTATTTGTATACCTTAACAAAGACCAGGTGTAGTGGTTTGCTGGTTGGACTTCAACTTGAGACCAGGGTTTGAATACCTACCCAACTATGGAAACCCACTGGGTGATTTTTGCCAAGTCACATTCTCTCAGCCTGAACAAATCTGGCCAAGGTAGGCTTGCCATAAGTCAAAGGCACACAACAACAAGAGAGGCAGGCACTTTAAAGGATAGCATCAATTGTTCTAACTCCCATCTACAAATGGTTCGAATGATTTCCATCATTCCAACAGTTTGTAGATGGGAAGTAGAGCAACTGATGCTATCAAGTGATGCTACCATCTTTAGAGAGAAATAACAAAGCGAAATGAGAGTAGGACTGAAACCCAGGCTGGAGGGGAGGAGGGGGAGATGGGCTCCCCTGAGAGACCCACAATCTGTTGCCGAAGGGCGTTTGCCGAATGATGCAAACCTTGGCGGCGGTTACGTGGCTCCTTCATTTTGCCAATGGAGTAAACAGACTCTGTGCTGCTCACCTGTGAGGTTTAGGGAGGGAGCTGGATGGATGGATTATCCCAGCAGGGACCAGGAAGGCAAAACACACACCTGTACATTGCAGAGGAAAATAGAAAGGTGGATTTTGGTTCTCTCTTGCAATTGTCTTGGCCTTCCCTGCATCCCAGCCTTGGACAAGGCTTAGGATGCAGGGACTAGAAGTATGATTTGGGGGCCCTGAGTATCACCTTCACTGTTTTCAAAACCCTCCAACTTTCCCACTTTGGCAGAGACGACATTTTCAGCTGCTTTTAAAATATCCCGGTTTCCACCTTTGCGCTGAGCTTGTTTTAATTTTTGCAAACTGGCAATCCTAAATTACAGGCTAATAGAGTGGATCCAGAATAGTGTAGTGGTTGAGTGCTGGACTAGGACTACCAGAAGACCAGGGTCTGAATTGGGTAGGACACACTCTCTCCGCCTCAAAGGGAAACAGTCAGGGCAAGCCTCCGTGGAAGACATCTGGCCAAGAAAACTGAGCCAGCATGGTGTAGCAGCTTGAGCATTGGACTAGGACTTTGGGAAACGGGTTCAACCCACTGAGTGACCATGGGGAAGCCACACACCCTCAGCCTCAGAGGAAAACCATGGCAAACTGCCTGAGAACAAATCTTGCCAAGAAAACCCTGTGATAGGTTTGCTTAGGGTCTGTGCAAAGGGCATGACTTGAAGGCACGCAGCTACCAGGGCTGATGGGAGGTGCAGTCCAACAATATATTCAGTTCAAGTTCTGGTTTTGAAAAAGGTGTGTGTGCGTGTGTGAAAGAGACAGATAGGTATAATAAGTATGATAGATGGATGGATGGGTGGGTGGATGGGTGGATGGATGGATGGATAGATAGTAGATAGATAGGTATGATAGGTAGATATGATAGATGATGGATGGATGGGTGAGTGGGTGGTGGGTAGATAGATAGATAGATAGATAGATAGATAGATAGATAGATAGATAGATAGATAGATATGATAGATGGGTATGATAGATAGATATGATATAGATAGGTATAATAGATAGATGATGGATGGATGGGTAGACAGTATATCTTTTGATGTCAAAAAGTGGAGCATTGTTCTGCAACTTACCTAAAAAGGAAATTGCAATTCTTACAGACTACTTTTGGCCAGAAATGGAGGACTCTGGAACGTCTGGAAGAGGGGGCCAAGCCTGCAAACCCAGTCTTGGGGAGCCATGCTTTGTATCCTGCATCCTTCCAACTGGCACTTTCTCCTCCTTTGTTAAGATAGTGAGACTTGGGCAAACCATTCATAGACGTGGAAAGGCTTTCCCAAGAGGATGGCCACTCCCTCCTCTCCCCCCAAAAGCAGAGCAGATGGGGCCGGGGAGAGGAGGAGAAGGGGAGCTAAGTGGATTGATGGAGTGGAGGAGAAAGGAGGGATGGACCCCCCCCCCCACCCAGCGCACTCCTCTCTGGCAGGCCAATGAGCGAAGCTGGCCCCGGAAGGGCAGGTGGCAATGGGGTCCCTCCAGTTGACAGATGGACAGACACAAAGGCTGGGGATGGCAGGGTGGGTGGCGGGGAGGGGGACAGATGGACAGGCAATGGAGCCTGGAAGAGGCGGCCGGGGCGGATAATTAGCTGGATGATTTGACAGCCTCGGTTATTAGGGCCCTGGTCAGAGCATGCGCATGGGTCGGCTTGCCAGGGAACAAAGGCACTGATGGCGGATGCGGGTTTTGAGGGACACACAAGCAAGGCACATCTCCCTCTTCTCTCTGTGTTTGTGTGTCCCTTTGGATGCCACTCCCAAACGGCAGGCCAAGCAACAGATTGCGGGTTGGTGTCGGTAACACATAGCAGGCCCTCTGTCGGAAGCTGATGCGGGCGGATGGACTCTTTCATTCCTGGGGAAAAAATAGGGCAAGCTGGCAGATTAGGTGAGGCAAGAGTTTGGGGAGGGGATCGGGGTGCAAGCTGAAGTGCAATAATGGGGGTACTTGAGAAAGTGGCTCCGCAATCTTAGGAGCAAAGGTCTTTTTTTAAAATTACAACCCACAAAGCCCCCAGTCAACTTTCTGCTGCTATGTGGCTATAGTTCTATAACTGTGCAGTGTGGATGGTCTCCAGAACAGAGTGTGTTAACATTTAGTTGATTCAGTCCAGCTTGGATTTGAGTCTGTCCTTGCTGGAGTCTTAATCTTTGGATTTGAACCTGAACCGTCTGCACACCTTTGCAAACATCCCTCGTTACCTATCTCGCCCCAACTCCTCCTTTTCCTCGGAGTAAATAATGAAGATGTTCAGACGGGGCTGGAAAGTGACAGGGCCCTGTCAGCCCCGCAGCAGTGGCACCGATTTATGACTCATTGCCCCCTCCAGCCTTCAGGAGTTCTGGATTTCTCCCCTGCCAATAATCTCTGTTCTCCAGCCCTCTTTCAGCAGAATTTAGATTGCCTTGTTATGGTCCTGGTCTTTTAATTTGCTGACCTCTGACCTCCTTCAGCACCAAAACCGAATTCTCGTTTTTCAGACCTTCAAGGATCCCATCTTCCGAGTGTCCAGATTTGGCATGGACCTCCTGGTTAGTCCTCTTCTGTCCTGCTATGAGGAGCTGGGGATGTTTAGCCTGGAGAAGAGAAGGTTAAGAGGTGACTTGATACCCTGTTTTAGGTATTGGAAGGGATACCATTGAGAGGGAGCAAGCTTGTTTTCTGTTGCTCTAGAGACTGAGGACCCAGTCAAAGGATGCAAGCTCCAGGAAAGAGATTGCACTTAAACATTGGGAGAGAACTGTTTTATTGCAAGAGCTGTTTGATAGTGGAAAGACACTGCTGACTGGAGGATGATGTCTTTGGAAGTTTTGCAAGAGGCTGGGTAGTCATCTGTTATGGGAGGGCTTGGATTGTGCCTTCCTAACAGCAGAAGGGGGCTGGGCTGGATTGGGGGCTCTTCCGCAATAGGGTCTGTGGTTTTTGTGTTATTCCTGCCAGGCAGAAGGGGGTTGGACTGGATGGACCTTTGGAGGTCTCTTCCAACTTTAGGGTCTATGGTTCACCTAACCTTAGGAAGAACCTCCTGAGTGTAAGAGCTATTTGACAGTGGAAGGCGCTGCTCCTGGGGGTGGTGGAGTCTCCTTCTTTGGAGGCATCTTTAGAGGTGCTGGATGGCCATCTTGTCGTCGGGTTGCTTTGGGTTGGGCTGGTGGTGACCCTTTGGGGTCAACTTTGTTGTGCCAGCCATGCAACTAAACATGCTCTCAGCCTTGGAAGAAGGGCCTGGCCCGACTCCTTTGAACCATGGCAGCGGTTGAACTTGTTGGACTGGAAGTCTCTTGGGTTCTGTGATTCTATGGGATTTGGCCAAGGAAACTCATGATAGACAACTTGAAGGCACACAACAACAATTGACTCCAAGGCGGCTCTGAAAACTGGAAGCCTAACTGGGCTTTTCCTTCATTCGGATCTCAGCCAGAGAGGAGAAGGCTGTCCTTTTTGTGCGTTTGTCAGAACCTTCCCAAAAGGAGGGCTGCATTTGTATTTCATATTTTTGCAGAGCCCACAGTTGCAACCCAGGAGAGGCTGCAAAGGCCAAGGTTGCGAGGGCGCAGCTGGCCGAGAGGGGACCCGAGTGCGCGAAAGCACCAGAGAGAAGCCAACATTTGGCAAAGGGAGGCAACTATTGCCGAGGAGGAGTCCCACTGGAGCCTTGCCAGGCGGCCAAACAGACGGCATTAACCTGAGAGGTCCGTTTTGGTTCCTAAAGGGAAGGACTGAAGGGAAATATGGGCAGAGGACAGATAAAAGACAACACGGCTCCCTCGTGTTAAGGCAGACCCCCCAAATGTACATTTCTGTTTTGCTGGAGGAAACTTTCTGCTTTGTGTTTTGTTTTCTTGGATTCAGTATCTCAGCATTTGGACTGCAGCTCCCTTGGAGTGGTGATGGGACTCCAGCTTTTAGGGTTTTTCTTTTCTTCAGACACGCAGGCAGGCGCAAATTAATCTGGGGATATCTGAGCGTGAGAGATTAAAAAAGCAATTCCTTTATTATGTATCATTTATTGACATTATTATGCTCCGCTTTTCAGCTCCAAAAGCTTTCAGAGCAGCTTGCTTTGGTGCTAGTTGGTTTTAATCCAAGGAGGAGGTTTTAGCAAAGCCCAAATGCAAGGGATGCCTTTATTAAAGCCACTCCAAAGGCAGACAGCATTATCTTGTTTTATTGGACTCTAACACCCAGAATCCCCCCTCCTCCACATTGGAGTCCAAAGAAACAAAACACAAAAACAGGGAGGTTTTCTCCTGCAAAACCCTGTTGGTGCTTATTCAGTGCTTAAACCGGTTTGGATCCCGTCCCTTCCGCACTGCAGAAGCGATGCGCATTAAACCCAGCATCTCTTGTTTAAAGTCCATGAAAGATGGATGGGGAACAGATGTCTCTCTCTTTCCAACCCCGCCCCTCCCAGGGGTTCTCTTCCCCTCCAGCCAATGAGCAACCAGTCCTGGCTTTTTAATATTCATGAGGAGTCGGAGTGGCCAATGGGAAGCTTGGGGGCGGGGCTTAAAGGGATGCAGATTAGCTATATAGGAGCATCATCCTGCAGAGCATCAGTAGCAGAAGGAGTTGCAGTAACTGAAGCGGACAGAAGGGGTCGGTAGTGAGCAGCCTGCTTTGCAAGCAATGCAATGGTTAGAGCAGCTCCAGGTGAGAGTTTTCCCCCTTGAATGTGAACCCAGATGGACATGAAATAAGGAGAGGAATGGGCCAGCTTTTTTCCACACCTGGATTTGCACCCAGCTCCAAGAAAAAAGAAGGATCTTCTTGCAAAGAAAAGGAGAGGAATCCTCTATTGAAGGGTAAGTAATTTTTTTTGGGGGGGGGGGCATGCATTCTCTTCTGAAGTTGGGTTGTCCTCCTTAAAGTCAAGACTCTGGTGGAAATGGCATTTGGGTGGGACTGTCACTCCCATCATCCCCTGCTGGGCCTTTCTGGGAAGGATAGTACTAAAAAAAAGGTACTCCAAAGAAGGTACTTGTCAAAAGGGGGGTTTGGGGTGATGTAGTTGAAAGGAAAGGGGTTTTTCTCAAGCCTTGGCTGTGTCTGGGGATTCTGGGAGCGGTAGTCCTATTGCAGGACACTTTTCTTGGGATGCTGAAAAGGTATGTAGATGGCAGAATAAGATCCTTGCCAGGCATTCCCAAAATTCAGCATGAAAAGGAAAGAGGAGGAACCCAGGGATCAAGGAGGAAAAATAAATTAGGATACAGATGTCCCCCTCCCCCAAATAAATAAATAAATCAACCTCCTGAAATGAAAAAATTCCTTCATTTTCTACAGGCTGAGAACTCTGGGTTGAATGAGTTTCAAGGGCTCTGTAAGTCCCCAACAAAGACTGGCACACAACAACAACAACAACAACAACAACAACAACAACAACTCCTCTCAGAAATGCCAGAAATTTAGGCACTGCAGGAAAATTTCATGTAAAAACCTTCTTAATGTCTCCATTTGTGAAAATGTTCAGGTTTATCATTAGCCCAAAGCTGGGAATCCATTGCATGGATGTTGCTGCTGTTGTTTCAATCAGATGGTTGCCAACTGATCAACTTGCAGCCGTGCTCCTTTAAAAGCATCATGCTTCCCAGGTATCTTATTGGAAAGGGATCTTTTCATGTCCTAAAAGTAGATTTACTCACCTGTTCAGGATCTGTAGAATAGATCAAACAGCTATCAAAAACCCTGGGCAGAGATTATTATTATTATTATTATTTGGCAGTTTTCATGGCAGAGGATTAATATTTCCATTGAATTTTTCCAATTGCTTCCAATGAAATTTTGGAAGATCCAGAAAAGAGTTGTTGGAGCTGAATAAATATGAAAGAAATGGGTAAAGCAGAATAAAGCTCAGCCTGATTTGAATCCATTAAAAATCCTATTATTATTATTATTATTATTATTATTAATGTTAATATTAATTAATATTCATATTCAATAGGATATTCTGTCTTTTCCCCTCTGGGACTCAAGGTGGTTTGCAATTTATTAAAACCAGATTAACAACATAAGAAATATCTACATATTTATATCTGGAAAGCAAAGGAACAACACGTCTCCCGAGTTTATCTTGGATCCCAAAAGCATGCTGTTAATCACTAGAAAATGACTATATTTTTGTTAGTCTGTTTTGTTAATCATTTCAATATATCTATTATCTTTGTGTCTATGTATAGAATATATTTATTGATTGATGCAGTTGACAAACAGAACCTGAAAACGTGCATCAAGAGCAAAGAAGTTTCAACTTCTGCCTCCTTCGTTTTCCAAAGGTTGAGCCTCCCTTATCTTGAATTTCAAAATCCAAAATGTCCCAGAATCCCAAATCTGGAGGCTGAGAGAGTGACAACTTTGCTTTCCGATGGTTCAATGGACACAAACTTTGTGTTATGCACAAAATTATTAGATATACAGTACTACATATAAAATCACCCCCCGGCTCTGTGTATCAGTGTGCATATGAAACATTAATATTTGGCTGCATTAGTTCCATTATCCCCCTTTGGAAAATATACATCCATTTGTCTCTCTTTGTTTTGCTAGGCTGAAGCAATGGCCATTGCTAGATGGCTGAAGAGCGGATGCAGTCTCTGACCGTGATTCGGCCCTTGCACCCGCGCCAACCTGGGAGATAGAAAGAGTGGTCTGCCTCCTTTATTTAATGCCATAAACTGGAGTCCTTGCACTGGAAGACCCATCAAGCGGTGGGGTTTTGACGTAGTTCCTCAACCCAGTGCTGCTCATCCACGTTTCTAGTGGTTTCCCAAACTCTTCCTTCGCCCGCCATCCATTGGACCTCCATTTTGTCCAAATCTTCTTCCTTCTTCTCTCCTTCCTTTAGCCATTCACTCTCTCTCTCTGGTATTCTTGCCTCCATTTTCTCCAAATCTCCTTCCTCCATCTCTTCTTTCTTCACCTGTTGACTTCTTCTCTGGTTTTCTTGTCTCCGTTTTCTCCAAATCTTCTGCCTCCTTCTCTTCTTTCTTTACCCATTGACTCCTTCTTTGATTTTCCTGCCTCCATTTTGTCCAAATGTTCCTCCTCCTTTAGCCATTGATTTCCTCTCTGTTCTTCTTGCCTCCCTTCTTCTCTTCCTTCTTCACCTATTGACTCCCTCTTTGATTTTTTCTGCCTCCATTTTCTCCAAATCTTCTTCCTCCTTAGCTGTTGACTTCCTCTCTGGTTTCCTTGCCTCCATTTGGACCAGCCAAATCTTTTTCCTCCTTGAGTAGCCAACTTCTTTCTCTCCCTCCCCATCCTTCCTTCCCTCTCTCTCCCACCATCTTTCCACTTCAAGCCATGATGCTAAATTCAGACCAGACGGAGACTGACCTCCAGCCCACCCATTCGGAGACGGAGTCGGTCTTCAGCGACTGCGGAGGCGGACAAGGGGTCGGAGCGGACGAGGCGGTTGCCCACAGCTTGTGTGCCCAGTCCCGGGTGGCCGAATCTGGCGATGCCATGAAGAAGGACCTCCAGCACCTCAGCCGAGAAGAACGGAGGCGGAGGCGCCGCGCCACGGCCAAGTACCGAACGGCCCACGCCACGCGGGAGAGGATCCGGGTGGAGGCCTTCAACATGGCCTTTGCCGAGCTCCGCAAGCTCCTGCCCACTTTGCCCCCGGACAAGAAGCTCTCCAAAATCGAGATCCTGCGGCTGGCCATCTGCTACATCTCCTATCTGAACCATGTGCTGGACGTTTGACCCTCTGGAGGGACGGCGGCAGTGGTCACCTCCTGGTCTGATGTCCATTGCAGCCAACCCAACCATGTCTCACGTTCTTCCTCTGGCCTCGATTTCTGCTTAAGGAACATTGTGGTCTGCAAACGTCCATCAGTGGCAAGAGTTTGGACTGGATGACCGTTGAGGGTTTCCATCCGACTCTTTGGTTCTTAAAAAGCAACCCTCCGACGTTTCTGCCTTCCTGCTTCATCTCCAGAACAGAGAGCAAAATGGGCATCTGGTTTTATGTTTTGAACTGGTTCTCATCATAATTCCTTGTTCCACCTTCGGCCAACAGAACGAACAGCCAAGCCATCGGTTCTATACGGTTTTGCACTTGGAGCCACAACTCGGGGGCTTCGAGGAAACAGTGGAGATGAAACACTGACCCCCATTTCAAGGATTTGGGGTCTGTTGCATGGGACAGCAAAATGGCATGCGTCCTTTACCTGGGATGCCTCAAGTATTCCTCCCGACGGGATTTTCCTTTTCCAAAAGGACTTCCAAACATTTCTTTCTCTGTGTGTGTATAAATGTTTCTGTGTGTGCTTCACAGTTGCGTCAGGTTCGTACCCAACTTCCACGCTACACAGTCATAGCATTGCAATTCCTCTCCAACTGTCCTGCGGAATCCTGGGATTTGTAGTTTGGAGGAGGCACAAGAACACTTTGCCTTAAACTGCCAATCCCAGGATGTCCCCATAGAAGTTAAAGCGGAACTGTAGCACTCTAACTGCGTAGTGCGAAAGGGTCCCCAGTAGCTCCCATCTTGTGCAATTGTGAGATTTGTAGTTCAGGGAAAGGGTGAGTAGGATTTTACGTTAGAGAGAGCTCTAGTGCACATTTCCCCTCCATGAACTACACTTCTCAATGAATCCTGAAAAGGGATGGGAGATTAAATCCTTGGCAAATGTAGTACAGAGGGGGAAACTAGGACTCTACAGTAGAGAAGTGGAAGTACAGATCCCATCGCTCCTTACAAAAGGATCCACGGTCAATCTGCTACAACTCTGTACTCCTGTAGCAGAGGTTTCAAAGTCCCTCCAACTACAAATCCCATTGTTCTTTAGGACGCAGCCATGGCAGTTAACATGGGATCAAATTGCAACAACTCGGTGGTGTGGAGCACTCTAGCAAAGAACCCCCAAACCCTGTCTCAAACTATGAATCCCAGCATCCCTTAAGATGGAGCCAAGAAGGTTAAAGTGGAACCAAACTGCTGCAACTCTGTGGTGCAGATACCCCTTGGGTTTCAATGGGCACTTTTCAGTGTGTAGAAAATATTGAAGATCTAAGTGTAATACAGTTAAAAACGATCAGGTTGTTTTTCTTGGGGTGCAGATAGGGGATTGGGGGATCCCATAACAGAATTCCCTTTAAGACCCCTTTGTACCCAGCCTGACTTGTCTGGGGCTCTCAGCCCTAAAGTCAGCAGCTGCAAAATTGCAAGCAAACCTATAAATATGGAACCAGGAGGTGCAAAGAGAGACGTTTCTGCAGGTTTGGTATCATGGGTACCATAGAATGGGGAGAAGATGTGCGCTTACTCAGGAGTAAATGCAACTGAATGCACAAAAGGCTCTTCTGAGTAGACTTTGTGCTGGTAAGAGTCTTCATGATCTGTTGTCATGTGCCTTCAAGTCATTTCCGACTTATGACGACCCTAAAGTGAATTTATCATGGGGTTTTCTTGGCCAGGTTTGTTCAGAGGGGTTTTGCCATTGCCTTCCCCTGAGGAGGCTGAGAGAGTGTGACTTGCCCAGGATCACCCAGTGGGCTTTGAACCCCAGTCTCCAAAGTCATACATAGTCCAATGCTCAACCACCACATCGCTTATTGAACGGCTAATGGATGGGGACACAAGCTTGCCCTACTTTGCAAGTCCTGCAACTAGCCACAATTCGTACCAATCTGCTTGCCCACATTTGACTCTCACATTTGATAATGGGAGTTGTAGTCCCACACATTTGGAAGGCACTGGGTTCAGGAATCACTTTCAATGATGACTATATGTGTGTGCTCCTTCCCCAAAGCCTTTCCCTCTTCAACTCCTCTTTGCAAGTTGGACTGCTCCTGTTTGTGGAGGCTCCCTTTTAACTCAGGCATGGGTATCATATCTCCTTCCATTGACTAAGGCTGCTGGGACTTGCAGTCCCCCTCCAAAATACCTAATGGCTGAGAATAGAGAAGGAAAGTCCCATGTGGAAAATGATGGCTGAAGAGGAGCTGGCTGTGAATTTCTTGAGTAACGTCTCTGTCCCACAAATGAACGATGATCTATCTATTTATTTATTTATTGGTTATTTATTGCAATTTATTTATTTCTTAAAAGGTTATTGATTTGCAGCTTTTATGCACTTTTTTCCCAAAAGGGACGGGTTGGATTTTGGTGCATCTTTTAAAGGAAACCTTATTGCTTTGTGTGTGTGTCTATTAACTTGGTTTAAAACAGACCAGAGTTTACGATGATTTCTGATTGCGGCTGTTATAAACAATTTATGGTTATGGTTTTTATTTCAGAAATGAAATTATAATTAAACGCTTCTCGGCGGAGAAGGGGGAGAAAAGGAGGTAAAGCCGTCTTGCGTCTCTTTTCTTTCCGTTTCTTCCTTTCATTGACAGCGATATTTTTTGCGTCTCTGGGACGCAGCTGGGTCATTTCGGTGGTGATAATTGCCGGTCACGGGCGCAACTTTATTACAGTCCAGAGACCCATCAAAACCAAATTCACTGCATGTAAAATAAATTAAAAGCATAAGGATCAGAATAGTCAAACAGCCATGGCTATGCAATTCTGGGGTCTGCAGTTTGGGCAGACACTGTAAGTCCCTGGAAGAGAATACGGTTTGCCCTCTCTATCCACAGATTCGAGCATCCATGGCTTGAGAATACACTCATCCCTCCATATTTGTGGGTTTGATTATTCATAGATTTGATTGACATATTCTCTCACTCTAGGAATATCTAAGTCCTCCTCTGGTGCAACTCTATGGCCAATTTTAAATGAAAGTTGCATCGAAAGACCTAGAGATTCCTAAAGAGACCACTCCTCTAGGCATTTGTAGCTCCTCCAGTGAAACTCTATGGTCAACTTTATTTGCAGGGAATATTGTTATATCTGGAGCATGTTCAGGGCTTCTAAGCAAAGCCCCAAGAACCCTCTATCTAGCCTTGCTTTCCCTCACAAAGGTTCTGTATCTGCTCTGGAACCTGCTTGATTCCATTCTGGAACCCAGCTGTTGCAGACCAACGGCTGCTTTCTGTGGAGCTCCTTGGCCTGGACTCAAGCCCTCCTCCATTGACCATGCCTTGCTTCAAGGACCGCATGAAAGTGAGTGAGGGCTGAAGGGCAGAGGCCAAGTGGTGGGAGGACAGCCATGGTGCTCCTTCTTCTTCTCCCCTGGCTCTCCTTCATAAGACGGCTTTTTGTACCCACCCACCAAAGGCCCCCAGTCCTGCCCGGGTAAGAGGGCAGTCCTTACCAGCCCCAAATGGACGGCAAGAGAGCAGGACAACAAAAGGGGTGGCAGGAAGGGAGAGATTAGAGGCAGGATGTGAGGTTTGCACTGATCATCGCCATGCACAAGCAAAGTCAATCAGATTTCTTCCTCCTTTATTCCCCTGCTAAAGTGAGAAAGATGGTGGGCTTAGTATAATTGATAAATGAAGATCCTAAAAGGTATCCTTTGGACATTTCTCCTGCCAAACACAAGAGGTTCTTTTTTTTTGCTAAGGAAGGTTCCTCAGAATCAGGATTTGATCCTCTGAAAGATCTGTAAGAAGGCCATATAATTTTTACTCATTTGTCTTTTTCACTTCTAGTTGCCTTTTTATCCTTCTGTGTTAGTTAGCTATGAGTTGTGTTGAGCCTACACAGGCATTATTTAAACCTCTATATGGGAATGTTTTTCTTTTTTCTTCCTTTTAGTTCTTTTTTCTTTGTTTTGATCGGATGTTGTCTCTTTGTCTTTATGATTCAAGAATTTCCTAACTACTGTTCAACCTTCCTCTGAATGCTGGGGTCCTAATCGTGGTGAACCTTTCCCTGACTTCTTAGGTCTGGTTGTAACATTTCCCAGTTGCCCGTCGACCAATCCTGGCCGGCTTTTTTGAGACAGCCATGAGGGTAAAGGGGCTCGTTGGAGAAAGGCTGCAGTCTGCTGATATGGCTCCCCAAATTCTTTGCCGCTTCCTCATCTCCCTTTCCCTTATTCCAGCTCCTTCATGCCCAGGTGGGAGTAGTCACCTTCGCCCCATACAAGCAGCTCTTCATGCTAGACTATGCCCGGGGACGACGACCTACCCGGCCTCTGCCAGTCTCCCCTGCCTTTATGGATACCCCATCGCAACTGGTAAGTGGCATCCAACCACTGTTCTGGGTTCAGGTTCTTTCTTCAGGGGTTGGAGGGCACCCGACCTGTGGGACCTGGTTGTTGCCATCTGGTTGACACACTTTACAAGCCCTTGTTTCTAGGCTCCATAGCTAATGGCAGGCACAGTGAGGCCAGGAAATCTTCCTTTCTCTGAGCAGCTTTATCTTCAGCGTGTCCCTTTTTACTTTTATCGAGATGGAAAACATAATATTCACAAAAACATCAACCAATTGACAGTTAAGTTGATTCTAAATGTCGAGAATCCCTGGGAGTGGAATCTGTTGCCCCCAAAAAAGGCCAAAGCTCCCGCCAGGAGTGACTCTTAAAAGAAAAACAGAAAGATCTTTTCCCCTCTCTCCTCCAAAACCAGGGAAGGATTGCAGGCTTGAAAAACGCCCTGCCGGCCGTGGCTTGAAGCTGAATGACCTGATCCAGCGGCTGCAGCTGTGCTACCAACTGACCACCGCCGGGAAAGTTTGAGGAAGCGGTGGAGAAGTTCCGCTCCCTCCTCTTGCGCGTTCCTCTGCTGGTGGTGGACAACAAGCAGGAGATCGCAGATGGAGGGGCCAATATGTTTATTGAAGCCATGAAGCACCGGGACTGAGGAAGAGGTGGAAAGCAAATACATTTCAACTTCTGCCACCTTCAATTTGTCAACGCTGAAACTGAGCTGCATACCAAGGATGCTGTTTGGGATGCTTTTTTTTTATGTTCGGCTGCATCTGCACTACAGCAAATGATGCCGTTTGAAGCCACTTTAACTCCCATGGCTCCATGCTGGAATCCTGGATTGTGTAATTTCTTCTGGCACCAGCGCTAACACGTATGCAGAAATACAAAATCCCCTAGCTTATGGTTATGTGGCCTTGTGTCTCCCAGACTCAGGACATTGCCTGCGGTTTGTGCCAAGGGTCCCACTTTTCTTTGCAGGCTCCGCAGGCTGATTGCATCTGCGGGAGTACATTGTTGTGCCTCTCAATGGAGGGGGGGGGGATTGCGAGGAAGAGGATGCCAAAGACACCCGGAAGAGGCAGAAGCGCATCTGCGATGGTGAGATGGTTGCTACAGGTCTGCCTGTCTCATCATTTATTTATGCCTACCTGCCCTTTTCTGCCCTCCGGTCTCCACAGAATACAGTGGTTGCAGCCCTTTGAACCCAATTTTCTTTGACCCCTGCCTTTGCACCAGAAAGCAACCTGTGTTCTTCTGACCGACAGATGGTCGCCTACTTCACCCACTCCAACCTGCAGCCTGTCCACATGATCCTGGTCCTTCGAACATCCCTCAAACCTCTTCTTCAAGTCAAGACCTTCCAGCGACAGCCGCCACCTTCGCTAGACGGGGGGGGGGCCTTTTGGAACTGGGGCCAAACCTGAAATTGTGCTCAGCAGTTAGGCCTTGAAATCGACCTGGAAGCATTGCCTGAAAAACCTCCAGCCCGCTCTTAAGAACCAAATTCTCTTTATAAGCCCTTTACGGCTGTAGATATACAAATAGATCATCTTTCTATCCCACCATTTCCTCAGGTTTGTTTGGTGGGACCAAGGGAGAAGACGGGGCCTTCTTGGTGGAGTGCTCCCAGATTTTGAATCTCTCTTTGCTAGTAGGCCTGGATGGTCCCATCCTTGCTGTCCTTCAACCAGAACGTTAAAAATTTTAATGCTGTTGGCTTTTAGAAACTGGGTTGGATGGGCCTTCTAATGCCAGGTGCTGCTGCTTTTATGCATCTTTTAAAATAATGCTTATTACTGATGCATTTGTTGATGCTTTGGCGTAGCTTTAAATCTGTATTGTTTTATAAATAACATTACAGTATTTGCCTTGAGTCTCATTATCGGGGGAAAGGCGAGATAGAAATGAATAGGATATATAAGTGCCCTCACTTGTTCTCCTTTGGAAACATTAATTTGTCTCCCTTTTTTCCTTGCCTCTTCTTTTCAGACCCGTAAAGATCCTCACGCCTGCGAAAAGAACCCCACAGACGCCTATTCAACTGACTACGACATGCACCAACCCGTTTGACTCTTGTGCCGCCTCTACCGCCCCATCACCGGGGGAGCGGTGGAGAAACGTCACTGAGTGGGAGCCTTCTAATTGCCTGAGTTCCGGGGCCAGATCTGCCGAGTTCCCGTAAGTGGCAAAATGCCTCTGCTTCATCGCAGATAGCCCAAACCTTACAGGGCTTTGAGCCTTTTGGGGTATCTGGGAAATTTCGAGAGAGGGAGATACAAAGGACCACGGGAGGGCCCCCATTTGCAGGGGCATTAATGCACTCCCATTTGGTCCTCCAGTGACAGAGATGGCAAGGACGTCATCGGGCTGAGGATCAGCCCCTTGCAGTTCCGCTGAGTGACGCTGGCTCAAGACGCTTCTTTCTGGGGGATTCCCATCTGCCTTCGACTTCTTCTTTCTTCCCCCATTTTTCATTCATTTTATTTTTTGACCTTGCTCCCTTTGACATCAGCCTCTCTCATAACAACCAGTTCTGTCCTTTCTACTGGACATTCAGAGGGAAAACATAAGCTTGGTGGGTTGAGACCCCCCACTTGTTGCCTTACTCCACAAAAAGCAAGTGGTGTTGGTCTTTGCACTTCCCTTTGTCAGGGTTGCGGGCTCCCATAACTTTCCAGTACCTCAGTCCCGCTTTGTTGGTCGTCTTGATGGGCCTTGGGAGTGCAAAAAGGGCTAGAAGAAGCTGCGGAAGGATGCCGAGGAGAGCGGAGTTCGAAAGGAAGCATTTTGTGTGTAATTCTCACACAATGCTGGAGTAAAACACATTGAAGGGCTCACACATACTTCTCCATGTTGCTCTTTGTCGAACTATAAAGGTGAAGTTACTTAATGGGAAAGCGGTCTCTTGCATTTTGCTCAGTCACTAGGTTTTCTGTTGGTGACGAGAAAGCAGGAGATCTCAGGCAACGGATCCCAAATGGGGAACGGGTTCTCATTAGTCAGGCGGGGTCTTTGGGGGTCTTCCGCTAGGCACTCTGGACTCTTTGAACATGGGGAAACAAGGTTTGGTGGCTAAACAGCAAGAATAGGGAGAGGTGGATTCCTGAGTTCTTGCAGGGACAAGAGAAAACTCCGCACCAGTTAACTGCCCCTCTTATGCGATCCCTGCTTTGCCCTGCATTCTCAAACTCTGGTCCCCCCAGATATTTGGACTGAACTCCCAGAATGACCAGGCAGTCGGGGTGGCACTTGGGAATTCGGGAGGTTAGAAGTCCCAACCTGGAGGGCTCGAGTCGATAACATGCCTTTGTAGGAACTGACTGTTTGGGGTATGAAGGCTGAGCCAAGGGGTGAATATGTAATCTAAAAAATGGAGCGGACAGTATGCCAAATAAGCCATATAGCTTTTTACACATCTTAATGAGCTTCCACTTGTAATTCTTTGGTTTTGCATTACTGTCTCTGTCAAGCCTGATGAAGGATTCGGGCACAAGGAGCCCACAAGACAACCGCCACTGGTCCCCATCTAGAGCGGGGTCACCCTAAGGCTACATCATGGAAGAGCCTTACTAGGGCAGGTGAATGGCAGGATCCCAAGGGTTGGAGGAAATGGCTAGAGAAGGGATCCCTCACACCTTCTTTCTGAAAGACTTGCATATTGCAAAAACCCAGGGACAACAGGAGCGTCCAACCCTCTAGTTGCTAAGAGCACAAAGCCCCATTACAAAACCCTCCCACCTCTGGGGCTCCCATTATAAAACCTGGAGAGGTTCTCCTGGAAAGCCCAAGGCAGCTCTTAAAGGGCATTTGATAGTCTGTCTGATGAGAAAAACTCTGTACTTCGGATAAAAGAAACAGGCTATGGAGAAACACCATGGTTCCCCCCTCAGGAAAGGGTCAGGCAAACGGCTGCAATCCTTTCAGCTATGTTTCCTTGTTTGCAGGAAAATATGCAAGAAGAAGGTGGAGTGCGATAGACGGAAGCCCATCAGCCATCTTAGATATTGCAAGCGGCAAATTACTTAGTGAAAACCTTCATGGACTTCATAGCATGAGACCTTTCATTCAGCTTTGAGATCTGTATTGGAGGAAAATAGGGTATAAACTCAATCCACTAAAATAATTCACACATCATCATCATCCCACCCTTTCCTTAATCTGGGACTCAGACGTGGCTCACAACATTAAAAACCAGTACAGTCATAAGATTCCACTACCAAAAAGGCGGGGAACGGGATTGCAAAATTGCGAGTGCCAAGTTTACCTCAGAAAATTAATTCCCTTTTATCCCAAAGTTGTGAATTAACAAATACTAAGGATAAAATAGTCATGGTCCCTAAAGCATATTTTTTCTTACCATTCCTAGCAAGAAACAGAAATAACAATATTTTGCTATTGTTATTTCCACAAAGAGAAAACAACCGCCAAAGTAAAATAGCTGCCCATGCAAAAGGGCCCAAAACTGAGGCAACAAATCGCCTCACGAAAAGTTGAGGCCATTGCGCTGAGTTGGGAAAATGCAATTAAATGCAGGTTTTTGAAAAAGTCCCGCAAGCATCAGCTTTGTTTTTGTTGCCATCCTTAGGGCTATTGATTTCAAAATTGTTTTCCTCTGAAAGAGGGCATAGAAACTATTTCCATTAAGCGACTCTGAGAAATAAAGTCTTATTCTTCTAACCGTTGCTTTTTCCAAAAGTCCAGTTTGCCTGACCAATTAGGCTCCAATAAATTACTTAATTAACTCTAATCAATCTACTCTACTGAGGCCCAATTCGCAGTGACCTATGGGATAAATTGCATTTAAATAAACCACACCACCTATTGACTCACTAAAAATCAAATCCGGTGTCTCTACCATGTCGAAATCATGCAGTTTCACAGCACTTTAATGCCCTTGCTCCATATCTAGGGACTCCTGGGATTTGTAGTTGGTGAGGAAAACAGCATGTCTTTGGCCAGAGAGGGCTAAAGACCCTGGACTCAGTGTGGCTCACAACAGGACAATTAATAGCATTACAAAAAAAAGGCGTGGGAAGGATTGCAAATGGTGTGTGTGCCAAAGTTTACCTCAGAAAATGAACCCCTTTTATTCAAAGTGTGAAGTAACAAAAATAATGCTAAGGCCTACTAAAAACAATATAATATTAATAATGGTCCCACAGCACAATTTTCTCTCTCCCCATCCCTAGAAGTAAACAGGGAATAACTCTGTTTTGTGATTGTTATTCTCACCAAA